>NC_058032.1:2251156-2588656 GCF_019176455.1 Solea senegalensis
GACATACTATACCATGACTTTTTTTGTCGCATTTTGGACAACATACTGTACTATGACTTTTTTGACTGATTTTGGGCGGCATACTATACTATGACTTTTTTGTCTCATTTTTGACGACATACTTGACTATGACTTTCTTTGTCTCATTTTGGATGCCATGCTATACTATGACTTTTTGAGTAATTTTGGACAACATGCTATACTATGACTATTTTGTCTCATTTTGAATGACATACTATACTATGACTTTTTTGTCTCATTTTGGATGACATGCTATATTATGACTTTTTTGAGTAATTTTGGAAGACATACTTTACTATGGGGCCACACGGTGGAATTAGATGATGACTGACTGACTTTACTATGACTTTTTTGAGTGATTTTGAACAACATACTATACTATGACTTTTTTGTCTCATTTTGGACGACATACTATACTATGGCTTTTTTTGAGTGATTTTGGGCGACATACTATACTATGACATTGTTGTCTCATTTTTGTCTCAAAAAATAAATATAAAAATAAAATACCTTCATGTGCGGGGCCATACACATAATCCTCATACCTCACGCACGATAAGAGAAACATATAGTGTCTTTGAAAATCGAGTCAACTACTAAATAATACATTATCTGCACGGTTACTCTGTAATCCAACACCTGGCCCCGGGGGACAAAATGCCTCGTGTATCGGCTGTCATTCACAGGATACATGCAGCGACAGCTGATGGAATAATATCTGGATTGCGGATCCATCACATCAATATTAACCAAATAACAAGTGACAAAATGCTGCTCTGACATTATCAAGTAGCAGCAGGAACAACATGTCATTATTTGGTGTCGTACACTTGTACATACTTTGCTTTCCCCTGCCTGCCCTCTGGGATTCTGCCTGCAGCTTCACGTTGTCACCGAAAAATTCAAGCCAAATCCATCCCGTCACCTCTCCGTAACACTTTGTTACTAACCTTTTAAAGCATGTCACTCGCTTGAGAAATTACAAATAACGGCGTCTATCATACTTGCAAATTGTGCTGAATTACCACTTCCCCTTTTGACACATAACTTTGAAAAATCATCAATCATTTTCCACTGATGGTTTCCCACAGTGATGAATTCACTCTGTGACACACGCGGCATTCCAAACTTAAACATTTTAATTGCTGTACCTGAAAATAAAAACATGTTGTGCAGAGAATCTAACCACTGTGTTGCAGCATTTTTTTGACTTCATAAACCATTTATTGTTCAGCTTGTCTCTGACCTTGTCTTTTATTTTCTTCAATTTCTTTAAAATGAAGGCTGTTGTAAGAAACTGCAAGTATGAACTCTTTTATGATCCAACTTTGGCCAAAAAATATCAGCAAAACATTTAAACATTACTCAAGTAGGGGTAGGAAAAACAGGGTAACCCACAATACAATACGCGATACATGGTCCACGATACCAATATATAAAATCACGATACAAAGATTCTGTCATAGTCAATATATTGCAAGACAATCATATAGCGAGCGATACATTGTGATATCTGTCTAAGTGACGAAAACAAAACGTGAAAAGTTAAAAGTGCAGGATTTCTCAGAGAACAGAGAATAAAGTGGGTAAAGTCTATGTATTGAGACATGAAGTAGCGACGTCTGGTGAGTGAAACTAGTAGGAATGATATCACTATTTTCACTGGCATATCCATTATCGCATGGCAAGAGGAAGGATGATGACATGTCACCAAACTGATATTTTGACCCACCGCTATACTGAAGCCAAAGTAGTGAGTAGCCACGAGGGGGCGACCACTGCTCGCAAAAACAACTTTGTTCGAATAGAAGGGAAAATGTGCCTTTACCTTCACATGATTTATCACATCATTAAACATTTTTCCTTTTAATGTCTTCTTCTTCAATAGAACATGATGTTCATTTTGTAAATTATGCTCCCATTTAGAGGAAAACAGATGATAAAGCGCTTGTATCATTCAATAAATGGCAAATAATCCGGTTTCAAAAACTACCACTGAAATTGTAAATCTCTAGGCTTCATAATGAGAGTTTGTTCTTCAATCAAAAACACTGTGTCTCAAATTATATTCTATTATTTAGCTTTCTAGCTATTTAGCACATTTGCCCAACTAATACAAACATTTTTTAGATGCAAACATTAGCTTTCCTATATAGTATAATGCCTTGTCTTTATGGGATGTTCTGCAGATCCATTTACAAAAAACTTGAGTTGTGCCTGTTGAAACCTGGTCAGGTGACTGAAAATAAGATGCTTAAATAATTTTATAACTGCAGCGTTGTCAGTGCATGATTCTGTTTGAGATGATTTCTCATTTTCAACATTTGTTGAAGGTCTAGAACTGAAAAAACTACAGTAATAAAGTTCTTCTTGCAAGTTCAGACAGTGTGTGTGAGTCTTATTGCTGCTACTTGTTGATTCTCTTTATACACCTGTCTTTAGAAGACGTGCAAACTTTTTTCTTTCCTGTAACGAGGGAAAAACCTTTAAAAGTCCTGGACCACAATGCAAAGTGTATGGACGGACACAGACTAAGTCATGTTGGTTTATTATTACAGCAGACTGCCTGTTGAGTTGACAGCAGTTCACATCTCTGTCTGACCTGGACCCAAGTTGGTGTCTTAGTTATTTTCTCATCTTTCTGTGAAGGCAATTTAAAATAATAAGAGCATCACCATTGTCTCCAGCCCATTAACTACCCTCGTTACTCCTCCCCGCACTCATATCTGTGCTAACAGATGTTGCTAAGCAACAAAACACCAGATCCAATACTCAATAGTGCATTAATTAGCCGCCAATTTAAAAAGCCTTTTAGAATTTTAACGTTGATTTAAGGTTCTCAGACGCAGCAATGTAAAGAAAGAAGAAAGAATCGGCTGTCTGTGAACGCCAGTCGTATAATTAAGAGGAAGCGAGCCAAAGGTCATCGTCTGAATCTTATTATCACTTGACTAATGTTTGACACTTGTATCAAATGAAAAAAAATGAATCTACACCGTGACAACTGAGGAAAAACCCACGTGATAATCTGGTCCCTGTGGTAACTTCAAACTGAAATGTGTTTAAATGGACTCTTGGGTAACGGTCATGAAAGAAAGGAAGAAAATTCCATATTTGCAGAACAGAATGCTAAAAAAAAATGTGTAGCTTGAAAACAATTCTCTTCTCGACTGTACGCAGGAGGACTGGTCAGGAACCAAGTGAGTTCTGGACAGAGAGCCGGAAGCTTTCAATGTGAAAAACCTGCAGGATGTTGCAGTTTCATTCATGAAGAAAATGGAAATGATGGTATAGAAAATAGCGATTACAAACATTATTTCCTCTTCTCTTGTCACTAGAAGAGGATAAAAAATGGCTCCCATTTTAAACAGAGGACAAGACAATTTCCTGGATAAATCAAGACGCAACGGGAGAACACAGAGGAAATGTTTGCTTTTTAGGAATAAATCATGTCTTTAATCTATTCTCTCTGCTACCGAGTTAAACAAAAGCCATTTGAAAATGAGGTTGCTTGCCGGGATGTTGTCGATGACAACAGTGGCAGAGTGGGTCCTCAGCGGTGGAGTGCGTTCGATCCCTGGATCCACTAAGTCTGGATGCTTGAGCAGTACACTTAACCCCACGCTGCTGTGTGAAAGGGTCGAACAGATGTGAGGCTGCATGCAGATGACAATGATGCTGTATGAATTCAAATGACCAGTCAAAGTGCTTTAAACTACAATTTTTTGAAGTGTAAATTACACCAAAGCAGTGTCCACCGAGCACCTGGTCGCCCACAGACGGCCAATAAGGAGTCAGCAGTTCAATTCTAAAAATAGTGACGTCAATGGTCATGAGCCACAGCTGGTGGTGGACATGACGCGCTCAGTCAATAAAAACCAATATAAGGACATTAACCTGGCTCGTAATGACCGTTGATTATTGTAAGTAAAACATTCGGCTGATTAGAGGCAGGGGGAAAAAATCAGTATATTAAAATATTGCGTGAAAATTTTACATGCCGATTTTATAGCACTCAGACTTTTAAGTATACATTTTTAACGTAGACATATTTAGCTTACGTTACATATGAACATGAACCTTTTTGTGTATTAGAATAAAAACATTAATTGATGTTTCAGTCTACTAGATGGTGCCAAATGCTCCCAGATGGCCAAAATAAACACGAATGTTGGAGATGGAGAAAGAACAGAGATGCACCAACAGCGTTTAAATCAAACATCTGGAGGTAGATGAATAGACTGATTATGTACTGTATATATTATGAGTATGAATAGTATGATTAGACATTTTATTGGATGAAACAGGCCATGACTTGCAGTTGAAAAAGATGGAAAAATCCCATTATATTGCAATACAATAGCAGCATATCGTGATAATATCGTATAGTGGTGTCTCTAAATATCCACTGCTGCTGCTGATATTAAAACAAAAATCATCCACATGCATGTTTTCATATGATCTCTCCGTTAAATATCAGTGATATTGTAGATACATTTGTGATAATTGATCATATGTACCATAATATTTATAATTGACAATGGTAAAATGCAAGTACATGGTAGTGTAGCCCTGCCTATTATTCTCTACGCTTCACTTTATAAAAAAAAAAAGTTGGTTACTGTTTGTGTCAACATCATTTATGCCCGTGTGCAGAAATGGAAGGATCCATGTTTGAACCCGCCTGCCTCTGACAGATGCGTCTTGTTAGCTGCACATAAATGCTTAAAGTACCGTGCTCACTCTGACATGTTATTGTGTGTGTGTGTAAAGTGTTTGCACTGGCACAGGCAGTGGGAAAGGAGCCACAAGCTCTTGTGCAATAAAGTGGTTAAATTGAGTGTATGTGGAACTCAAACCCATGGGGACGTTTGATTTACATTTTGAGCCACAAAGCTGTCACATGTTTCACTTATGTTTGACACCCTAACAAGATTTTAATCTTCTTCCTCGCACGACCATCGACCAAAGGAACACCTTGCATTGGAAATAGTATAAAAGAGACTTTATACGTCGCTCGATGCAAATTTGTTTTTGTTCCGACTTGGGAGACATGGAAATACCACATATGGCACAGGAATAAACAGTTATTCCCTCCAGGAGAATGATGTGTGCAGGTGAGTTGGAGGCAATTCAGATGCAATGGAGCAAGCAAGCTTACATTTCCCAAAATAATACAGAGGCAGCCAATGCTCGCTGCAGCTCTCAATAGCCCGAGACCCACCACACTGTGCTCGCTTGGGATTTTAGTCTTTCTGGGAATATACGGAACAGAGAAGCAGCTTTTAGAAGACTGCGTGTTCATTTATTATTACAGAGTCTATTCTCCTCACAGACTTACCGGGTGACTAATTCTGGAAGTCTCTGCAGATGTGGATTGTTCTCGGAATCAAACATGGATAAATGTATTCATACAACCTGAGTGTGTGTGTGTTAGTGATGGCGAGTGTGGGTGTTTTATACGTATAATATGTTTGTGTGTGAGCTTCCATGCATGAGATAGAAAGACCAGCGTGGGTTTTATTGCTTTGTATTGTGCGTTTGGTTTTCACATTTTTTCCAGTTGAAACTAACAGTTCTCTTCAGGCCTGTACGCTCTCCTACACCACACTGTTTGGAAAAGCAGTGGTGGTTGCTGGTTTTCAGGCCCAGTTATTTATACATAAATTCTTACATACATTCTGCAAACAAGGAAATGTGATAATTTTGTAAAACTGAAATGCTAGAATAGTGTTTTTATTTAAAGTGTGTAAGTACAAATGAAAATGGTCTATATCACCGAGCAAATAACACACAGGACTGTGGCAGAAAAGGTTGTGTTGGATGTTTCTGCAACGGTGTCAATTAAAAACTGTCTCCACCTTTCAGACAGGTCCTCCAATCATCAGATGTCTAGTGTCCACGCCCCGCCCACTGCTCCACAGACTCCCAGAGAAGCTGAGCTTCCGTGGAAGTGACAACATTTAGTGACCTAATCATTTAAAGTTTGAGCCTGAACACTTCTTTCTCTGTGATAAACCATTTTGGTCACTTGGATACCACCTCCACAAGTAAACCATCGAAGGGCAAAACCTTCATTGTCATGGTAACAAATATATACATATGTATTTAGGGCCACAGGGTAATTATAGTCAAATGAGCCCTGACACCAAGAAGCAGTCTCAAAAGACTTGCCACCATACAGCATACAGTATCATGTGGCGACTGAAACAGCATGAAAAATGCATCGCAAAAGCCAGAGGTGCTTTTAAACAAGGCACTTGGGGGTTTGAGCTTGTGTTGTGTTGCTGTTGTTAAAAAGCAGAACCTCGGAGCTGCTGTTACATCACTGAATTAATTAACACATTCAGTTAAAAACCAACAAAAAAAAAGTGTAAATGAAAGAAAAACAATCTTATTGTGTCTGAGTTTCACCAACGGATTAAAAGATCTTTGTCTGGATGAGGATGGAGGGTTCAAAGTGTATTTAAAAGTGAGGTGCAGAACAGATGTGCCGCACGACACCATGGCTCTGTTTTTGTGTGCGAGTCTGACTCCATTTACAGCTGAATACAGTGCTCTACTTTTAAACATAAACAAATCCATCCAATCCAAATGTATTTCTTTTGCACTTTTTAACATAAACACATAAAACCAGAGATGTATAAAGTACTTTAAAACCAAGACTTTAAAACTACTGATTACTTTTGGATTAGGGAGTGACCACAGCAAATGTCAACGGCAAACAATGTTCACACAACACTGACTTATACTGACGCATCAGCTCCACTGAAAATCTCTCTCTTACGGTGATTCTCAGCATTGAGATATTTAAATCTGGAGTCAACATTTCCAAGCTGCACACAACAACAACAACAACAACAACAGCTGCTGACACATTTGACATCACAACTGATGGGAGTCAGGGCAGAGAGAAGCTCAACATAGAGCTAGTAAAGCGAGACTGCTGTGTACAGTTGGGAGTGAGGCTGAAAACACAGGTGAGGATTCAGCAGCGGATTCTTCTGCTAAAAATAAACCTGGATGTACAACAGGGCTGCACAGTGTCTCTCTCTCTCTAGTATCTAAGCATAATCTTTATTTCAGTATTGACAAACGTAAACATGATTATCAGCTTGGCCTTAATGATGGGATAAATGTGTGGAGCAGTGGGGACAGCGTGAGAGGATCTAAGCATACGTCATGTACAGACACTGGCACTATTCTGGTAATTACTCAAAATTCCTCAGGGGGAACAACAGAGGTTCCGCGCTGACGCTTGAATATAATGAATTTCTGATGATGCTACATGTGATTGACCCCTTAATCATCCAAACTTTCCTCTACTCCACTCTCTTGTTTCCGTGTCCACCATATCTGTGTCTTCTACTGCTCACCAGCTAAATGCTAACTGCCTTTAGCTGAGGTTAAAGGAGAAGAAATCCAAACATTCCCAGTAAACACTGCAGATGACGTCTGCATGTGGAGAGAGCTTTAAAGAAAGCAGGCTAAATAGCTCATTAGAGCTCATTAAAACAGATTATATTTGATTTTGTTCATTCAGTGGGGGCCACACGGTTGGTTTAGTTGTTAGTTCTGTTGCTAAAAAAGACCCAGTTGGTACGAGGGCCTTTCTGCATGGAATTTGTTCTCAAGGGGAAATTTTTCCGGTTTCCTGCCACGGTACAAAAACATGCAGAGGTCAATTGGACACTAAACTGACCGTAGGCACGATGCCGTGTTCACAGCGGATCATTAGCGGGATCATTTTGTGACGCGATGGGAATGCTGGCCCCAAGTCGATGCGTTTTAAACAGAAGTAACAGGCATTTCTTTTTAGAACATCAGCGTTTCTTGAGTCCACACAAGAAAAATAATACATTTCCCAAAGTGGTCATTTAGCGTCATTTAGAGAATCTCAACACTGATTGGCTACTGCTTCAACGGGATTTTACGCAAAAGTTCAACTCGAGCGCCAGATGCGATTTGTGCGATAGACACATATTATCGCCTCTGTGCATTGACTTTGTATGTAAAGTTATGATGCCACAAATTTGCACTGCGTCCTGTGTGATCACAGCATGAGGGTGGACAGCATCTGTGTGGCGCTGCGATGGACTGGCGACCTATCGAGTGTACCCCACCTTTCTGGGATTGGCACCGGTGACCCCGTGACCCTCCTCATGTGGAGGACAAAGCAGTAGACAATAAACAAATGAATTATTCACTGGCTCCCCTTAACTCATGCCGAGCACCTGCTCAGTAAAATAGTTTGTAAAGTCACAAAAACTACAGGAGATAAGCAATGTCATATTTTATTGGCTTTGCTTTTAACTGACATGTTTGCTTAATGAGCATCATCTGTCAAACTCTGTCTTATATGTCACACAGTCACGCTGTCTAAATGAATTTTTGGGTCTGTAACGAACCCCGGGGAGGCGTTTACTGTGATGGGCTGCCATTATTTGTGATCACACTGTGATGCCTGCATTTTTAACTGCATGACTTTGACCTAAAGTCTTATGGAAATGTGAAAAATAATTTGTACTTGCCTTCAGTTCTGTGCCCAGCGTGTGAAACAGATCTGAAAACCTTTGGCTGTAGAATCTCATTAAAAATAAAAGAAAAGACATTCTTGAAATCACAGTCAGACTTAGCTTGTCCTTTACTTTAGGAACCAGAAATCAACTTTTGTGCACTACAGTGTACAAGTGTACAATCACATGATTGGATGAAGTGTTGATTTTCATGAATCCAGACCCACAGTGGACAAATGCCAACAGTTGGGATGTGAACTTGAAGACACATTTTGGATTTTGTGAGGACATTTTGCCTGGTTCTCACAATCTTAAAGGACTTTTTGAGAGTTAAGACGTGGTTTTAGGGTTAGGTTAAGGCAGGCGTCTGCAATCTTTAAATATTAAAAGAGCCTATGTTGTCCCTTTTTGTCCATCCAAACGAACGTAATCTGGAGTCGCCAAACCTATTTGATCCATAAAAAGAACATGACATCATGTATGAAGATATACTATGTGAGAAAAAAGCAGTTTGTTGCATTTATGAAATCTAATAAGTAAAAAAAAGGAAGCTGTTGACATTTCATTGCTGTTTTTACCTCTTTGAAATGGATCCAAAGATGGACAGGACTCTGAATGTGTGTTAAGAGACTTCATTAAAGTCTATCCACATTCCAAAGACAAATATTTTAGTGGACAAAATAATAAACCACTTTCATGTATCGCCTTGATCCTTAAAAAATAAGTGTTCACTTTGAAAGAAAGAAAGAAAATAAAGATAAGGTTGCAGACCCCTGGGTTAAGGTTAGGGTAACCTTACTACTACACACAGGAGCTTTAAAGGTGTTTGCTGCTATGTTGAGGGCCAGTTCAGAGAGACAGAGAGACAGAGAGAGAGAGAGAGACAGAGAGAGAGAGAGAGAGAGAGAGAGAAGAGAGAGAGAGAGAGAGAGAGAGGGAGCAAAAGTGAGTGAAACTCCCCATTACACAGTTAAGCACTATACACAAAGAGAAAAAAAAGAGGCATTACAGCCATTCATTTTCCCTCCATATGTTCCCCTTATACGGAGATAAAAATTCAACAGTGGCCTATCACTCTCTCCTGCAGCACTTGAAGCCTTAATTGGTCACTGCAGAGCTCAGATTTGCATTAATGAGGAGATATAAAGGCTTCGGTCCAAAAATTAACCTACATTTCATCCTCCATTTTCTTGAAAACAGCCAATGAATTTGCATAGCCGATAGTGTTCATCATGTCAGTAATTCTGTACGTACAAAAGCACTAATTACCTGTAAATAATACTCTTTTGTGCATTTCTGTACGGTGACAATGTAACATCGAACCCTACATGATGGCAACATGGCAGACGTATGAGAGTTTGGATGCTGGTGCAAACTCTTTAGCTGCATGTTAGGTGCATTTGTGAGTAATCTTGTGCATAATACATGCATTAAACATGACGGCGTATTTGTCAGCATGAATATTTCCTCCTCTCACTTTGCAGAGAAGAGGGAAACGACTGCAGCAGATGTTCACACATTGTTAAAAAAAAAAAGGAAAAAAAACACACAAGATCCAGTACTTCAAAACATATATATATATATATATATATATATATATATATACACACATATATACATATATATATATACACATATATACATATATATATATACATATATATATATATATACACATACATATACATATATACATACATATATATACATATACATGTATACATACATATATATATATACATACATATATATATATATATATATATATATATATACACATATACATACATATATATATATACATATATATATATAAATATAGCAAGAAACCACAAATATTTGTACAAATATAAGAACAACTGTTTGAGTAAAAAAGATTGTCTATATTTTAATAATGTCTATATGTCGTCCTGGGATAATGTGGCTATACCGCTGCTTTGTCAAAGATAACCCACTGTGTTCTCGCTGCCACAGTAAACACGTTTATTCATAATACTAAAGCAAAGACAAAACAGAATTTAAAAAAAAGAAATAAACTGCAGCCTTTGAATCTATATTTCATGGTCTGTTTGCTTTTTTTCTCACTTCTCTGCTCAAAGATCAAGTGAGTGAGTAACTAGATGAGGGAATAAGAGGAGTGTTTGTGTTTTAATTGTATTTATTATTGGCCCACATGTATTTTTTATCTTGTTTTCATTTTGTGGGAGTTTGATCATGTAGAAGAAGATAAAGTTTTAAAGTTAAATAAGCAGTGGTTAGTCCATTTATTGTCCTGTTCTGTACAATAAAATTAAGTGGGTTTTCCCGTACATTAGTACACCTTTTTTGATTGATTTGAAAATGAATAACTAAATTATTGCTGTATACTGTATGTCTGGTATAGGTCAGGTAGTATAGGTTTTACATTTTATCCCATAATTATGACTATTTATCCCATAATTATGACTTTTTATCTCATAATTTCAAGGCTAATGGGCCTCCATAGGAAGGAGATTAGTTGGGGCTAAATTAAAATGTATTTAATTTTCCTCACTCAATAAGTCTGAGAAAGTCTCAGTGGTTTCATTGTGACACACTGATACTGACGTAGAGAACAAGAGAATCGGCTTCTTCCCCTCGGGGGACGTGAACGTGAATGGGGGAGGTTTTGTGAATTCAAAAGGTGAGCACAGCCCTTTAGGTTTTTACATCCCATTTGAATCCATAATGTAAAAAATCATGAGGCACATATCCTAACTGCAGCAAGACAAGGATGTCTAATAATGTCTTCAAAGACAAGAACATCAAAAGGACAAGAGATGAAAAACAGAGTAACCAGTTATGACTTGAGTGTTGTTTTCTCGCATTTTTCCCCTGTACAACGTTATTTTGTGGAGTTTTTCCTGACCTCGATTTAAGGACAGAGGCAGGTGTCACTTGCTTTACACACTGTAAAGACCTTTGAGGCAAATTGTGTTTGTGATGTTCGGCTGCGCAAATAAAATTGACTTGAATTGACATCGTGTTCAATTGAGGAAGACCTTAAACTAGTGATTGAGACCAATTTCTCCTCAGGGAAAATGTTTACTGATGTTATAATTCAAGTGACAAGTAGCAGGTCATTAGGCTTTGTGTCTATGGTGTTTCAGACTCCTACTTGATCGGCTGTAGGAAAACTTTTCCCCCCACACAGGTGTGGGAATATAGAGTTACAGTATATAACATGTATTTGAATTATAGTATTTCACTAAATCCTGAATCCACAGACGTGTAGATGTTGGGAACAAATCTGCTTCTCTTATAAGAGTGGTCACATTCAAATATATTATTAATTTCCTTTTTTCGAATGTAATTAATGGAAGTAAACTACTATTTTTCCCGTGCTGCCTGAAGGGAAAATGAACCACTCAAACTGAAATGAAACCATGAGATTGTGGAGAAAACGCTTGAACAGTGACAGCCCATCATAATAAGTCTGGTTACAATATAACATGAATAAAGTGAGGTGGTTCCTTCCTGGGTGTGTACGGCAGCTGAATCAATACCAGAGCGTTACAGAACTCCTGGCAGCTTGTAATGACTTGTCCCGGGCAGTTGTCTGGCATTATCTGGACCTGTTCTCTTCAGTGAACTAATGTGAAGTGTGTAACCCTTGGATGGAATGGCCCGCACTCAGGCTCTGATGTAAAGCAGGGCTTTAGCGACTTGCTCTCCCCGACACGTTGCAGTGTACCGAGGCGTGAGATTCTGCTGCTACATTGACTCTTTCCATTTCCTCAGCCAATCTCGTAACACTGTGTCGGGACATTTGCATGCAAATAACGCACATCTGTAGTCGTCACAACAGGAATGTCTTTACTGTTACTCTGTGTCGGGCTTTTATTTACGATACGGCAGCACATATGAAAACAGTGGTGGCAATTTTGGGCCTTTATTTCACACATCGTTAGATAAAAAGAAAATACAGTTTTCCTAGGTTTTTTATAATTCAAGTTAAAGCTAGATAAACGTATGGAAGCCCATTTCTGCCAGAAAAAAAGAGGTTAAAATTACCTCTCCTAATTTTGACTTTTTATCTCATATTTTCAACTTTTTATCTCATAATTTTGACTTTCTCGTAAATATGACACGACCTCTTTTTATTTATTTTTTTGGCTTCCATATAAAGTAGAGTCCTGCTAAAATGAAGGCGTTAAATCAAGTGCATGGTTTCTGCATACATTATACTGCATCATCACAGGCAACAGCTCAGGCTCCCACACAACAAGTCAGCATCTTGCACCTCATCATCCTTATGTTGGACATAATTATTATGTAAGCCAGTGTTATTTTGTGTACACATTGTTTGCTGCTGTATTTACACATTCCACTTTCAGACGAGCTCATATTTGTTTTATAATGTGTTAAAATGCTGCACATATTCTGATGTATTTTCCATCGATCTGTGGGTGGTTCACAATTCAGTTACGATTCAGGGAACACAGTTCGATTATCCCTTTAACACCACTCACAATTACTCGGCGGTTTGTGCTATCAGATAATTTCCGAATGGTTTCTGAAGGCTGAGAAGTTGCACGTCAAAGCCAACGTGTGGTTCTTCATGTCATTTCACTCACACTGTTGCAGGAAGCCAGCGAATCAGCGTCTTTGTTACCAGAAAGGAGAGAGTTGTTTTTGCACATTGAGACAAAGTCTCAACCAAATGTTATTACTTGTTAATTGTAGAGCAACAGAGGCTTTTTAGAATTTGTTAAAATTTAGAATATTTTTTTTTTTTTTTAGCAATTTCACATTTTTGTTCCTCAAGAGTTGAACAACTGGTCATTTTGGTTGTTTAGAGTTTTTAAATTATCATTACAACAGGAAAACACATGAGTCATAATAAACATTTTTCACTTGTAAAGTACAAACAAGAGATACTTTTCTAATCCTCTTGGTATTTTAACGTTTTCTAAGATGTGCCAGTCGCACAGGTAGATCCAATAGTGCGACTCATGCAGAGTAAAATACAAAAATGTGTCGCCTTTGAGAGAAATTTCAAGAGGGAAATGAACCAAGAAACAGGAAGGTCACTGCTCATTCTTGTCAACATGTTCTCATTTGTTCTCACGACTCAGGAAAGATAAAATATAACAATGTCATGAATTAGCTGCCTTTGCGTTTAGTCTTTGAAAACACTCGGATACGTATCTTACATTTTCTACTACTGGCCACTGGCTCTTCTTTCTTTCTTTCTTTCTTTTAATTCTGCCGAGGAACAAAAGTGAATTGGTAATCATGCATGCATCATCATAGAAACAGTCCACACTGCAGCCTCACCAGAACAGTTACAACTCCCACACTGCAGACACACAATGGAGTATTTCATTTTGGGTTTGTAAATGAAAAAAAGGAGCAGTGTAAATTATAAATGTCACGTTCAGGGGAAATTCTAGTTTTTCTTTAACTGTAATTTCCGTGTCCTGGTGCACGATCGTGTCCTGGTGCATTAGTGCTACTGGGATGTGATGGCTGAGAAAAAGAGAAACACAAGATGAAGCCGAGAATTTCAGACCCCATTCATTAAGAAATAACTGCACAAACTCTGAATCTACTATATACTGTGCTGTTGTGTATGCATGCAAATGAGAGCGGGAGAAAAACAAAGAAGAAATACACACATAGAAAGCCTTCATTTAAAAAAAATAAATAAATACAATAACTCCCTGACCCTCCCTCCACGTGATCAATAATATCCTAACAATCACTCATTAACTAAGAGCTGCGCTTGCTGCTGTGGAAATTTAACAAACATCTCTTTAATTAGGCACAAAATAGGCCATAATAGTCGTGTTGAGGGTGAAATCTGGTTTGTAACCTGCACCTCTTCCAAAGAGAATAATAAATGTCCACGGAAACACAACAGATGTGACGGAGTCTCCGTTAATCGGATTTTTGTGCGTTTTTTGTGTTGCAATTAGTTAGTTACAATCAGTTTTCTCAGGCTTTTTTGAGGTCACTGTCAGTAAAATAAATAATATTTCTGATTTTAGTTTGGAGAGAGAGAAAAAAGGGGCAGACTCCTGCTGAGTTTGTGTACACATGTCATGAAACAGGAAGTCTGATCTGCTACAGCTCATCATCAAGGATCTGCTCGTTATTAAAAACACAGCTGACATCTGTGGGAAACTGCAGAACACAAGTTAAAGTGTGAGGGAGAGGTGATTGGGGGCGGCCAGCCATGGCCAAGTGGAAGGGGCTTGTGAGCGGAGGGTCGCCAGGTTCAAATCCTGGGACCGAGGTCAAGGGCTGGGGTGGCCCCTGAGCAAGGTACTATAAAGATATCAAGATTTAACAGGACATTGACCATAAATACGGGGTTGGACAAATGTGTGATATAATATTTATTAATGCACAAAGCACGGGCTATAATTTCCCACGTTTCCTCACATTTAAACCACCAGTTGTTCATCTCTATTCTGATTTCCTCTTCAAAACAAAGATGCATAAACACAAGTCATAAATAAACATCGTTTTGAAACTCCCACTGAGAAACTGAAAGGTTTGTTCGATTGACGGATTCTATTTTAATTTCACGCCTGTGCCGTGAGTGTGGATACAATGTGAGGACAAAGTGCAGTGGGAGAAACTCATCACTTGATACTGAACTGATAACATCCAAATGAAAACGATAAGCTGCCTCTTTATTATCGCTGCTGCAGACGTCTCCTTCCACCTTAGCTCAGTATCCCAGGAAATTCCCACAGTTGCTTCAGCTGCTCGAGGCAGCTCTCGGGTCCAAGAGGGGATTTTGGCAGCGTTACAATAGCGGGGCAGGAATCCAAAGATTCTCCCCTGTAGCTCCTCCTCCTTTTAATTCTGCTGCCTTTTCCACCCGCCTACTCTTCATTTAATAACCCCCACACGCCCAGTCACATCTGCTTTCATTATTCCAGGTTTCCCACCAGTTATCTCTGCTCCTGAGTCTGTATTCCTCTCACAATGTCAACAACTAAATGTTCATTTGGTTAATTGTTTTCAAGAATTTAAGGAGGATTAAATGTGTATTAATAAATTTGCCGTAAACAGAATAAATTAACTGACTTCCTATGCCTGTGAAAGTATGTTATATACCGGCACGGAGTAAACACAATGCATGGGAAACAAATGAGAGGCTAAAGGAATCCTGTTGACTCAATGACAGGTTGACACGTGCAGAGCCTCGTTGTTTTATAGGCTATCACTAAACCTTTAGTTTTATTTTACCAGGCAAAACATTGAAATGTCGGCCTGGCAAGTGTCAGAAAACACTTGCATGGGGTCAGAGATGGAAACACATTAAAACAGTAACACATGTAAATGAAGTCTTTACAAAATGTCCAGCATTTAGAATTTAAACTTCAACTAAAAAAGACAACAATTCAGTCATTCATTGTTAAAGCAACAGTGCGTAACTTCTGGTGATTAGTGTTGTTATTTTGCCTCTGAAACAATGTAACATTGATTGTATGCTGTGTCCTTCATCTAAAAACGGGCTCCGTTAAACTGTCAGACCTTATGGAGGGAGCGCTTGTTTGTATACAGCAGTAGTACGGGGCGGGCATGTTAAAAATGACCCTACTTTTGGGACTTTCATTCGTATTAGGGCTGCAACAATTATTCGATTATTCAATTAATCGATTACTAAATCAATCGTCAACTAACTTGATTTTTCAGTGCCTTAAATGTGAATATCTCCTGTTTTCTTTGCTCCATACAACAAATAACGTAAGTAACATTGATTCATTTTGGTTTGTGGACAAGAAAACAAGACATTTGAGTGCATCATCATGCAAATTCTATAAACTTGTCACATAAAATTAATCTTTTCTAAGCGCAGAGTGCATAAAAGCGGGTCAGGTTGCAGGTTGTTTGTTGTAATGAGCCATATGTTTTGGTGAAGGCTGATTATGGCAGAAATGTGTTATTAACAGCTTTGCAGTTTAAACTCTGTGCCAGCGATCCGTCCTTTTGCATGAACAAAAAAGAAATTCTAACTGCACAGAATATGCAACCCCAGTTAGGATCCAACACCACATCGTCCGATGATGAATTGTTTTTCTTTTTTTTAATCTGCCTCTGGAGATTTAGCTTTTTTTCCCAAAACTAACTCAATGGGGTTTGTTTTATTTTCAGCAAATGTCATTGTTAAAAAAAAAAAAAAACCTAATTAATTCAGTCCTTCTTTAGCACTTCACACGATGTACTGCTGACAGTGCAGTCGTGGGCTTAATTGATATAGATGGTTCCCTGACTAAATAAAAGAAAGTCCTGCGTTGAAAGGCGGCCCACATGGTAATCAGTGTTTAATTAGAAAATAAAACAACCAGCAACAACTTCACTCTCCCCCCCCCCTCTCTCTGCTTTTAAGCTCCGAGTATGATCATGAAGAAAGATTAGTTAAAGAGAACGGAGAGAAAGGAAGAAAGATGATATCGCTGCCCTCGAACCGCAGGTCGATCTTTTGTCTCCTCTCGGTGGCAAGTGAGCATCTGGCAGCACTCAGCTTTTCAGGTCTGGGCCCTTCCATATATTTCTCCTCTCTCTTTTGGTTTCTGTCAAGCTCTGACAAAGCCGCGGCAGGCAGGCAGACAAAACCAGTCAGGCAGAACACTGTGCTCAGATGTAAGACCATTCATTTTAGCAAGAGCAAGTGAGGGAAGCAGTCTCTCCTTTTCTGCTCCTCTGGTCAATTTTGTATGCGGTGTCAATGTAAGAGCAGCGCCGGGGTAATGGATAGAGATGTGAGGGAAAAACGACTTGTTTCCAAAGGGCGGCACACAAAGAGAAATCTCTTGAGAATCAGAAATAAGTATATCTTACAGATCAAAGCAGTGTGAGATGCATCTTCTCAGAAAAAGGAGAACCAGAGAAGATGAAAGTTCAAATTCAAAGCATGTGCCCCGCTTTGTTTCACATGCCAGGTGCCCTGAATTGACTCATAGTCCGATAGATGCTCATGTGCATCTCGGGGAGGCACATCATCTATTCAGCGACGGGCGTCCCGGTGGCCAGAGAGTATAATCACAGCTGGATGTTGGCTGCCGTTTAGCTTGGACACCTAATCACAGAGCTGATGGCACCGTCGGGTGACGAGAGCTGTAATTTTGCGCTCTAGCGATTTGAGAAAAGTGCTGTGATGTATGTGTTTCACCGCTGAGACAGACAGCTCATCCGATCACCAGGTGCTTTTCATGACAGATTACAGACAAGGCGAGGTCAAAATAATAGGACCACCACAAATGTCAATATTGAGGCTCCACACACGTAAAGGATGGCTTTTCTATTCCAGGGGAGCTTATCAGTGGGATTAATTGTGGAAATCTTCTGATATGACTTTATGCTAAAATACCGTCGCTCTGCGTTGGACTCCTTCACTTGATGATCATGTGACAAAAGAATGATTCCAAGTTTCCTGATGACATTGCATTGTTGTGCACTGGCAAGTCAAACGTCACTGGAAAGTGGAAATATTTAATTCTCTCCTGTGATGAAGCAGCTCTCAGGAAACACTCATTAAGCAGCATTGATTTAACATTCACATGTCAATGATTTAGGGAGAGAGAACAAAGTGGAAGAGCTGCTCATTTTTTCATTTGTCTTTGCCGCCCATGCAGTGAAAAGCGACATAATACTGCTTATTTTTTCTGTGTTAAAATTCTATTTAAATAAACAAGTTCCTTCTCAATTTAATCTATTGCGGCTGCCTGTTGTTTAATTTAAAACTTTCTTTGATGTCATTTTATGGGGAAAAAAACAAACAAACAAACCATGTGAGCAAACTGTCGCAGTTTCTTCTCCAACCCCACACTCCTCAGGTCTGTATGTTTTATATGAGACTTTTTACATAAGAGACAGAAACTTGTCTTTAAAACTGGAGGATAACAGTTTCAGTATAGGAAGGGTTATGTGAAGAAATTAAAGCCATATGAACCTAAAAATGTTGCACAAACCATTAGGAGAATTGGGATTTTACCTATAAAACATAAACAGTTTAGTCTGACATAGCTTCTCGTTAATGGAGAAGTCGAAATAAGGCAGGCAGTTTAATTTATAGAGCACTTTTCATTCACATTAACGCGGATTAAAGATGCTGTACAGGAACATTTAACAACAACACAACCATTTCTTTAAAAAGTGCATCAATTTAAGACGAGTGAAAATGTTCAAATGACCTTTTTAAACTCTTATAAAAGGTCAAATACATAAAGATTACAAAGAGATTACAGAGGTTTAAAAACTGCCTTGGACGGAACATTTCCAACAGTTGCTCTTTTCTGCAAAAGTACGACTGTTTGCAGGAATTTGATGCATCGTTCCTTCCACTAAGGTTCAGCTCTGTCCTGCTCATAAACAGCAGGTGAGACATGTGTATATGACAACAACAACAACAGCAGCAGCAGCAGCAGCAGCAGCAGATGATGATGATATTTCAAGTTTTGGACCAAAATCAAAAGTGACATCTTTTATAATTACAGGCTCTTTGTTACGTTCCCATCATCATTCCCAATAATTCACCTCAAATACTTAAAAATCTCCCAGAGGCTGCAATTTTATCCAATCATTGTTATTTGATATAATTAGTGTGTTTTTTGTTCTCCCTTCAATCAACAACAGTGAAATTAAGCAGTTGCTAAGACGCTGAGCACAGCAGCTTCTCATCATTAGCAGCTCTGCCAGTTCTTAAGGATCCTACCCTAAAGTAAACACCGCCGAGCTTTTTGTTTTGCACGTGTACGACGTCATTGAACACTTTTACAGTAAAATGACAGGAGGACAAAGCTCGCTCATTTTCTTCACAGTAGGAAATGACAACTTGTTTGGCTAATAAGCAAACGTCACGCGACAAGCTCGGCACACACAATGGAGCGGATTCCATCCCCTCACTCGCTCTCCGTGTTGTGCGAGTGACTGTTGTGGACCTGCTTACTCAGGTGCTAATGTCAGAAAATGCTACGTGCATGAGGACGAAGGCTTTTCCCTCAGAATGACTGACATGTGTCTCACTCTCTGCTCTGTGTGTGTGTGTGTGTGTGTGTGCGGAACTGTTCCTCCTGTTCTATTTTGCCCAAGGCTCAGCAGACACCCAGTTGAACACATTCCAGCTTGCATTCGCTGCAGAAAACATAAACTGCCGACCAGCGCAGATGTGTGAGAGGATGCACACTGTGCCCTTAAGGATTTATGCCCTTGACTCTTTGAAGTGTTGCTGCAGTCTGCGGTAATTGTCTACCCTTTGTGGACTAATTGCTTGTCGGCTGTAGCGCGCGGCTGCCGCTGCCGAAAGAACGACTCACTTTAAAAATAAAGGAGGTGCTGCTGTCTCTCTTTTTTTTTTACGAGCTACCTTGAAATGGAGATATCCTGACACAGATTAATGATGGGGCTGTGGTGTGTGTTGCTCCAGTTTCTTCCTCGTGCCCAAGAAGCGCTGAAAAGCATACAGTATACTACTAATACTGTACTATTATGTACTGTATTTACATCTTTCCTATACTCACACTTCCATAAAGTAAAGTAAAGATGCCATTTATTATCTGCATAGAGAAATTTAACCAAATCATATTCCATCTATGCAATTATAAAGTAGAAATACTACACTACGCACACATGTTTCATGCAGTTAATGGGACGACGCCACTTCTTTGTGTTATACAGTCATTTTAGACCATTCATGAACTATGAAGCTGTTAAAAACACATTTGGAAAGGAAAAGGAAATCATCTTTATTGTCATTGTACAACCGAAATTGCACAACGATGTCAGATGGAGGGTTGATCAGAGCCGCTGTGACATTCTAACATGTTTTGATGGTTGGAGGAGACTCCACACAGAAAGGTCCCGGACTGGGAATCAAACCCAGCACTGTCTTGCTGTGAGGCAACAGTGCTAACCACTGTGCACCCATGAGTAACTTCAAAGACATAATTTTCCCACTGTGTAACAAATATTGTTCTCCCCAAAAAGTAGAAATAAACAGCACAAACATGACTCAGCTAAAATGCTTTTGCATTGGATTTAGTATTAGTATTTAATACAGAGTTCATATATTACTTCTTTAAATTGCTAGTGCAGACATAAAATAGTAATTGCAAAGACAGTAAGGCTGTAAGTGTTGTTCAATAAATGTTTTTTGATTTCAAGGAATTATTTTTGTATTGCTATATTTTAGAAGATGGAGGAAAATCAAATAAAATAATCTAAATAAATGGGGCAATATTAAATCTGACTTAAAAACAGATTTGACCAGAAGACTTGTGATCACATAGCCCTGATATAAGAAATCAGATATAATTCTGAAAGTAGCCTTTCTGAAATATCTGAAACCCCAATAGAACAAATAAAATAGTCATCATGACAACAACTCCCATCTCTCATGACACGATTCTCAACTATCAGCCATTACTAATTCTTCAATATTTACTTTTTATTGACTAATGCTGAAAAAAACAACTCTGGTAGAAGACCACAGATAGAAATGTGCACAAAGACACAAAGTGATCAAGAGAGAGACATATAATGGCAAGGCAACCATAAAGGGACCCAGAAATGGCCATAAAGCTAAAAATAAAAATAAACGTAGGACCACAAAGACACAAAATACCCACAAAGAGACACAGAATGACCACATTGCCAAACATAAGACCCACAAAGTGACACACACACACACAGTGTCCACAGACAGACACAAAGCAACCATTAAGAAACACACAAATGACTACAGAGTGTGAAAAACAACCAAATATGTTTTTATCTGGGAATCCCAAACAGGAGTGATAGAGGTCCCAGTATAATCGATCCTTGACAAGTATCACTACTACAACTCATGATAAAAGTCCTGATCCTGGTGTTTTATGAGACCTCAAACCCGAAGCTGAGCAGCTATTCCTGCACCGCTGTCTTCATCAGCTCATTGGAACTAAGTGAAGTGACTGGTGCTCGACTGGACCTGCTGTATCAGACGTCACATTATTACATTATTTCAGAGATTTCTTTTTCTGTCAACACTACAGCATGCGACTTTTGTGATAAGGTTGCCATGACATTTACCAGATGGCAGCTGAAAAATATCGGGAACAAAAAGCTGGTTAAATGGATCCTCTCCTTCGGCTGTGGGTTTGATGTTTTCTTATCGACAGACTAATTCCCTAAAGAAATAGGATGTGCCAGAGGAGGAGACTAATAGAACAAATGGAGGCTTGTAATCCCCCAAACACACTATCGGAGGCTGAACTCGCCTGCTAACGGACTGCAGTGCTTTCCATCTCTGCCGGCGTGGTCTGTCTTTTGTTTTGCTCAGTTTGTCACCTTTGGTCCGAGTTTAAAGGTCAAACTCACGTCATATTTGTCTTTATAATGTTTTTTTTTTTCCTTCAAATGAAGCTTCTCTCTCAGCACACCAGGCCCTGTGTGAAAGAGAAAGATGAGGTGAGAAATGTACCACGGCACAGCATGGCAGGGCCTGAATGACAATGACACACAGCAATGACAACTCTTTTAGTGCTCAGACTTCTGCTGAGATTGGATTCACTGTGACAATACAGCAGTATAAATAACTCCAGCAGTGGATTTGATGAGGGCGCTCAAAACAGCCTGCTTGTACCGTTTAGACTGAGACAAACACAGGTAGCAGGTGACGCGTCCAGCAGCTAACGTTCTGCAGGGTTCCTGAAACAGTCGCCCAAGAGCATATTTCTTCATTTGTCTTTCCTCATATTTCAGATACACATCATATTCAGTTCAATGTTGCACTAAAGCACGGATGACGTGTGATAAACTGAGGCGACCGGATATTCGGTTTAACAAGTGAGAGATACTCCACAATTGATGCAAATTAGCCGTGAATTCCTAGATGAATATGTTGCAGAGTCATGGATGGGGAATTGCGAGACTTGGAATCGGTTGCCCACAAACGCAGTAGCTGGCTCGCTGTGTTGCTGTGCAGCTCCATTTTCCATTAGGAGTAGTAATAAAATAGCCAGCCCCAACCGTTCCATTTCTCAGTGCCCTTCCCTTGGTTATGGGTGGAGCTTGAACCACGACCGTCAGCTGCTGGATGTCCTCCTTTGTTGTCCGTTGTGTCACGTTCGATGTCGGCACACCGCTACGACGTTACGCTACGTATCAGCCCACTAACCCGCCTACCAAGTAAAGCAATAGAATCCACTTCTAGTACGCAAGTGTGTGATGCCTTCTCGCTTTATGAGCATTGTCTGCATAAGTCGTCACTCCGTGTGAATCGTGGCAATGGTCAAGGGCGACGCAGACTACACGACTACAGAACACTATACTGCTATATTAAGAAAAGACACAGAGAGAGTCACGTGGAGCTGATGTGACAATGGATTGAATGTATATGACGTAAGTTTGCATTCAAAAGCTAAGCACCGCAGCTTTTAAAGAGCAGCTGCTGCTGTTCTGAAAAAAGTGAGTCCCTTCAGTGCCATTCACATGTAGAGTTTGAAAACGCTTGAACAATGCGCGGAAGGTTATTACCGACATGCTTCCGTCACACCTGGTATTACTAAGAAACTAAAACCTGGGAGATGAGATGAGATGAAAGACGGAACATTTAAACAAAATCAATAGATTATTGGCCTCGCTTTCTGTTTAAAGGGGTAATAAACATGCCGTGTCTGTGTGTGTCCTTCAGTGATTCTCAAACTTTTTGTACCATCTGAGAAAGTATTGAGCTCTCGTAGTAAGTAATTATCGCCAAAGTAGCTCCACTCCAATCACATACCCTGGCACATGCAGTAGTATCAGAGTATTTCTGATTTTCCTCAAAGGAAAGTACCACAGTTTGAGAACCGTGGCTCTAATTCACAATCTGATTAAGGAGCTTTGTCTGAATAAAGGAGGTTCGTCGTGTGTATTCCAGAATCGACAAAGACCCGTTTGATACATTTCCATGTCGCTGCATCGCTGTGTTCAAGGCGTCGCTCTCCGTTAATTCTGCATCTCCACTGAAAACGAATGTATTTGTGCGCCTGAGCCCTTTAGGCAGCGGGAGCAGTTTTATGACGATACATCAGGTCGCAGTGTCCGCTAAGCTGTTCCATTTGTGATACGAGCCTCGCTGCAGTTTTCATCAAGGACTTGCCAACAAAACCCAATCTAGTCTCCATCATAAAACAGCCAGAGATGACACCGGCACCATCACGACCAAGGCTGCTGAGAATATTCCCAACCATGATCATACTAACGTTTGATTCATTGAAAGACGCTCGACAATAAATCCGAGCTTAACGCTCAATCCCGGTAGAATCTGAATTAGGACTTTTACTGAGAGTATTGTTCTTTATTTGAATGATGTAGATTGTTTTTCAAACTCTTTTGTGCTTTCAGGGAGTTTTTCTTTAAGCTTTTCCCCACATGAACTTGGGTAATTAAACAAAAACATTTGGTATTGTGTGCTTCAGCAGATACGTTTATCTGCTCATGTTTATATCAGACTCCTCCTCTGGTTGCTTTTTGACATAAACAATGGCAGTGTTTGTAATTTATTTGTCACTTAAATGAATGACGACGTCTTTGGATTAATCACACTTTTGCCGTCTTTTATGTGCGGTTTATTAAAAACTGATGGTGCAATTAAGAGCGGCGAATGAACCAGCGGATATTTCTATTTCTTTTTGAAACAACGTCTCCCGTGGAGCTTCACACAGGAAGCAATGTGTCAGTGCGGTTGAATGAAAAGTGAAACCCGCTGGAAGACGATCTCTCAGCGCGGCGAATCTGATGAGTGCGTGTCTCTCGGAGGACGAGACAAAGATGTCCTTCAGGACACTGCAGTGTGCAGAAACATCAAAGCGCTGAGATCAAGTGATCTCGTTCAATAGTTTCCCTGAGTGACAGGTGTGGAGGAAGAGAGAGTTGCACATACCGAGCATAAGAAAGGTGTTTTTAAAGGTGAAATATGACAACTTTTTGGCTCGACGGTAATTATGAAATAATTGCTCAGTGACGTAACAACAGAAAATGACACCATTCATGTCTATATCCCCTATAGGCCTTTTTAAAATATGATAACACCATGGGGTTTATGCACAACAATGAAGACACAAAGGAAATGTGTTTTTCTGCGTCTGAAACAATGAAGGGAGAGCATTCTAGTGATAATTTTCACATATTGTGGTGCATATGATCATAAACACAAAGCCGGCTTTAAGAAAAGAGCATTAACACATGAGATACAATCAAAAGGACATCATGTTACAAATTAACCATTGATTATGCAGACTAGATATAGGTTTATACTTCTTCCTACTCCTTTTCAGACACTTAGTCATTTAAATTAATCATATATCAGACAGGCAGTATTTCCAGCTATAAATTAAATACTAATTATGTATTTTTTTTCCCCTTCCTTGTTTTATTGCTCTGGTTGTAAATTAATTCCAGATGACTTTGAAACCACATGCAGTGAAAAAGTTTCAGTGAATTGAAAACCGCAACTTCCCGAGGATAACATCCTCACATCGCACTCCAAGTGGGAACGACAGCAAGTATTTTTAATGCTGTACACGTCTCACAAAGCATGTTAGCATGAGGTTTATACACACGTCGGTTCACTCGTGGCATTTTGTGAAGCTCAGCAACAAGCGAGTTCTTCCAACTAAATGAGGAAATTGACAGCTCACACAATTTACTGTTGTACTGCTAAATTGTGGAGTTGTGGAAAATAAAAAGTCTAAGCAGAAAACAGGCCATGGCATTTATTTACAACATAACTTAGAGGCCTATTTTGATCCAAATATTATCTCTTCTTGGTATTTTTGCAAAAAAAACACTAAATAGTGTCCGATTCCAGTTTTTATTGCCTTACGTCGAGGTCAAACGACACAATATAGCTCAGCCTGACAGATAATGTAAGGTTTCAGGACATATAGGCCCTGAAACATGGATCGTTTTATCTCATACATACATAGTGTCATAGTGAACGACATTCAAGGCCACGTCTGGAACTTGCTGACCTCCCAAAGCCCGTAACCATGTTTTCTGTCGCGTACAATGCGCTCCATCATGTCATGTCAACGGTGACATTGACCAGTGAGAGCAAAGCTCAGCACATGCAAAAGTAACAAGAACTAAGAAAATGGCAAGGTTATCTTGGAAGGATTGACCGGCCACGCCGTCCACTCCGTCACAACCCAAGGACACATTGGACGTTGTGATATATAGTTTTAGCTGAATAAGCGGCTCTGAGAGGACATTTCACAAACTATTGTCATTGGTGAATTCTGGCTCTGGTATAGGTTGATGGCTTTGCTGTCTGTGCCTGTCATGCGGAGACAAAAATGACTGCTCTGCATGGAGGCTCCACAGACATGGTTGCTACTGGCTTGCAGCATACCCAACACAAATTATGGCACAATGGCTCTTTTTTGCAGACAATGTGCATGGACAACATGGTAATAACAAAAACTAGGGATGGGAATCATGATCATGATCATGATACGATACCAAAATCCTATATATCGCATGCGCAGACTGTAAAAATGTAAATAAAATTAGGCAAAAGCTTTTTAGTCGAGTCATGTTTGGGCTGTTTATGTCTTTGAAATGTGTCCTTAACAACTTCATAGTTCATAAATGGTCTAAAATGACATAAAAAAAGTGGTAACAATTTAAAGACGCCATGAAAATGTGAACAAAACATGACTGTGAAGTTACTTTCAAGTTGGATATTCCACACACTCACACACTGACTCTTTTAGGTGCTGTGTTCTTCAAACTAACTTCACCATGTTCTTTATGAAGGAGGAGGAGAAAACCTACGAGACTGACCTTAAATTCAGTTTGTCTGTTTTTTAAATCAAACATAATTTTGTCAAAGGGAAATTCTCCACTCTATGAAAACAAAACGACAAACTCGGTGCATGAGAGCTAGTGTGAGAAATGCAGGGTTCACACCACGGTGAGTTTAAAAGAGCAGCTACGAGCATACTGCAAATGTCATCACTCCTGAAAACAGATTTTGTGTAAATAATGCATTCAAATGTAAAAGATGCATTCAAGGAACCATAAAAAATTGTTAAAACACTTGGTAACAGATGCACTACTAACCGAGTCAGTAAGTCACTGGAGAACATGTTTTCTTAAACCGTGCTATAACAGATAAAACTTGTTTACATCGTCATGAATATTTCTTATTGCTAATTTTCTTGGAATGTCATGACATTGACTGATATTTTCATTGCTGATGTTTTTTTTTTCCTTGGGGAACAGGAGCGTAGGGAGCCATCAGCTCTATTCCATGCTTTTAAAACTACCGTTATTCTAGCGACCTTTTAGAAATCCACTATTAGTCAAACTCTAGCATGAAGACCATTTTTCAATTGTAAAACCACTTAATCACAAGCTGACGGGGATTTTAGGAAGCAGAGGGAGCATGTGCTTCTTCTGTTTTTTAGCTGGTTGAAAACTCAAAATCAAGGCTATTCTATTCACATGTTGTATAAGTTTTTTAAACCTCTTCTAATGCAGTACAATAACAGATGACCATGGTGCTATGAACCACTGTCACCATTGCAGCCGTACAGCTGTGTGTGTATACCTGTATAATATATAAAATCGGGAGGGATGTGGAACTAAGCTTTGGCTTTAATCCAAACAGCCTCACAGTACCGTGCTTATGATGAGTTGTCACGCTGCGCAGCAGAACCCCTAACCTTGGCAGCATCAGGTCGATGCTCCATCTATTGAGCAACACATGTAATAAAACCCTTAATCCAGGCAGAGTTGGTGCAACACTCTGTCCACTCAGCTCTAAAGGACATGGAAAACCCAAACCTGGAAGCAGTGAAACAAGTCAGTAAGCAGGATAAGACTATAGCAGAAAGTCAGGGCAGAAAGTAGAGGACAAGGACAAAAAGATTAAATTATGACATTAAATCTCTCTGTCCCTAACACCAGAGGGAAAAATCTCTCACACAGTCTAATCTCTCTGGTGCCCTTGTGGTTTTTAAGATCTTGTGCCTTATTTTCAAAGTCACAAGTTAAATCCTATAAACAGCCAACACATCCATCAGAAGCCATTTGTCCTGTTGAAACCTCTCTACCACTCCAGCCTTTATTTTGCATGCACAGTGCACTCTGCCTATTGACCGTACTCTGGTTAAGGTCTGATTTGCATTCAACCATTTAGAAAGAACCTATCAAATGCTGATTAAGTATCAGAGAATAGCTTAACATAATACTGCGTAAGCCTGCTAACCCCAGCCTCTCTATTTGACTAAGAAGATGCCTTTCACTGGCATGAGAAATAATTATCCCGGGGGTAATTTGTGCAATCTTCTCTAAATAACCAGACTCTCAGTTTGCAGGTTCAAGAGTTCTTTAACTCAAAAAAGGCCACTCACCATGTTCGGTAACAATAATATTTATGAAGCCTCCTTTAGTGACCTCAACTTTCTTTTATTGTGGTCTCTACACGAGCTAATTATTTAGAAATGCAGAGTCCAACCTTATTTTTAACAAAAGCGTAAATTGCTTTAGCCGTGCCCAAAGACAAAAATTAAGTTCCTTTACCAGATAATATGCATTCATGGTTTTCTCTGTTTTTAATAATACTCTGTGAGTTTTGTACTGTAAGTTAAAATTACAGTACAAAATTAAAATTGTGTTATTATTGGAACATGAGCGTCTCCATGTAATTTCTTTATGGGATGAGAACTGAAGTGACTGGAGATAAATTCATAGTACTTAGACTGGGCAAATGACGTGAAATGAGACTGGTCATTGGCTTCAAAACACAAAGCTAAGTTAATCAACTTACCTATGTGAAGGTATTCATTCCCAAATGTGACATTTTTGTCAGGCGTCAGGTTTAAAATAAAGGTACAGAGTTACAGTCACCAAGACTCCGAATGGATTTTATGTCAACTATGTTGTCAATGAGCAGTGGGAAATTATCAGATTCAAATTGTGTAATTATTATCATTATTATTATTATTACCATCATTAGCACTGAAGTTCTGTTTTATGATTCGTGAAACACCATTACTGCCACACTTTGATAAAATCCTTAGATCGATCTTTTAAAACATGCCATATCCTGTATCCTCTTCACAAATCTAACTGGACTGTTAGCTGCAGAGGAGCTAACAGCTAAGATACAACGGAGTCCACAGATTTTGTTCAGTTTGAAGACTTTGGTGTTCTATTACTGTACAATTGTCTTCTGATGCAAAGAGGGCATGATTCAGGCCAAGCTGTGCTCACAGCACCCTCTCATGCACTTCCAGTCTAATGCACTTCTAGGCTGTATATTTTGAACAGACTGTTCAAACTGTTTTGTGATCAATATTTAATCTTCTACCGCTCCAGGCGACCCAGGCAGGGGACACCCTGGACAGGTTGCCAGTCCATCACAGTGCTTTATTAGTTTTTGGACTGTGGGAGGAAAACCGGAGAACCCGGAGAAAACCCAAACACACACTTCTCAGATCGCCTTGCTGCAAATGAGTGCTAACCACTACACAACCGTGTGGCCCCAATATTGTAATAATATAAATTTGTCATTTCATATTTTAATGATGCACCAAGTCAGAGAGATCCAAAAATAATCAAACAAAATCGGCGTGGAAACTAGTTTGACATCACCTCACCAAGCTGGTTTGTGTGAAGCAGCACGACTACGACTACTATAATGGAAAATCTGACGCCTCGAGCAGCAGATCTTGAAATGAACCCTCATAGTTAACCTGATTAGAAGTACATTGCATGTTGATGGTGCTCATTTTCACATTACCTGGTCTGTTTAGAGCTGATGAAGGAAGTTAGAAGTAACAGTTACATTAACTGTGTGTGTGTGTGTGTAAATGTTTTCATGTTGAATTTACTGAAGAACACTGAAGGAAATATGTTCCTCTGTAGTCCCTCAGGTGTAGCTCATGCTTAAGGTTAATTTACTCAGGTACCAGTGTGCCACGGATGAATTCTATTCTTGGAATTGTTGGTTTCACAAATAAACTTGGCTGGAACCGAGGCTTGGGTTGACCTCACGTCATCACCGTGCAGTGTCGGGCTTTGGATGCGAGGTGCTCACTGAGGGTTTTATTTTGTACTGGAATGTATGTTTTATGTATTCACACAGTGGGGTTTGTTTAGATTAAAGTGCTAATCACAACCATGGGGAAACACGAGT
The DNA here is from genome assembly GCF_019176455.1 of Solea senegalensis. Lineage (NCBI taxonomy): Eukaryota > Metazoa > Chordata > Actinopteri > Pleuronectiformes > Soleidae > Solea > Solea senegalensis. Next base: position 2,280,842 of record NC_058032.1, read on the forward strand.
GATAAAATTAAGAAGAGCAATAACAACAATGGCTGCGGGGGGAAAGAGCGACAACTCAGGCTGAAGGGGATGCAAAGATTTAGACGCCATTTGGTTGGTTGTAAAAGCAGAGATCTCCAAGGCGACGAAACAAACTGTGTAATACTTCAGACTAATTGCAGATGGCCACACACTGGGGGTGGTTGTTTTTTTTTTTTTTTTAGATAAGTATTAGATTAATTTATCCAGCAAGCATGTATACATTACATCCCCTAAAGACAGTGCGGCAAAGTGTTTATCCAAGCCTGCCAGGACTCGTTTCTGCAGAAAGTCTACTGTGGTCATTAGATTGTACAATGACACCAAAGAAATAATGAATAAAATAACTAACAGCAGACACACTCATAGCCTACTGTTGACGGTCTAACACGGTTTGTTTCTTGTTAGGGCTAAACAGGTGTTTCCAAACCTCGTGTCCTTCCCCGACCTCATCAACGCGTCCCGACAACATCATTCATCAATGCAGCCATTAAAAGTAACGACCTCTGAGGATCGGCCTCATGATTCAATGGCCTCCGAAAAACTTGGCTGGGGATATTGTTTACAGATGAAGAAAAAGATTGTCAGGGTAATGAATTTTAACATTAGTAAACTCCCCATACTTGACATGTTAGGGCTACTGTGTAATACTGATAAATGAATGCCGTCGCAGTGACTGCGATGCCGGGCTACAACGGGCTTGTACACTGTGTTACGGAATTATTGCCAATATGCAAATAAAATAAAAGGTCAATTATTATGTAAAGGGGGAATATCATACGTCAAATCTACAAAAAGGAAGCATAAATTATTACCTGGAGTTTAAGTGAAACCTGTGCCGCTAACCCCTAGGACAAAATGTCTGCCTTCAATGTGCAGCTTAATGAGGCAAAACACCATTAGCGTCGTGAGAGACACACTAATAAATGACTCAACCATTGGCGGCTTCATTACCAGCAAACTGATGGAAGTGTCTAAAGATAATTCAATGTTACACAACCCTTCTCAATGGCAGTAATATTTCTGTCTACATAAAAGGCATAAAGATATGGTAATATGTGTGAAAGCACTTGAAAATCCATTTAGACCTGTGATGCAATATTGTATTGAGAAATTCCTTTCCCAGGGATGCGGCATGTAAATGAGATTTTTTTTTGCTTCTTGACGAGATGAGAGTGCAGCTCGGTCATAATGATGCAGGAACGCTCAATGACACTAACCTCCTTATCTGGGGCAGAAAGGGAAGGGGCGAATCACTTCTGAGAGAAGTGAGTTCACATTAGCTTTCTGATGTGATGAAACGGGTTTTAAAGTCAGAGGCAGGTCTTCACTCAAGCCTGTCCTACGCGAGAGGATAATTGACTTTGGTCCCAATCTGGCTCTTCCAACAATCTCGAGTGCCTTCAGATTTTAGGCAGATTTGAACAGATTATCCTGTAGTGCGAGAGATTAACAGATGCAATTTTAACGCCATCAGAGTCTTCCCCGATTTCAAATCGTAAGTATTAATCAAGTTAGATAATTACGACTGAACAGTGATTGGGGGGGCGTGAGTGATAGGTTCTTTCTAAATGGTTGACTTTATGTTTCTTGACTGGATTGTGGATCTGTGGCCTCCCACGCTTTTAAAAATCAAGTCAGATTTGAAAATACTCTATTTAGGGCTGATTTAGTCCTAAATTTAAAATACAATGTGTTAAAATTCATCACCAAGAAAACACAGAAGGGATTGTGGTGATGAAAAATTACCACCCGGCAATTATTAACAAACACAATATTAGAAATGGTTGAAAGGAAGTTTTGGTTTGTGTTGATAAAATTGTTATTATTTTCGAGTTTTCAAATATTAAATCCTTATTTAGCAGCAACACTAACGGCTCTTTAGCTCAACTTTAATCTTCAAATGCAAAACCATAGCCCACAATAATAGTCTTTATAATAATTATAATATTTTTATTACCTTGTATATAATAGCGTCTCTACATCTAAACTGCACTTACATATGGACGTAATGGTGTTTTCTATTAACAGGTCGTTGTGCTCTCAATAAACACATTGCATTGCAGCATTAAGGTCTGAAAAACACCAGACGTCAAGAAAAACACTGCGACGGGCACAACATTCGGTCCAGAAATGGTCGAACTTACGATGTCACTTCCTTTACTACACAACGCCACCATCACCTCCACCTCTGCGTATGCATTCCTTACTTACGATAATTAGAGAATGCAGATGAAGTTGTGTGGCGGGTGTAATTATTGTGGGACGGGGTTTGCTTTGACAGGACATTCAGGTGTTTTCGGGCTGTGACTGATGAGTCTTCTTATTAACAATTAAGTCATCGATTATCTTAGAATTAATTAATGGCTGGGACAATAAAACATTAGTGAACATAGTGCTAGTGTTTAATTTGTTTATTATTGGTTGGTTTGGCTGCTAAAGGGTTTGCGTTTAGTAATATAAACTCAGAAAGGGGCATTTTTTAATGTCAGTCTGGGTATTTCAGCGTAAAGCATCAATAGGAAGGATGAAATATAACTGAATGGAGGTTCTTGAGTATTTAGATTTAGATCTGCTTCCCTCAGGTTTGTATTAGACAAAGGAGCAGGTCTCATAGTTGAAAGGTGGTCATTTTCTGTATCACTGACAGGAAGAGGTGGCTGATTGGTTTGCACCCTCACACACTACCAATAAACACCAATTTCATTCTGTATTTCTCATCAAATACATAAACGCGATCTATTTTTCAACGTGGTATTTTGATCCCGGTTATTTTGCCGGTTTTGTTTTTATTGACAGTCTGCATTGTTCTGTTTTTTTTCAAAACCATCTGTTTTTACAAGCAGTGCGACTTTGTAATTGCCCCAATCAAAAGTACACAAAGCAAGCAGGGACATTTTAATGACTCTCCCTCTATTGGCATGCGATGGAGTGAAATGTGTTTTTCAAAGACAAGAACAGAGTCTCTCGCATGTGCGGCTCAGCATGTCTCGGCGTGTCTCAGCAGGCAGCCAAACAGATGGATGAAGCACTGTGAGGTTTTAAATAAAGCCCCAGACATTAAAGTTAAGTTCACTTTTATTTACTCAGATGTCTTGGACAACATGTTCATTAAAAGCAACGACAATACAGTATGTGCGGCTACGATCAAAGCCAATTTCCTGCACACTCCTGTCGTCATTGTCACTTCAACTGCAATTTTGAAAAATATTTTTTTTTCCCCCAAACAATAACCTTGATGTGTTTTTTTCATTTATCTTAAATGAACAATTTCCTTTAAAAGCATGGCCTCCTCGTATGATTTCTACTTCACTTTCGTTCTCTAATTCTTCACTCACTTATATCAACAAGCACGCATTACATTTTTCTATGTCCACAAACACTAGCAAACCTAAATTGAAAATTTCACCGGTAGATTGAAAAATTCCAGATTAATATGTGCCTTCATTCAACACAACGCTTTATATTCACTGTGAGACATCTGGCACAGGAGGAGCAGGCAGCCGAGATACCCAATCTCGGTATTCATGACCTTCACAGGCTTTAATTATATAATATAATTAATTATATCACCTGTTCAGCATTAACATTGCAGTATGAGAGTGTGTGCGGGCTAAAAAAAGCAAAACAAACTATGAACCAGTGTACAAACAGCAAGACACAAAGCTTCCTGCGGAGATGTACAGTATTCGTATCTTGTTTGACATTTCCCTCATGATTATTTCAGTCTTTTCTATACATAACGGTTTGCATACAGGCCTCAGAATGTCAGTTGTAATTTCAGTGATAATGCACTCATTTAAACAAATAATTAACGTTTTTTTTTTTTTAAATGAACGCAGTTCACGTTTCATTATAAAAAATTACCCGATTTACGATCGTTAAGTAAGATTTACTGACATGTTTAAAACATCAAGAGGCCTTTTCTTGTGCCAAATTTGTACTTCACAGGAAACGTGTGTTTAAGTAATTAAATATATTGTGTTCTGCATTCATTCCATGAGTTTATATAAATAAATTCTATTTATTGTTATACACTTCAGGTTTATTTTCTGTAATTAATTACGATTAATCACAAAATTGTGCGTTTAATTCGTTTTTTTTTGTTATTGCTTGACAGCCCTAGTTGATATACAGTTCCGCTTCTTCTTTACCTTCCACATGGCGGTTGCGGGGGCGCTGGTGCCCATCCCAACTGACATAGGGCAAAAAGGCGGGGGACACCCTGGACAGGTCACCAGTCCATGACAGGTCCACAAACAACCATCCACTGTCACACTCACACCTACATTCAATTTAGAGTGTTGACCTAACCCCCAAATCCGCATGTTTTTGGACAGTGCGATGACAAATTAAACCTCATACGACCCCGTCTGCATCAACTCAAACGTATATTAGTTGCATTATCCTTCCTCCAAAGAGGTTTTCGGACAGTATCTCGAGTGGTTGGCCCTTGTGGACTTGACTGTGAATTCTGCGGAACACTATGAATGAAGAGTTTCACTTTGACAACTTCTTTCTTCCTTTCTTCACCCTGAGCTCCCGTCAGCGTTTGTCGGTTACCTGGCAGCATCGTGACAGCTCAGCATCACGGTGCTGCAGCCAGATAACGGCGGCTGATGCCTATAAAACTCCTCCTGTCACATCCGCCGTATGAAAACCACAAATGAATTCTGACAGTCCCAACACACACATTTACCTACAGTCGTAATAAGTGACGGACTAAATAAAGAATGTGATTTTGTAAATGAGAAAAAAATGTTCTGTAATGTCCTGGATAAAACCAGGTGAAAGTAAGAATTCACTAGCAAATTAATATCAACATGTTCGTCTCATTTTATTAATAAATATCGTCAACTAATGCCCCACTGATGTCACATTTGAATACAACACTTGTTGTAATGAATTACACCAAGACACTTAATGGCTCATTAAGTCCCTTATTAAGCAGAAACCTTAAAAAAAAAAAAACTAGGATCTAATCCAAACTGCCCACCTGAGACGGAGTCCCTCCTGGACTCACCTAAAATAAAGTGTGAAAGAAATAGTTTCAAGTAGAAAATATACAAAACATCTGCTAACGACAGCTTCTCAGTTCCTGAATGCTTCAAAGTGATGACTGAACTTTTTCTAATGTGTTAAAACAAAAATACTTTAAAGTGATTATCAAGTCTTGTGACAGACAAACATAAAATAGCCAGGGCAACCAGTTCATGTCTGCTGCGCTAGAACAGTCCAAAATTATTACAGTAATTACTGTGGGATTCAGCAGAGGGCGCTATGAGCACAGCTATTATTTCCTATGCTAAATGTTGGAGATTAACACACGTTTTCAGGATATAAGTCTTTTCTTTTTAACTGATCGACAGTTCATTCGGCATTGTTCGCTTTGATTCTTGTGTCGGACGTCGTGGCTCACGACTCTTCCTCTGGAAAAGCAGGTGAGACGAGTCGTGCTAGAACTGTATAACGGAAAAGCGCCAAATGTGGTCAAAGGAATACAAACCTCTTTACAGGAAATTATACTTCCACTCATTTTTTTCCCAGACTGCTACCACAAAGTTTGTAGTAGGAGTCCTGCACTCAAAGTCCTGCACTATGACTTTTAATCCAATCGTAGAAAATTTGGAGAGGACTCCGCACTACTAAAGAAAAAAAATTGATTCTGCATGACGCTACTGATTGGCAGAAAAGTGTTTGGTGTTGATCTTCAAAGGCCCGAAAGTGACGCATCTGTTTCCTACCGAGGAAAAGTGGGACGATACAATAAAGTATAATTTCAATCCATGTTGCTCTGCTGTGTCACAGAAATTGAGTTAGCGGAGAGAAACCGCGGAGACTCGGACAAACTCTCTGCTCTCTTTGTGTTTTCTGCCAAAATCAATGACGTTATATATTGATGAGTCGCTATATTCTGTGTTATTAGGGAAACAAAGTAACTCATGAATCAAAGGTTCGGTAAATCTAATAAATGCGACTGAATTGATAGAAAGAACTCTATCATTTAACTGGGGGATGCACTCGTCTCCTCTTATATGAAATAAACCTATTTCAGATGTTTTTATTGCGGCACTGTGGAAAAACAAAGTAGTGAACTTTCTTCTCAAGGAGTTTTTTTTCCAACCTTATCCTTTACTCTTTTTTTTCCTTTCTTTTTTTAATGGAGCGTGTAATTCTAAAGCAGTTGTAGCAAAATGTGCATTGTTCAGAGATAAGCCATTAATCATTTACTGGCACATAAAACACTAATTTCATTATTTAATGATTTGCATAGAAAATATCGTTAAAATGAGATTAGAGAGGCAACCAAGTGTACGTACCATGCGATTGTTATGAATGCTTGTAGATTCTCCTAAACCAGGCTTTTTAATCATGTATGTTCCCCTAAAACTTGAATGCAATCATACACATTTGGTGCGGTGTATTTTACAAGAAAGGCAAAGTCCTTTGGCAGGAAAATCCAGTTCTGTTAATAAACGTTATTCCTCATGAAAGAGGACGGACGATAAACTGAACATTCATCAAAGTCTAAAACGACAAACACAAAGTGATTCAAATAGAACGGACGGTGCAAACTTTCGCAGTCGGTTGCGAAACTGTGAGCGAGCACACATTTGTTATAGCAGCCAGCGAGCTTGAACTTTAATTAAAAAGCACCCTGCTGGGTTGTGTTCTCTCGGAAATGTTTACAAGAAAATATTCAAACATAATAAAAATCAAGAAAAAGCTTTAATTTAAAAGCCAAGTGTGCCACGCCATTAATCACGTTAGATGAAATCGCTCGGATTTACATATAAGACATTAATTGGAAGAACCATGACGAATGAAAATAATCACTTATTTCACTTAATTGTCCCGTCTTCAAGACAAACCAGCAGCATTTTGTTTGTAGTCTTTGTAAACGAAGAAATGATGTTAATATGAGAGTATTAACATCTATACGCACACAGTCTAACTGCAGGAATTAAATATCTGCAACAAATTTCAGTAGAAAATGAGATCCTCAACTTGTCCACAGTGACCTCATCAAGTTTGAAGGCGATCGCACGAAGCTACGAAAATGGCCAAAACCACCTCCGAGTTGGCGTTCAATCCAAAATGGCGGCCTTCCATTGACTGTTTTTGACCGACCCAACCTAATAGCCCCTCCCACTTCCCCAATTTTTGACGTACATTCACCAAACCACATTTTCACCAGGATTGAGATATGTTCAGGTTTTCAAAAATGCAATTCATTTCGAGGAAAAATAATAATAATAATAATAAGAAGAAGAAGAAGAACTCTTTGAGTTTCATTCCTACGCACCGTAGGAATGAAACTCAAAAGTTCCTCTTCTTCTTGTGCTCGGCTCCTAATAATAAAATACAACAAATATAAACCTCCAAATGTCAGCTACGGTATTTCACAGGGTCGGTCAAACATCGACTTGCTGGTTGCACTGAGGAAAAAAAGTCAAGGCATCACCAGACTGACACCAACGACATAAAAATTGGATGAAAAAAAGGTTAGTTTAGTTTCATCTGCACGTTATTAAATTACTTATATTGTGGGAACGCAGCTCTTTATCCTGAGGCTCCTTTCATCAGATGAGCACAGAGACGCACGCTTGTTTCAAACCAGACAAAATGACCTGAGGAAATTTCTCTTTCTCTAAAACTCTCGGCTAAAACTGACTCACATTTTTATTGCATTATATAGTCTAAAAAAAAAGTGATAGTGGGTCATGACGGTGGTGCCGTGGAAGGTCATTAGGTATAAATAAATGTTTTTAATTCAGTTTTAAATTAAATGTTCCTGTTATCTGACCTAGTATAGCACGTTATATACAGTATAAGTTAATAGTTAATTCATTCATTGTTGTTTATGTTGATGGATAATTGCACACTTTGTTGTGAAGATCAACCTTTCAAATATTACATGGAGTGGAGCTGTAATAACTACATTCACATATGTTTTTGTATCGTGTTCTTGATCAGATTCATAATTCAAGACTTGAGTGTGGATCTCAGAGGATTTTCTGATTTCAAAGCGGGGCCCTGGCAATTTTATCTCCTTTTTTTATGCTAAAGTTGAACTGTGCTCTGTTGCAATAATCACTTTATCAAAGTAGGCAATCGCACGGTCATGACAGAATACACTGTAGTACCCAAACAGCACAGCTAAGAGGAGGAGCTGAACCACGACACACCTGAGAAATAAGATTGTTAACAAACAAAGACGTCTGAAGCGGTTTGCGCGATACTTTGTTGTGCTGGGTTGTGAGAAGAGGACGAGCTGGAGTGTCAATCCCTCAAAGAGAACTGGTTTGTTTACACTCGTTACCTTTGGCACGTGCACAGCTCTCTGTGCTCTAATTGATCAACATCACTTATACAGAATAAAAATCAAAACACGGGAGGTCACGCGGCGTCCCAGATCTCTCCTCGACTGTTGTTCACGATGACACAGTATACACAGTATCAATTCTCAGGCCTGATCCGACAACCTTCATCTGTCAGGTTATAATGTATAGACTTGGCATTAGAAATCTTTCCCTTTTTTGTGAGGTTTCATTGCAGCATATGCGGTTGTTACACAGCAGAGTAGGTGTAGTGGAACAGCCAACAGGAGGACCACCTCGCTTTCTGAACTACCCTGTGATTGGTTAAAGCCTCCTGCTGACACCACGGTGGTGAGTAGGGCTGAAACAACTAATCGTTTAAATCTAAAAACGAATTCAGTTGGGTCTACGTTATTTCACGTACAGTTGCGACCCCCTAATGTGGGGCAGTAAGCGCCGTTCAGCTGGATGCTGACCGCCGTAAAAGAAGCAGAAGAAGAAGAAGAAGAAGAAGAAGGAGGAGGAGAGAACCAATGCCACGCGGACACAGCAGAGAACAACATTAGCAGAGAGAAAAATGTACTTTACATGAGTTCGTAGTAAGTTCATTTTATCCGATTAATAATCGATTAATCAGAATTATCAACATAATTGTCCCTAGTTGTGAGACTGTGGCTGTAAAACAGAGGTACACAGTTCTCATTCCCTCTCAGATTATTTGATTTACATTATGCTGAAAGGTTTTTATGGAAGTATTGATCGATAAAGCCGAAACAAACGGCCTACTGTACCTCAAAAATGTGAATAGTTGCAGTCTGAAACAAAATGGAGGATACTGTCCTACTGACCCTGGATTACACATGCAGTCAACGACAACAGCCGCTACCAAAATACACAATTAGGTGCAATTAGGTTTCAGTTTGTAAGTCCAATTTATTTCTAGATGAGACTCAAATAGGTTTTTACTTCAAGGTCAGGTGTAGAGTATCAATTCAAACACTCGTGTTTGTGTTTCTAAAGCTGGAACTACCTTGGGGGCTTTAATTCAGGGTTTAAATGTATTAAATATTTCTACCATCAAACCACCAAACAGAACAGAAATGAGTCATAAATATTTAGCGAGTTCCAATTTCTCAATATTAATCTCAAATGAATTGCACACAGTGTGTGTTTTTATAGGATTTATAGGATATAGGACACATTACGTCGACGGCCATAAACTTTGCATGGGCTCCTCTCTGCCCGTCTCTATTAAAACACAGCAATCACCGGCCGGTCAGGGAGCTCAGAACTGAAACTTGAAGGAGCCGCAGATACGACGATAATATAAACGTCAATTTCCACTTAATGTCTTCATATTACAAATACATTACTTTATTTCCACTTTAGATGAGGAGTTATAGTTTGACAACACGCAGCTCAAACATAACGAGGCCGTAAAGTGAGAGAATGCCAAGGTGACTTAGTCCCTGCATCAGCCCTCAGTGGCTTAATTGTAAATTGAAAAAGTTGAGGGAAACAATTTAAAAGTGGTCAACGAGACAACTATGCTATCACACTGTAAAAAAAACAACACAATAAAGTGTTTCATTTACTTTCTTTATTCCTTCCTCCTTTTGTTTCTTTCATTCCATTATTTTCTCCCTTGAATAACAACGATCGTAAACTTTCCTCTATCTGAGGTTTTTCAGTTGTGGCAGTTTGAATCTTTGTCTTGATGTTGACAATAAACATTACCTTTTTTAAGTTTTTTGGGATATTTTCCATATTTTGACATGATTATTTCTAGATTACGATAGAAAACAAAGCGACAGATTAATTGATACTGAACTGATTATTGCACAGGGATGAATGTAAACCCTGTTTTTAAAACTAGCCGTGTTGTTTGTTCTACAGTTAAAATGTGACTTCAAAGGTGTTGACCTTCACCTTCACCTTCACACAGTCCTCACACTCGGAGGATAATCTAAGAAAAGACCAGAACCATGTTTTATGTCCGGTCCATTCCATTCCGTTGTTCTCCACTTATCCGGGCTTGGGTTGTGAGGGCAGCAGCTTTCGCAAAGAAGCCCAGACCACCCCCCCATTTTTGCTCCTTAAAGTGTTTGATTCGTGAAAAGTGTGAAAACAATCTAATTCCATAAAAATCTTACTAAACCTATTTAAAGTCCTGGTGCATGTGTGTCGTAACGTATGTTAAAAAACAGGAAAAGCCACGGCTGAATGTAAATAAGGATAGTAGAATTAAACAGCAGGTTAGTTCTTGGGAGATGTTTGTTTCATTATTCATGTTCGACTCTGCCCTCTAGAAAGAAAGCGAGAAAAAACCCATCCACTGGGATTTTGTGACACAGCCGATGACATTCACTGACATTTTCATCTTCTAAATTATGCAAGACCGAGTTAAAATATGAGCAAACAACCCCGTGTTTGGAGATGTTTCAGCCAGTATAACCTGTTATTACAGCATTTCACCCCCCGTGTTTAAATGTTTCTGGTATAATCAAGCGGCTTAAAAGTTACCGTTAAATATGCAACTTTCCTGACTACCAAATGTCAGGTGTGGCAGGTAAATTATTTTCCAACAAACCCAAGAAATAATCAAATATTTCTTCACAGTTTCAAATCTGTGCCGACTTTTTAACATTTGCCCCCCCTCCTTTTCCCGACCTGTTTGGTATAATCCACTCCTCTGTCATTCAGACGTGTTTCATGTCGCCCCTCAGTGTCAGTTAGACAGTGTGATAATAATAAACACTGTCATCCAGCTGTCATACGTCTGCTTCACTGAAGCTGAGTGAAGAGTCAGGTGTTGTCTGCAGTTGTCAGGGGTCGTTTACAACTTTTCCCTCGGAAAACTATCAGATAACTCTTAATTGAGAGAAGATTTTTATGTATTCTGACTGCCGTGTTTGAAAAACATCATCACTAACCACCTCGGAAAATGCGTGACCCCTCGTAACACATCCTATATTGCTGATTTTTGAGTAAATGCTTGAAAGAGGGCTTTGTTTTTCAGGGACAGAAACATAGGCCACATGCATATTACTCCATTATCATTTAAAAAGACAAATTCTGCTTGTATAAAAATGCTGCTACGAATACATATTACACTACAACAATGTAAGGGAACTCAAAAAGTAAAATACAGCAGTTTAAATATGTAAAAATATCCTTAGTAATACTTGTGACAAAAGTTAAAACAAAAATAATAGATATAGAAATAATAATAATAAGCAATTAAGGACAAAATGATTAAATATTAGGATGATTTTGGTGCCTTTCGCAATCATTGTCTTCATATATTAAAACATAGTGAATATTTGTATTTTATTTGACTCAATGTCGTAGTTTTTAACGTCTACCAAACTGAGTAAAATAGTTATTTTGCACAGTCACAACACAAGCTAACAATAGTGAATAAAACGTCACGACTGTCATATTAATGGACGTATATGTTGTTTCTGTTATCAGTAAATATGAGAGAAATAGAAATCAAGTATGCGAGTCTATTTCATGACGAGCCATAACAGATGTAAGAAAATTAATTAACATTTAATGAATAGTATAATCTGTGAAGCCCTCTCTATTATGGAATGCAATTATGACACCCACGCCACACCTCCCACACAAAAACCCAACCAGACCTCATGTTAACGACACGCGAGCACAAGCGACTTCCAATTCTTCTCCATATTAATATACAAGTCTATACGAGCGCCGCCTTCACAGACGCGCAGTCTCCTTTGTTCAACTTTCATTCCCCACAACTTAATTTACAGGATTTTATCGACGCACGAGGGGAGGTGGGAGTGACAAAATCTTACTAATACCTTTGTCTGTCGGATGAATTTAATTCCCCATTAAATTGAGTAAGTGTGACTCACGCCGCCGTAGAAGCCAGCGGCTCATTGTTCGCAGCCAGTCTCATTAAATCTGTCAAATGCCCATTTCCGCGTGCGGTCTCCTGCCCTCACATTTTAATGAATAGCAGGAAGGTTACAATAGCTTACAGTTATAGATGGCAATGGTATAGGGGTGAAAACCAGGTGTCTGTACAAATAGCTTGATCATTATGGCAAGGTGGCAACAGCACGGAGAAAATACAAGACCTTAAGACTTGTTTTCTCTTCTCTTTTTTTTTATATAGCCTATAGTTCCAAACAGAAAATAAAAGGGGGGCAAGAGGATGTGGTGCTTGTTTGGCAGGACTTCTTACTTTCTTCATAGCGAAGTCGGTCACATTTGTCAGACGGTATACAAACGATTAGGATGAGGTTTTCATGCATTCACAGTGGTTAGAGTCACATTACCGGCTGCTTGTTTTTCTTCATAGTGGACTACAGCCAGATACATAGATAATTAAAGCCTCAAATGGCAGGGGCCCTAGGCCCTTGGCACAAGTTTGTGCAAGTTATTCTTCATATTTCGCTGCTTTTGAGGGGCTTAACGTGCATAAAAACTCTTGAAACTCTGCATGGAGGTCAGGTCTGGCAAAAAAAAGCAATATCGGTATAGTTCCCAGATCGGTGTGTTGCTCAAGGGCTCTGTAGCGTCCCGATGTGAAACGTGGATGGAACACACCATCAAGTTGCACCCAATTTCATGAATCTTGGTGGGAAGACGTTTTAGCCCAAGAACAGAAAAGTCAACTCAGCAAGAAGTCTGCCATTTTGATCTTGGCGTCCATCTTGGCTATTTGGGCACATCATAAATTAACAAACATCCAAAGCAAAATGTTATCGAAAGGTTTTGCGGATTCAAAAGGGGCGTGGCCACGGCAACCATCGGAAGTTTGTCAAATTTCGACCATTCGCCACGAAACAGGAAGTTCCCTATAAATCGTGAGTAAAAGTGAGTTCAGGGAACCGCTGCACCTCCTGACTTGCGCGAGGGCCCCGTAATGACTGCGTGCAGCCCTAGTTCTTTTATTATTGTTTATTTGTTTTGATAAAAATCATTTGGAAACAAATGCAGATTTTTTTGTTGCACCACCATATTCTACAGGCCATGCTGATTTTGTTTTAGCTTCCATCGACGCGAGTCTCTGAACTGTGACTGTAAACCAGGCAAAGTGGCAGCTGCAGCAGATAAAGTGACCACTCTGAGTGACGGGGGAATTCCCTCACTGCTACTCAGACGCGAGGTCACACTCGTCAACCTCCACTACACTTTATGTGCAGCTGGTTACTGTAGTCGTCCACTGCGACTGTAAAAACGCCTCCGTTTCACCTTTAACACGGCGCACACTTCACTCTGTGTGTACAACCTCTCTGGGACCAGCGGTGGAGGAGGCGCCTGCTGCCAATTTCACTCTATTTAAACTCAACATACAGTTGCAAATGGTGAGTGTATACGTTTTCTTTTAAGTTATTAAAAAAAGCAAATCAACAGCCCCTCCCCCCATCCTCCTCATGCGCTATTAATTTTATATGCGCAATGCTACAGGCGAAAGAATTCTATCTTGAGGCGAAAGGATTTGCATTCACAATGTAATCTCCAAACATGAAAACTGCTAAGAAATATTCCTACTCTCAAGCTTACTCAGTGTCACTGCCCCATAAATACAGCAGACGCTCTCGGTCCAATGCCACTTGTTTGAGCGTGAGCGACAAACAGCGTTGGCCTTGTGGAGAGAGAGAGAGTTGGTTTATTTGTGGACTTTTCCACAACAGATAGAAGGTTTCACTCCCTCCTCGAGTGAGATATGAATCTAACAAGCACAGTAAGGTCAAGGTGGGGGTCATTAACGGCTCACGCCAAGGGTCAAGTTTACCATGGGAAGTCTTCACCTCCGAGGGAGACTTGGTAACACTGAGCCTTTTTCTTGGGCTGGAGATCATTTTACCCTTTTGTGACTTAGCAGGAGACCGATATCTCGTTCCTGGAAAGACAGCTGCCAGATTTTTACGAGGACTTCAGCCTGTGAAGGCAACATCCCGTGAACCGACAGTTACCTGCTAATGCACACTACCTAATTCTGCAAGATTCAAATTAGCCAGTGACCAGCTTGAATCTAAAAACCGTGAATGTGAAATAGTCTCGTTAAAGCTTGCAGTACACATATATATATATATATATACACACACACACAGGATATGGGTGGGCTGAAAAGCTGATAAAGCAATGGTTGAATTTTTATTCAGCATAGTCTCCCCTGGGTGGCGGCTGTGGCAGGAAGTCCAGACCTTGGGTCATCTTCAAGGCTCCCTCTATATAACCCTATTTGAATTCAGCTGCCGACATTTGCACAGTTGGTTTACGCTGGAGCATCAACTAATGAAGCAATCGAGTCAGCACGGATATCCCTGAGGGAGGGCTTTTTCCGGGCAGATGTGTTGGCAACAACCACGGCGCCAGATTTCGCCCATGTTCGTGAAATGTCTCTCGTATCCATTTTCACAAAAGTCCTCAGTTTGCTACCAAGTGTGGGTTTTATCTGGAAGGAAGGAATGCAGTTTGTTCCACGCAAGGTTGGATTTAATGCATGCCAAGTTTCATTGCTCTGGCATTACTCCTCCTTATCCAGCTTGTGAACTCTCAGCCGACCCTCATATGTACATAAATTTGTTTGGTTTTTTTTTGCTCCCAAAAGGAACATGCAGTTTGGATACTTATGCTGTTATGAATGTTATTTGTTTTATGTATAACATTTGCTGGCTATATATCCAAAATGTTGTCCCTCCGGTGAGCTATAAATCTTTTTAAAAAAGGAGGAATACTCACTTATCATGCACACATTTGGCACTAAATGTTCACCAGATGTTGAATTTTTTATTTTTTATTTTTTCTAACAAAAACAGCAGTGTTATCAAAAAAAGTGTAAATGTCATACATTTGCATTGCGGTTCTAATGAATTAAAATTAAAAGAAATTAACACTAACGAACACAAACACTAATAGGGATAATTACTGTTTACACTGGTTTTCACCCTCCGAGGGCCCTTGATGGATTAATTATAAATAATATGAAAAGTAAAGAGATGTTTTGTGAAATTCACCGTAACAAAATAGAGATAAAGCGTGAGTGTGAATCACCCAGCGTGCCACACACACACACACACACACACACACACACACGCAGTAATATCAAGAGCTCAAGGGTATGAACCTTTTTTTTTGTTCGTTAAAACACACACATGTTGTTAATATAGTGAAGTTCCAAGTATAAAAGTGGATGTGAGTCATACTAAATACTATTGACAGCAACACAAATGCAAATGACTCCTAATATATCCTAGTATCATGGTTCTCAAACTCAATATTTGGTACAAAAACTGTCTTAGTCTATCCTAATGCTGTATTATGGGTTGTTTTCTATTTAGATTCATGTATTGTAAATACAGTGACCCATAGCACCTTCGTACACAGAGGAATGACAAAGCTGAAAACAGCAGGTTAAAGGTGATCACTCACAAAAAACAGCATTCATCCATTCAGGTGAGGAGAGAGAGAACCAAGTATCAAATCATATATTTCAATATTTTCTGCCCATTTCTAACTAATTGGTTTATAATTGTGTTGGAGCATTACTTTGTGGAAGGACGATGAGGGGGAAAGAGGCTGCTGATGCACAAAAAGTAAGAATCAATGACCAAATCTATATGCAGTAATTACACATAGAGGAGCACAGGAAGATGAAAGCAGCCTCTGAGCCATGATGAATAAAAAGTACTGTGCACATGTCCTGATCAATCCTGTTGCAGGCGTCGTTGCCAGGCTCACTGACCACCACCGAAATGCACAAGATGACTTCTTTTATCACTGCATGTTAATCAGCTTTTATACTTGAGATTCTTAAAAGGAAATAAGCCCATGTGGCTCCCCTGTAATTTAAAATCTGTTTGACGCAACATCGCGCCAGGAGGATGCATCTTCTGCATTTTAAATATCATCAACATGCTTCAAGTAATCCTCAAGCAAAGCAAGACAAAAATCCTCTTCAAGGAACTTAATCCAATCCACCAATTTCTTTGTTTACATTGGTACCAGGGAGAAATTAATTTTCAGACTTCTCCTGTTCATAGTTTTACCCCGAAAATACCGCTTTCCTTACGTTACACCACTCAAGCTCAAATGAAACATGCACGACACAAACTGGAGCAGAATTAATGGTCACACAGGATCAGCAGCCAATCCAAGGAAAATTATGTTTCAAGAGCGCGCGCGTGTGTGTTTGTGCATCTGATTAGACATGAGACACACAAATGGAACGATAATTTAGCAAAAATACTTTCTCCTTTTAAGACTTTAAGGGTGAAGACTGACCTCTCTTTTTTACTGAAAGCATTGGACATTGAATTTTAATATGCCGTGTACCAGGAGGCATGTGTTGACAATTCTGTCGTTTCGTGACCTCGTCTTCCGTCCACTTGTCGTACGTCCTTTTCTTTTCGATAGCGAAATTCTTCTTTCTACGTCTTCTTTTAAAGGTTTTGTATAAAGTTGGGTTGTGGCCGTGCAGATTTAAGCAGCTGGTGTTCCACCAATTCAGCGTTCTGCAGCACACAACCCTGGTGAAAGTTTGGGGTCTAAGGTCGGGTAACTTTGGTGGAAACGTGCCAAGGTTTTTTCAAAATCCAAGGGAGTTCCTGCGGTGGAAAAAGGGCTCTGCTGTCCAGTCCTTTACAACAAGTTCTGCCTAAAAGTCTTCTAACTTAATCTAGTGAGCGTGACACTGAAGAAACATATCTAGGTAAGTTAGCTTGCAGCTAGCTAACGTTAACTAGCTAACAAAGGCTTTAGGCTAAACATTTGATAACATAGAAACAATATGATATTCAACATTTGACTGCTGTGTAGGTAAAAGTAGAAGTATTGTGTTAAGTAGTTAATTAATAACTACATAACACAATACTTCTACTTTTACTTTCAGTACTTGAGCAGTAAATTTTAAAATAAATGACTTGCAATACTTAAGTACAAAAAATGTTGAATACTTTAGTGTGGTGCTGAAAGAACACTTCAACATCTACTGAAGTACTTGTACTTTTACTCACGTCTTGGTCTTGGTACTTTATACATCTCTGGATAATCATTTAAATTAATTTCAAAGCCCAGAAATGTCAGCAACTGAAAATACAACTTTCAAGTACTTGGTATTGATTAACAGTCAGTATCAGTTTTTGCTGTTAAATTACGTTTGTTTTCTTTGCTTTAGATCATTGGAAAAAAAGAAAAAAATCAGACTGGTTATCCTTTTAATAATTGATTAAAGTTACGCTGCAAGCAGCCTTCAAAATGGATTTTTTTTACTCACATTTTAAAGCAAACTAATATAAGAATATAAAGACATCATGTCGTGATGTAATCGTGAAATCATCTGTGCTAATCGGATTCAAAGTTGTTATAAGTTATTTAAAATAGTAGCCTATTAGTAACCTCCATAAATTTCTATCCGTCAAAAATGGAAAGTATTTATCGTCATCTTAATGAATTATATCACCGTCTCTCACACACGCGTCGGGCACTCCAACCACAGGTTTTATGCACCAGGAGCCGTGGTTTGACAGCTATTAACAGGTGATATACTCATACATTACCTTACTAAAGACGACTTCTGGGAGTTCTTCTCATTACAGAGAGTTATGGAGGGAGACACTGCGGGTGTGAGCGTCTGTAGATATTCTTCAATGCAAAAATATTCCAGTTTTATTCATTGAATCTTGTTTTGTATTATTATTCCTCACATATTTCTTCCGAAGCTGTTAAAGCTGTAAAGTTTTGGATATTTAATCCCCCCTAAAACATGTTTGAAACGGTTTGGATTTAAGCTAAATCCTTTGAATAGATTTAAATGCAATACATCAAATGACACAGCTGTGACAGAAATCCCTGGATATCATGGCATAGTGTCCAGATCAGATCGTTAAGGATCAAAGTGATGTCATCTCACACTCTCTGGCTTCTGGTTGCTCCTGTGAGCGTGTAATGGATAATTTAATTGCCTTGGTCTGCACTTGTGTCATCCGACACTCTTCTCAAAGCACCTTGAAAGTATAAGGGATTTGTTTTTAAAGTGCTGAAGTATCTGCATGAATAAACTGATCTGCTCACTAATCCGCCGTGTTCTTTTTGTTATCCAAAACAAAACTGAAGCCTCAACTTTTCCCGGCGATTGTGTTGTCCGACGTCAAGCACCGTGCACCCACCCCCCGTTTGTCCTCGTATGCAGATTTTCTCGACAAAGAAAAATGACTCAATTAAGATCTATGGTTTGCGCTCTATAGAGCCGCTAATGCCTCTGACCTGAATTCCTGCGCTGGGTTAAGTGAATGTTTGTTAGAATAGGACACAGTTCAAAGCGGAAGCTGGTGCCTTTGAGGAGAGTAATTATGATGCTTAACAATATTATAGCTTCAAAATAGAACACGCCAGCCCCGGGGTCCCGTGTGGTCATTTTAATAATAAAGACGATAGGCTAGCAATACAGTAACGGCCACAAATGGTGTGAGAAATAGAGAGAGAGAGATTATTAATCTGGTTAAAGTAAATTAGGACAAATGATCAAGCGTAATTTTATAGTTCTTCCTAGAACAACATGTCCCACTGTCTTCATTGACCTTATTTTCAACGACAGTCGGGAGCAGGGATGAAACAATTCATCACTTAGTAATTGACAACTAAATTAATCACCTACTTTTAAAAAAAGATTCCTCAGGTGGTGTTGTTTTTTTTTTTTTAATAAAATTTCAGTGCAAGTTGTGAATATTTTTCTGGTTTCTTTGCTCTTCTGTATGGAAGCCCATTTCCACCAGAAAAAAAAAGAGGTAAAACTTAGCCTTGATAATAAAAATATCCTCAAATTAAGTCGAAATTATGAGATAAAAAAGTCAAAAATATGAGATAAAAAAGTCAAAAATATGACATAAAAAGTCATAATTATAAGATAAAAAGTCGAAATTATGTAGATACACAACAATTGTACAATCAATTGTAAGTTATAGGTGTACACAGGACAGTTCTGAGAAACATGTGACGGGATGGAAATGGAAATGTTTGAAATAAACAATCCATCTCATCCTTGACTCTCCTTATCTCCAAACCATTCAACCTGAGCTGTTCCTGGAACATACACATCTCTAATCCCTGTCCACCCTGGTCACTCACAATGAAAATCTTAGCATCTTCAGCTCGGCCACCTCCATCACAGCAGGTCCTCACTACCGCCGTCTTGTAGACCTTCCCTCTCACTTTTGCTGTCACACATCACCACTGACACTCGTCTCCACCCACTACACCCTGCCTGCACTCTCCGTCTCTAAATAAAAAGGACGATGTTGCTAACCAGCTGGATAACAAAACCAAAATAGCAGCTGGAAAGAAGCTGGTTAAGGTCAAAGAATGTTAATACAGGACTTACTTTCATCAGATGAACAGAAAACAGTGGCTTCAAATTGATTTAACTCTGCAGGATGTGACAGTGGCATAATGCCGACTCGCAGAAGTGCTCTGTGATAACCCGGGACACTGGACTTCTTTGGGATCTAAAAACGGGAACGATTCAGAGAAAGTTATAATGTATATTGTTTCAGAACTTCAACTTGAGTTGAAGGTTTAATGAAGGTACAACAGGGGCTTACAGTCAATATATATATATATATATATATATATATATATATATATATATATATATACACATTTATTTCAGCATACTAATGACTTACTTACAGCAGGTTTATTGCTTCACTTAAGGCCCAGTATAATAAGCCCATGGCAGGTAATTAACTCTGATTGATAAAAGACCTTTCAGAGGGTGAAGCACTCTCAGTGTTTGTTTTATTGCCTTTCACGGCAACTGAAAGAGACAGAAGACATGTGACACTAGCAAATGCATCGCTGGGGTTATATTCCACGGAGCAAAACACGATCTGTGGAGATGATTACAACCGCCATTAGCCTTTGCAGGGACTTTAGAAATTGGAGCCATGTCTATAAAGAGAGCTGTTGTTGGTTTTCTTTAAATGGGTCTATTATTGGGGTAACAAATCCCAACTATGTACACAACGTTGGGAAAGTTTATAAGCACATTTTCTAGTATTTTAATACTGTGAAGAATTAATCTCATTCTTAATTCAGTTCCACTAAATGGCAACAACTGAAATACGATTGGCAATAAGTGCGTTTATACGGCCGCACACCTCCAACACTCCCCGCAGTCCATCCATTCTCCAATATTATTTGGAATCGCATAAAAGCCACCGCCAAAAGAGAAACAGGATGTTACCACTAAATCAACGGACATAGCTTTACTGCTTCAACATATGGGAGTTTGGGAGTTAAATCTTGCTTGGCTGCTGATTGAATTTTACAGTGAGAGCCTTCAGGAGAGTGCTGGATGGTAATTACCCCAATGTAGGAACAACCAGAGTGGAAAGAAGTGCTAAAAGAGAGAATGAGAATGAATAGCAGCAGACTAATCCTTGGGTGTAACCCAGCTGCTTTGAAATGTGTTAAGTTTAAAAATAAAAAAGGACCGGCAGAAGGTATAAAAGGACAAACATGCAACAAAAGGACACCGTGTGGCTTAAGTTCTTAATAAGACTTAGAAGGTTTTTGTCTTTGGTTCACAGAGGTTCACATTTGACCAATTTACCACTAAATCTAAATGTTTAATCAACTGTAGTTACTGCAGTAATATACAGTTATGTCTTTACACAATTATGCTGACTCAGCATAATAGGAAAAACTATATTTAGATAAGACTGTCAAGGTTGTGTTTCCTGTTGTGTTGCAGCTCATTTTCTTTCTTTTTCCAATCACAATGTCTTTTAAAATACCTTCGCCTCTCTCACTGGATATTTTTCAAATCTCAACAAATTCTCCTTACTTTTTTTGTAATGTACGTGTGCACTACATTATTGTTCTCCATCTCTTCAGAAGTGAATTCATGTAACAAACTAACTCAAAGACATGAATAATTTAAGTGAAAATGGGTTTTCAGTTTCTAAAATGTAAGGTTTTCTTGCTCCTTATCATACAGTGCACTCCTATAGTATTGGAACAGATTCACATCTTTTGTCTCATATTCACAAGATGACTATGAGACAAAAGATGAACATTTCAGATTTGACTTCCAGGTATTTACATCTGGATGTGATACACGACATAGAAGACAGCACCTTTTGTTTGAACCCACCCATTTTTCATGAGAGCAAAATATTGGAACAGATTTGGACATAAAAAGGATTCGGAGGGCACTGTATATGCATAATAAACAATAACTGTGGCAGTTTGTCACATAAAATAAAAGTGTAATTACAATCACCATTTTTTGTGATGCTGCACAATTAAAGCTCAAAACCCTCAAAAGCTTTTTTTTTATTTAAATGTACAACTAATTAATTTAAAGGTTATGAGATAAAATTGGTTTGCATTGTTAATTGTTAAGCCACATGTGGCAGGCACAAGGGAACGTCAAAAGAATCCGTGCCGTGACTGATTTATCCATCAGAATACTAAATCCCATTAGAACTACGGCCGAAATGCGTATATTATATAGGTTTTAATTATAGATTAATCAGCCGATGTTAATTGTCTGTAAAATGTACTGACAATTTTTTTTTCCTCTTACATAATTAACTGAAAGTGTGACAGACAGACAATAAGAACAAGACAACGAACATTTTGTACTCGTGCTGGAGAATTCATTATGTGTTATTAAAATTGACAACTGGATGAAAAAAAAGAAAGTTAGTATTTTTTAATTTGCAGTGGCCTTTAGCTTCTCAGACATATTTCCATGTATATTCTAATTCAATTAATATTATAATAATAATAATAATAATATTTAGACTAAATTCATTATTGTTTGCAGCTGTTTTTGTGTTGATTAGACAAATCAATTTGTTAATTATTAAGACGACGCGCTAATTAAGACGATTGCGTAGCAAACATTTGTCTGAAGAGCTTCAGAGAATCAAGAGAAAGTCGCTGAAGAACCGTGAGCTTAAAAAAAAAGAAACTATCATTATCACAGTGATGACGATCTGGGTCAGGTCTGAGAAAGTGTGTGTGTGTGTGTGTGTGTGTATTGACAGAATTACATTCTATTGCTCTGGCTCCAACGCCATTAACTTTGAAGTGAAAGAATGAAAGGTTAAAAGTTCTGGTTTTCATCTTCAGACAATGTTTGAGAATGTTCTTTTCTACACTGGCCACACAATGTCAGTGCTGACTTTTATAGATTATAGATTAAAGCCCATTGTCTGCCTGCAGTTCTTTGAAGTATCTTAAAAAGCAATGCACAACACAAAAATGTCTCCCTCTGCAATTAATAGATTCGTCCCAATCCATTAACACAGACTAGCGCCTGAAATCGTTTATCAAATATTAACTTGGCTTCAGTTCGAGCACAACCAGATGGAATGATTTGGTATTTTCTTTTGTCTATTTACAGACATAAAACAAGAACCAAATATTGGTAAAACAAATGGAAATGCATGGTTACCCTTAACCAGAGATGTATAAAGTACTTAAGTACAGTAGTGAAATAGTTCTACTTTGTTACTTTACATCTCTGCCCTTAAGTGAACGCTTTATTCGTTTGATTCACTTTTATTAAGCAAAGTGCTCCAGCGGTCTATGGTTTGAAGGGGGGCCTTGACCTGCACTGCATTGTTAGATCTTTCCATGGATGTTCAACTTGATTTTGAAGGACACCATTAACTGCAATTGAGACAGAGCTTCATGACACAGGGTAATAATATCTATAGCACATGCAGTACAGTAGATTTCATTGAGCCCTGCACAGACTATCTCCAAGAAGCACAAATTTAAAAATGACTTTTAATAAATAACTTTCTCTATACGTTGTAAAAAGGCAAAAACACAAATTAAGCTATCACCTTGTACTATGAGAATTTCTGAGGCATTTTCACCATGTATTGTGATGTACAGATTAATAATTAATCTTTAGCTAATGCCTTACACTGCAAATCTTTCATAACTTATGTAATTAAATTTGTTCCTTGGGGCTTTTTTCCCCAAAGAAGCGTGCGGTTAGATAATTACCCATTTAACAAAACTGTGAGTCTGCGATATCAGAGTATAACAAATTGCAACAGCCATTATTTGGCTTTATTTTGTTCAACGACAACAATCGCCTACTAAGTTAAAGCCGGTGTATAGTGGTGTAGTGTTATGGGCACAGTGAAGTTAACATTTGCTCCTCACAAATCTGAACAAGTATATTCCCTCCTGTCCATCCTGAGGCCAGACCTGGCTGAAGAAAAGCAGACTGGGATTACATAAGGTCAGGTCTCGCACTTGTACTGATGAGCTCTGTGGAGACCGCCTTCTTCCTAAAGTCCTGTATCCTGCATTGTTTCCTGCATCGCTTCCACACCACAGAAACCCCCAAGTACACAGAAACCCACAAGTCAAAGCCTTGACTTGTGGGTTTCTGTGTACTTGCAGGGGAGAGGCACTCACTTATTAGCTATTCATCTGCTTTCAGTTGGGAGTTGCCTGCCCATTGAGCTCTCACTGATAGCACTTTGCATTGAATAAGATCCATTCATCCGGTGCCTATGGCTGATATTAGATCACAGTGAGCAAAGTAAAGAGTGCAACAGCATTACCTGAAAACACTTTGACATGCATATCCCACCTTAAATGTGCTATAAATATACTGTACATCTATAAGGTGTAGCTCCGTGCATAAAGTAAAAACCCAGCCAAGGCTTTTGCTGTGATATGTGAAGAGTAGGAATATGTACTCTGCTATAAAGTACATTTTTATCACACACACACACACACACACACACACTTGGAGACGAATCAAGTATTTTTTCCCCCCTTTCATCCGTGTTAAGTCAAGGTTGTGTTTTGGCCGTTTGTCACACGAGACATTTCTTTTTAACACAACATATTGACTTAGCTCCACCGTATCATAATCAAAAGCAATTCCCTGCATCACAGAACAAAAGCAATGTGGCTGCTAAGAATTTTATAGAGGCAGATCACTTTGACTGAGGCTGCCACTGTGGGACTGGATTCTGTTGAGCACACACGGTACAGTAGCTCCTTATTATCTATTTATGTAAGTTATTATTTAGGTCTGACGCATAATACAGCAGGTCTATAACAAGCAAAAAAAGGTAAGGAAAGGAGGCAGTAATGAAACATTATGGGGCGACAGCTGCCTTAAAACATCAAAAAAAGAAGATGGAAATGGCTCTGACGAGGCATCTGGTCTCAAGCCTATTCCATAAGGCCTTTCAGCCTTGAAATGAATTGAAGCCAAGTCCTAAGACCAAAATATTTCAACAAGTTTTCTTGCAGCAGTAAAGGTCTCCACGCATCATTTTTTTAAACCTCCAGCTTGTGAATTATGGCCACAGCTTTTCATTTTTAGACAACTTGCATCGACTGTCTAACATTACTTTACAGAGGAGAACATAAATCGCGCCCACAGTCAGAGGAACTACGAGGGGTCCCCAATCTGCAATTTTCCCATGATCCTTATCTTTATTAGCTCATTATTTTCAGTGGAGGCAGCAGTGGCTGCTGATCTGTGGCATTTATTCGAGAGAGCAGAAACAGCCAATTAGTGAGAGCTTATCTCATCACAGATATGGGGGCCGCCGTAAGAATTAAACAGCACAGTACATTTTGCAGATAGTCTCCGGGATAGATTTAAATGAGGTTACTAATGTGTATGCATGTTGTTAAAATATGACATTAAATTGCGTGAAACATTTTAACAAACAATTGCCATCATTTTGTGGTTTGATTTAGTTTAAGTGCTTACATGGAGGTATTGTGAGCTCCCCCTTTAGTGTACAAACATAATTTATCACATTGCATTGCTGCATATGGTACATTAGGGTTGTACATGACTACTTTGAGAGTCAAGAAGTTGGTCATTGAAACAATTAATTGACTAACTGAATGATAAATCACAATTTCTCAACGACTCCACTTAGTTGCCTGCTATTTTAAATGAGCAGATGTTGATTTAGGCGTGCGCTAATTCAATTAAAATGCAAAATATAGAGCCTCGAAGCACATCAGACTCATGGGAGGACAAAAACAAACTTATTTGTCCTCCTGAGCAGATAATCGCAACATCAGAGCATCTGAAAAGCGGCACTTGAGAGTGATTCTGCTTCTACACCATAGATGGTAAAGAATTTGTGGCCATAATCACAATTTCTCAATGGCTCCATTTAGTTGCCTGCTATTAAATTAGCCAGATGTTGATTTAGACGTGTGCTAATTCAATTAAAGCGCAAAATACACAGCCTCGAAGCACATCAGACTGTTAGGGAGTGATTCTGCTTCTACACCATAGATGGCAAAGAAACAAATGTGAAAATTCAGCTGTTAACATAGCTGTGTGAGGAAAAAATGCCACGATACAAGGCGACAATCAACAAATAAATGAACTAATTTGTCATTTTGATGTCAATGTCGTTCTAACCGTCGCACCTCCATTCAAAAAGGGCTGAAATTTTCATCTCCACTGTTCCACTCAAGACCACAAATCTGACCCACACCGAGCCAAGAGAGTGATTAACGCCATCACCTTCAGATGCTGCGTATAAATCTGTGACAGTGACCGCGTCAAATACCTTAAAAATACGGTCAGACTAAAAGGCAGTGGGGTTTGGACCATTGCTAACACTGAGGCGAGCCGCAGTTAATTCTTACTCCTATTCACTTCTGTTGAAGCGTGCACGGCTGATATATTAGAGGGGAGAATTCCTGTAACAGACAGACTCTGTTTAAATCTGACCTGTGAATTCTCACAGTGGGAAATTGATACTTTTTTTTATTCACATGTAATGTACAATATTGACCACAACAAACTACACAGTGTTGATTCTAGTCTACGCTCAATATTTATTACCTATACGCTGCACATGTGATGAATGTAGGGCAGTTTTGTTTGAGAGCTAATGTGACCATAACCTTCACACACACACACACACACCTGGAGTATAACGGCAATCCACTTTCTCTCCAGAGATTAACGGCGACTGTAAAATGAAGCAGGAAGTATCAATACGTTTGCTCCTGAAAGGTTCAGATCAATTTATTCACAATTTGACTGGCTGTAAAGTGACTTATGGGGTCGCGGACGAGAACATTAATTAACCTCCAGGTCTATGTTTGACAATGTGTGACTCAGCCGAGAAGCAAATCCACTATGACTTAAGTTATTTGAAACCAGAAGAAACCATATGTGTCTATTATACTATAAACAGGACTGTAATTTATAAAAACTGATATCATGCTATGTTGAGACCATAAATTGAGACTCAAAACAAAGAATTGAAGAATAAATTAGGGGGAAACAAATACAGTAGGTAATTCTGCTATAGACCTGCACACAAATGGACTCCTCTAAGAGTAGAGTTGCCTCCTGGTGGCCATTCAAGAGAACACTGTTTTTCCAGGCACGTCACCACTGGCTTCACTTTATGGACCTGGAACCATTATGTTGTTAAAGTTGACCACAGACACCAGATTCACCCACAGATGATTTAAACCCACAGCAGCAACACTGTGTTTACTTCTCGTATCCTGTCCATGCTCAGGAAGGAACAATGTTTTCTTCCACCAACCTGAATCTATTTGATGTGTCTGCCTCTCACAGCCACTCCAGTACAGGACTATAATACCACCACACATATAGAGACAAAGGTCTGACTGTGTGTTCTTGTGCCTGAACACAAATATTATTTATTCTTCAGAACATTGTGAACCAAGAAAAGAAAACTGCCTCTGGTGCAAAAGGTACCGGCTCTGTCTGAGTGCGGAGTGTGGAGCCTCTGCTTCTAACCGAGGACGTTAGCAACCAATTTCCCTGTTGATTAAAGTTAAATTTGGACAATTAAACTTGAAACTCATTTAAATGCTGAACAGCCCAGTACCACATTGTCCATTCGTGCTCAAAGTGAGCCAGCATATCTGAACTGATTCTACTAAAGCACCACTTTAGGTCTGTTTGTTAAAACTGCACTTTGGGGAGAAAAAATAAAAAAAGGACTGTCACAGGAACCTTTCTTTTATACAGTTCAGATGATGACTGGTGGGTCACTTTCTTTTTTCTGTGTGTGTGTTTTACTGTCAAGCCACAGCTGGCAAGTTGCTGAGGTTCAGTAGTTTATATTTTATTTTAAATGAATGCATCCCATTTTAGACTGGAGGTAAAAACCAATCAAGGCTCCGTTTTATTCCATTACCACTGACACGTCATTAGATTTTATCCCAAATATTCCTAATCTATCTGCAGCCGAGTTGTATCACACTTCCTGACTGTCTTAATTAGTTGCTGGTATATATTCAACCAACTCCTGAGGTTTTTTTTTGCTGCTCACGCGACTCCTCCTGTGGAGTCATCGTGGTTTAAGACAGAACTCCAATTAACTTCCTCCAACATTGTGTGGAAAGCTGTGAGTTTCCCTTGTATCTGTTGCCTCGGTTGTGTGGGAGAAAAAGGTTATCTCAGTTTCGCTCAAAGCATCTCTTGGGGTTCCGGCAGTAACAGCGCCTCAGAAATAAATTAATAAAGTGACGGCCAACCTGGAACACACACATCAGCCAAAATGAGTCATTTTTTTGCCACAGCTGCCAGATGGTATTTAAGTATGGATATATTCATAAAGGAGACACCGTATTCCTTTGTGTTTGAGCTGCGATTGGCTGGAATTGGTTTGACATGTTTGATTACCGGCACATCTGGGAGACGAGCACAGTGGCGCGGCGGTGCCCTGATGCTGCCAACAGACTACAGTAAAACACACAATCTGAGCAGCAACACTACTGCAGTGCATAGAGGTTGTTTTTTTTTTGTTTTTTTTAGTGTATTCAAAGTCCAGTGTGAAAGCTTTAGGAGAAATGATGTTCCATTCGGCAGAAATTGAAGATCAAATCATTAGACTTGTGTACAATCACTTTTCATTCGCTCAGAATGAGCTTTTTCATATTTATATCAGCAGCTGTCTCGGCTCTTGGACCAGCACAGAAAGGTCACAGGTTCAATCCCGGCTTGTGTGTGTGTGTTCACTACTGGTGTGTAAAAAAGGACGGGTTAAAAGCAGAGGTCAAATTCATCATCACTAATTGGTGTGTGTGCAAAAATGACTAATTCTTATTCTAATGTTGGACCACCATGTTTTTATAACGGCCAAACTAACCATCTTTTGGGTTTTAAACTAAATATACTACATATGTTCTCCAACATGCTTGAGAGGGAAGGGTTACGTGAGAGATTTTCAGCTGCAACATGCAACTTCACCGATAAATCTTTAAAAAATGCACCTTTAATGTTGATCAATGGACACCAAAAACACAGACATGCACTATTTAATACATCGGAGCATTGACCGTTTGCGCCGTGGGTGACATTAATCAAACTTTCACTCAAGAAAATAGGATGATGCATCATGTCAGGACATTTTGTTTTGTTTTTCAGGGAGCTACAAGTTTCATTAAGTTAAAGAGGATAGGATAAAAGGGTTAAACAGCATTGTGTGAAACTCACTGGACATTTTTAAATAAAACGGTTGCTATGGTTTTAGGACAATGAGTCAAGAAGTCTCAAAGTATAGAACAGCCTAAAATACATTCTTCTGCATTGCAGAGTCTACTCTGAGTTGGTGTTTCAAATTCCAGAGTCAAATTAAATGACACTAATGATTGGGCTAATATTCCCAAATTGAAATCTTTCAAGCTGAGGATTTCCTGATTGACTGTAGGTGTTTGTCTCATGTTATTTTTAAGTAATCACAGAATAACTGGCAGCACAAACTGAACACATGATTGGCTTCGGTGAGCAGCGTGATGATTCTGTCAAACTATTATGACTATTCCCTTTTAGGAACTCGGGTGTAAAATCAACGGGTCCAAAAATCTCATCTGAACTTGATGTGGATGAGTTAGTTAGCAACTTGGATCCACTTGAACACGGTGATTAACAACACGGTTTACAACGAAACCTAATTAGAATTCATTTGGATGAGGCCCCCCGCTAGCATCTCGCAGGTCGGGTCACATAAAATTGTAATGATGTGACGAGCGAGGAGCAATAGAATAATAATAATAATAATAATAATAATAATAAGAATAATAATAACAATAATAACAGAAGAAAGGAAAATACAAAGAAGGACAAAGACAGTGGTGCAACATCGTGAATGCAGTAATCCACAATAATGCAGTAGCACCGGTGTGAAAGTCGAGTTGCAGTTGTGCGTTAATCAAGTATGTGATGTACGAGCACAATAAACAGCGCGTGTGCTCGTGAATCCAGCTGCGTAAAAGAGCACGAATATAAGTCAAACTGGACAAGTACAAAAAGAGGATTCACATTTTGTGTTTGAGTCTCAGCACAATCTCCTACAAGAGAGAGAGAGGCACCGAAAGCAAAGATTAAAAAAGAAATTAAGCCAAATTTTAATCTGCCACTGAGGCAGTGACAACGGGGGGGTTGTGTCATTTACATGATAATCTCTTTGGACACCTCATAACCCTTTTTTTTTTTTCGACAGCTCACACCACCGGCATAAGAGTGCACAGCGGGCATTTCCTGGAGGGATTAGTGGATCCCCGGGAGCCTTGGAGGGTCTGCAGGTAGTGATTGCCTCAGTTAGGAAGTGGAATGAGTTACAGTTTCCACTGACCAGAGGAGACAGCAACAAGAAAATCCCCACAGCTGCAGCTGGACTGTCTCTTTTTGACAACTGTCACCCCAAATCCTTCATCATAGACACACACACACACACACACACACACACACACTACTAGCCCTTGGCTGTTTGGACAGCAGGGCACTGAGTCCAGAATCTAATTACCTAAGATGAGGGCTGAGCAGCTGGCAGCTCCTTGAATTCATGAAATCTCAATATCTGGGAGGTTTTTCAGTCTGTGACACAGGGCAGCCGTGACTCAGACATCAGCCACCATTGAATGTGACACACTTTGGGTTAAAGGAAACTCAAACACTACATTTGTAACCATTACGTTATGCAGTAAGGGTGTGGTTTCTTCTCCAATTTATGTTTATAATTAGTTATTAGCTGCACATATACACACACACACACATACATACATACATACATACATACATACATACATACATACATACATACATACATACATATATATATATATATATATATATACATACATATACATATATATATATACACACACATACACACCTACATATTCAGGGTTCGTACAGCTTTTTAGTAAAAATTCAAGCACTTTTCCAGCACTTTCAAGATAGAATATCAACTTTTTCAAGGAACCCGAAGCTTTAAATAAACTCTATATATACACAGTACATATATATGACAAATACTCCTTCCTGTTTACATTCATTTATGTTTTGCTGTTGCTCTTTTGCAGACAATGAAACCGTATTTACTGCAACTACACTTCAAATTATTATTTCAAAAAGAAAAGAAACAACAACATCAAAAACAGATGATGGACATATGACTACACAAGTGTAAGGAGAAGAAATTATATTTTTTAAGTTATTTCATTTCAAATGTTAAGAGGTTATTATGTCCAGTTTTTATGTATTGTAGCTCATAAAATAGTATTTGTGCTCCAGTTTCTGTGATGAAAAGTAGCACCTACAGAGAGGTGTGGTTTATCCTTTTGGCCACAAGATGGAGTATCAACTAAAGTGAGCAGCGCTCAGGAGTAAACAGGCAAGCGTATGAGTATGAGAACAGTTTGCTTCCGGTTCCACGCGCACCAGATAACTTTATATTATCTTTTTTTTTCAGCGTGAGAAATACAATGTGTGGCGGGAGTGCGTGACAAAAGACCGAAAAGCGCGACTGCCACGCTCAGTGTGTGATACTTAGGATGACGTAACCCCCGAGCTAACGCTATCCAGCTATCTAACTAGCTGACCAGCTAATTGCTAACGGTTCTGAGCGTCAAATTAGCATACAATTTCTTTGTATCGACAAGTCAACAACACACAACTCGGAATTTGTTGGAACTTACAAAGAGCGGCGAAGTGGTTCTGGATGATTCCTGACGCGATCGCCAGGTGAGGGGCGTGCGCAAGGACAGAAAACACGGGGAGCGACACTCACACGAGACGGCGGAGAAAAACATTACGCCTTCATTTTCTTTTAATTACGACACTGGTCAATATATAGTAAATCCAGCGTTTTCCAGCACAGTGATCAAATTTCAAGCACATTTCAAACCTTGAAAACACTATATTTAAATTCAAGCATTTTCCAGACTTTCAAGGCTCTGTACGAACCCTGCATATTTCATATGCACTTATCAAGTGCAGCGTGTCAATATAATTCATTAATATGTTGGTTTGTGAGTCTGAGTAGTTTCAAACAAAGGTAAATAGTTTGTATGTACACTCACAGGCCAGTTTATTAGGTACACAGTGTAGAGAGGCACCCAACATCGCCTGCAAAGTGCTATTTATAGTCACTGTTATGAGTTATAGATGTGTTTCCACCACTTTGAACCAGTCTGGTCATTCTCCTCTGACCTCTAGCATTAATAAGGCACTGACTGGATATTTCTCCTTTCTTTTGGATTATTTTTTGGATCTCCAGAGATGGCTGTGCAACTGTATCGTATCACTGTTGCCTCAAAGCAAGAAGGTCCAGGCTTTGCAACCCAGTTCGACCCAGTTTCTGTGTGGTGTCTGCATGTTCCCCCGTGCAGAGATTAATTGAACGCGAATGGCCGTTTTCGTCTCTGTATGTTGGCCCTGTGATGGACTGGCGACCTTCCGCCCTGTGTTGGCTCCAGCTCCCAGAGGGAGGCCCTCATGTGGACAATAAAGCGGTAGACAATGAATGAGTGAATGATTGGACCCACACACAAAATTTGGCCGCGGTGGATACTCGGAAAACAACGCGATTTGATGACGACTTCACTTATTACTGTAAGTGCAATACAAAGTAAAAGGCCATGTGAACGTTTAATTATTTAATCACCCAGTTGTGCAGAAACAACACTCGACACTGGCGCCGCCCTTGAAAACCGAGTTAAGGCTGCGATGGCCAGTGTGATGAATCACGCAATCTTCGATTGCTGCGCCGCTCCAAAGTGAGACAGTGAGGCTTCATTTGTGTGAAGTGAGGGGAAAACTGTTGCCAAACAATGAGTGAAATGAGGCGCAGGGTTTTTAAGACAAGCACTACACCTCACTTGGAGAAAAGTGTGTGAGTGATTGATGGGGGTGCGTAAAAGCTATTTGTTTGCACAGTATGAATACACTTTAGTTTACACAACTGTTAGCACCAGTCCAGTAAATTCATTCCTGCTCCATCTCTTCAGTTCCTTTTGTTAGTATATCCACTGCTGTGCATCAATCAATCCATAATGAAGAAAATGTGGCTAACA
Organism: Solea senegalensis; assembly: GCF_019176455.1. Lineage (NCBI taxonomy): Eukaryota > Metazoa > Chordata > Actinopteri > Pleuronectiformes > Soleidae > Solea > Solea senegalensis. The sequence continues at coordinate 2,313,535 of NC_058032.1, forward strand.
AAAAGATATTAATAAATAGTGTGCTATTTAAACCATCCTTAAGCAGTCATGGTGTCGCATGTCAGAAACACAAGATGTGGTCAGCATTTGCCAAAATTATCATTTTAAACCTGATCATTTTTCAGGCTAAATTATCATTCAGTATTACAACATTTTCTTTTAACTCAAACTTCATCATTATGACTTATTCATGTCAGTATGATCATTATAATGACTTAAACCATCAAATCATCCTCGTTAACTACAGCAACAACATTTATTTTGTCAAGGTGCAAATAATGAATTGAGGTTCTCAAATGTCTCCATTTGTGTTTGTTCACAAACCAAATAATTCTGTTTTTTATGCTTTCTTTCTGATGCGGAGCAAAGACAATATTCACATTTAAGAAGCTTAAAAATCTGAGAAGTCTATTTGTGTCTCTCTCTCTCTAGTTTGTGTCTTTCCTTCCTGTCTTCTCTGTCTGTCCTCATCTTGCAGGTTGCAGGATCCAGATCCACTTTCGAGGCTACTATTATTATTATTATCATCATCATTATTATCATTCATATCATATCATCACCAGTATTATTATGCTATAATTAAAGTTGATATCAGTATAATCCGTTATCAACAATCTCTGCTGCTGCTATAGTTCTATAAACATGTCATCACTGACTCAGAACTGTCTTGTCTATACTTGTCTATGTGACCAGGAGTCACAAAAGTCTCATTCTTCTGTCTTTATCTCGCCTCCCTCTTGTCCTTTTTCTCCCCCCTTTCTGTCCCCCACCTCTACTCTGTCCCCCACACCTTTGAGTCTGGCTCTATCAGTTACTCCTCTAGGGTTTGCTCATTGTGTGAAATGTTGGCTTTCTCTGCTCGTGGTGCTGCCTTGAGATAATGTAGGTTGTGTTTCGTCACTATAGGATTAATTGAGTCCTGGATTAATAATCAAATAATCTTTGCAGCTGTACAAACCACACTTAAACAAGCAAAAGGTAAAGCGGGGATTTAAATCCATGACTAAAAGCAGCTGTGGACATGAGACGTGTCCTCTCTCCTCACACTCATCTGACACATGCACTATGATTCATTCCACACATGCGTTTGAGTCGAATTTTTAAAGAAATTATCAAAAAAAGACTGCACTACCTTGCGAGCGCCAAGGCATCTTTTAAACATGCCGAGTTTTGACAGACACCGAGTGCATCCAACTTTGCGGTCGGATAGATCCGAGATCATTCATTTTTCATCTCGACTTTATTTCTGCAGGATGACGGACTCCGTAATGATGCAGCTTCCCAGGAAGTCAGACGCACGCAGGAAAACTGAACAAGACCCAATAAAAATAATTGGAAATGTCTCAAATAGCATGACAACTACGACAGCAGTCCGGATTTGAAAGTCCTGCGGTAACTTTGTTCTGTCATGTCGTGTGTGTGTGTCTCTCGCTAATTTCACATCCACATACAGATAAAACACTCGCTTTTGACAGAGAAATTTCCAGAAGATGACTAATGGAATTCAATTTAGATCTGAAATCTCTAAGAAAGTTGGACAACAGAGGTCCTGCCCTGTCGTGCTCGTTTCTCGCTCTCGAGCTTTATTGCTTCTCACCGGGGACACACAGGGTCACACAGATAAAAGTTTAATTTTGGAAAAGGGAAAATAAATAAATAAATAAGTGCACCAGTTGAGCACCACAAAGTTTTCGAAGCAGCACGAGTGAAACGCTCATTGCCAGGTTATTTTTCCTGAGGTGGATTAACACACTGGTTCATTACATGTGTCAGAAAGTAAGACACGATGGCAGCGTGATGTGTGTCGCAACTCCTTTATGCCCTATTTAATAGTTTTTGGACAACAATAGAGGGATTAGCTGTATCAGGCTTTGGCTGCACAGAGAATATCATCCGATCAAGTCATTGTTGCTTTTCTGGGGGGTGGGTTTCATGGGGCTTTGATGATGAAAAGAGAAATACAGAATGCAGCCATTTGCTTCAAGGCTGAATACTGAAAAAATAAGTAGTACTGAATCTTTTTATGTGCATAAACACCTCTCATTATTGCACAACATTACACCCACTGAAAACACAATTGCACTGTAAGGAGAAACACAAACACTATATGATAACAATCAACAAACATACATCTGCATAAGTCTTGCATTCCACACACGTGTCCTCATCTCAAATTTTATCTATTCCACTAGAGGTGATTTCTCGTCAGAAGTTCACTCTCTTTTGTATGTCTTTAAGCTGAGGTGAATGGGCTTGTAATCAGAACGTGTGCTGGTTCTAATCCCAAAAGAAATGAAGGACCGAGGTGTCGCGGAGCAAGGTACCCAACCTCCATTGCTCCCCAGACATCGATGTGTTACCCGTGGTTTGCATTTTCACCCCAAAATATGGATTTTGGTGATATATGACATCCTTCCTGGTGTAAGTCAATAATCGATATGCCAGGACAAATATTAATATTTTAATTAACAAATTATAGGCGCTCTAAGGTAAACAGTCCCTGCCAGTTTCACTCGCTACTTCATGTCTACGAGTCGCGAATACTTTCATTTTGTGAAGTTTTCTTAGGTGAATATGATCTTTGTAAAACGTTGTACTGAATGTGCTGGTGGTGATGGTTCTGTGAGAAACTGTGTACCAAGTATTGGACTATAGGTCTGAAACATCTGCTCTCCACAGTGAATCTAACGCCGAGGGCCTGTAAGACTGCATTAGCAGGGATAGATAAGAGTGTGAAGGCCGGGCCAGCTGTGCCTCCTGTGGAGCACAGTAAATCATAAAACGTCTTTGTTTTCTCTTTTGACAAGAGTGCACCACTGGACTGGACTGGACTGGACGGGGTTCTGCTACATGGAGCATGCACACACGGTAAGGTTCATGTGGACTCAAAGTGGTGGTGTGCTCGTGTTCCTCTTCTTACGGTCTGTGTGGACCACGGTGGAAATTGGCCTAAAATGACCCTAGTGGACTGGGCCAAAGATTGGTGGAATTAGTGCAATAGCATTGGCCTTGTTCACGCTCACATCTGAGCTATTCTTAAGTAAAATGCTCTGCTGGGCTGCAGGTAATACTTGGATCAGTGTTGGCAGGAAGCACCGGTGGCTAAAAAGAGCTTTAAATGAGGTGTTGCACAGCAAAGTAGGGGAATAATACAGTATGTGAAATGAATTTTCCATTGCTGCTGTCTTCTTCATTGTAAGGATGGACTACATCAATATGTCATTCAGGATTGACTTCCTTTACATCCTACCAAAGAATGTTTTTTTTAACATTCTTTATTGAGTTAAAAGCCCAGGGGGCAAACTGCCAATTTAATCTGTGTGCAGCGTCCTCACAAAAATCTAATTGTAAAGAAAAGTGCTATTGAAAAAGAAAAAAAAAAAAAAGACTGACAAAGAAGAGGACAAAAAGGTTTTGAAAAAAACTTTGTGGAAGCAAAGGCCCTTTCCAAATCCTCAGTGTGTACAGTGAATAGGCCAAGTCTGAATGAGAAAAGCTAAAGCTGGCATTAATGTAATCTGCATGCTCGTCACACAATTTCACACAGACCGAGAGAAGCCCGCGCTCAGTGCCGTCTGTAAGGTCCAAGGCCAACGCAGATAGTGGACTAAGCGTGTGTGAACGTGATGCCGGGTCTTTCTCAGGGTCAGAAAAATGTTTTTAAGACTTTTAAGAAACGTGTAGTAAGTTCTGTGAGCTGAGCAGGAGCACAGTTTCACTTTTTATTCAAGCTGCAACTAATTATACAAACAAAAGAAATCAGAAATTAAATCTTTCCGTACTCCGTTAATGGGATTTCTGTGACAGTAAGCTAAACATAGATTGAGTTTCACTATTTTCTGACATCAATTTATGGACGAAATATCAATTAGTTGAAATAAATAATGAACACAGTCTAATAAAATAGTCTTTGCAGCCCATAGGCTTATTGATACGGCCGATACACACTTATCCAACATACAGCCAATATCAATAATTGTCATATAAATGTCGGACAGATAAAGTTAGATTTTTCACACATCTGAGGTCAAATATTCACGGCAATTTTGCCTTTGCTCTTGTTTGTTGAAGAACATGATATTTATATATAAACACGATTATTAAACCAGTTCCCAAAGCCACAGCTGGCCTAAATTAAATAATTATATATGTATGTATATGTATATGTATATATACATATACATATATATATATATATATATATATATATATATATACACACACACACACACACACACACACACATATATATATTATATTTCTGTAATGGTTAATACACCAGCATGTAGAAGCTCTTTAACAGAAATTATATTTTTATTGCTAAGATATAATTATAATTATATAGTCATCTGTGAATTAATGAATTAAAAGCACATGATTATTTCTTGACCAAAATGTCAAATTATAGTTATTTACTTGAATTCCTGAACAGAAACATTTGTTTTAGTGGTTGAATGTTGTGCTTAAAGTCGGGAATGAATTCAGTTTGTTATTTGCCAAATAAATAATAACATTTTTAGTTTTATACTTGTTTTGGATTGTGTTAATGAATTATAGGCCAGCCCAATTTCAAATAATTAAAAAAAAAAAAGTATAAAAGGAGTCAAAGAAATCAAATCAGCCGGCCACTTAAGATCAATACTCTGCAGATCGACTTCTGCTGCTGCCACCTTTGCCAGCAATAACAACACTTTTCTGCACTCCTGGTGAAGATTTACTAGTTAGAAGTTAATGTGAAGCACATTCAGAATGTGATGAGCGCTCCTCAGTCGCAGCTTTATATCAACATCGCTCCACACAGAGGGGAGCAGAGCACAACACAGCCCCTGCTGTGATAATGGCGTCTTAGTGACAGAATGACTGCAGGTAAACAGTGCATTAATAAGGCGGCGTTATGCACCAGGGACTGCTGAGGCGTCGCTGATTCAGACAGCTGGGGAGCGGGAGAATGCGTCAGGAGCAGTGAACTTGCTGCAATATTAATTATCGGACTGATCATAAAAATCATAAAAGTCAGTCCGTTCAGGAAACGAGGAAGTCTCATCACTGCCGGCTCAGACCACACATCATCCGCCGTGATTTGATTTTACTATGCTAAATTAAAAGGATCCAAGACAAATATAAGCGAGCCTGCACTGAACGTGTGTTAATAAGTCTAGTCATGACACCGACCCTCTGTGAGCTGATTTAGATGGAACTCCTGCCGCTTTATCCTCCACATGAGGGTCCAGCAGACAAATGACCAACCACACTCACACCTACGGTCAATTCAGAGTGTCCAGTTCGCCTAATCCCAAAATCTGCATGTTATTGGACTGTGGGAGGAAACTGGAGAACCCGGAGAAAAAATGTAAAATAATACACAAGCACATTTACCACACAAGTAATGCACAGCTTCTTCAGGTGCTACGAGGAGTTCCAGGTGGATAGTGGGTCTACAAAGTAGGGCTGCAAAATAAGAGAAATTGCAATATTCAGTAGTGCAATATCCAAATCACATTGGAGCGTTGACAACTAGACAAAATGTGTGATAACACAGCATTTTCATGCAGGAATTCAAAATATTGCACTTGCTCAACAATTGTTGCAAACAAGCGTTCTGATTTTCAGCTTCTTAAATGTGAATTTTTCTGTTTGGTTTTTTTTGCTCCATTTGACAAAGAAATCATTCAAGTAAAAAATGTTGGTTTATAGACAAAACAAAGACACCTGAGAACATCATCGTTTCTTGGTTTGGGAGACAGCGATCAACATTGCATGACATTTTATGGACCCATTCATCCATCATGTAAATAATGGTCAGTTGCAGCTCTCGTTTTGTTTGTTAACAGACTAAAAAAAATGGGAATATAGCAGCTCAGATGCAAAAAATCAGTCAAATCAAATCAGTCTTGCCAATTATGAATTACACTGCAATCACAATAACTGTCAAAATAACCACAATATGATTTTATGACCATATTGTGCAGCTCTAGCACAACAGACTCTGCTCTGCTCTGACTGACTGGTGGGAATATCCAGATATTTAACCTCTGTAGTGTTGTTATTAAGGTCATTGATGGTTCACATGGTTCATTAGTGGAGCTGGAGGTTTAACAACAGTTAGAGTCACCCGGGGTCAAAGGTGTAAAGGTTCGTCAATACTGGAGTCACATGAGGTCATGTGTGAATCAGTAGGGATGAAAAAACACAGTATTGTAGGACGGAGGTGGTAAGTGATGTTGTGGAGAACACCTTAGAAGCATCTTAACTTAACCTCTACAGTACAAATATTGTAACTGTATCAGAGTTACAACTCTGGTTGCACTCGTGGTTTCTCCTCAGTGAAGCTCGCACACATAACAAAGTTGAGAGAAACCAGCACAATTGTTAAAAGTGTCTCACTTTCACCCTGAGGGGATACATAATAATGATTATTCCAATGTTCATGGAAATCCATTCAACTGTTCTGACATTTTCTTCCCAATATTTCAACTCGGGCGACTGAAGCAAACGACACATTGGCAGCTGGATTTGTGCAAATTTGCATATGCACTCGCTCGTCTTTGCATTAACTTTGTGTGCGCCTAATCTCGTCATTAAGTGTGAGCGCACCATGAGCGAGGTAATGTTGCAGATTTGGTGTTGAACAGCTGTTTGGTCTGTTGATGGAACTACTCGGTAATATCTCAGACAACAGCTGTAACTTCCTCGCTGTGTTTACCTCACAAGTAAAACTCTGTTGTGTAGGATTTATTTGATTATTTGCTTGATTATTAAAAAGTCGATCAGTTATCGTGACAATTTGTTAATGTTTTATCAATGCTGTAGATCCTGCAAAAGTGACAACATTTACCAGGGTCTTTGAATGCATTTTTTCATTTTAGATTTTTATTTACAATTTTACAGTCTGTGCATTGTGAAGCAATAGGATTTTTAGATTGTATGGGATTTTACTTTTTTATCTGTACGATATCTGATCCGGTAGTTTATATATTATTTATTTGTATTAAAATGACTGTATAAAATATAGCACTGAGAGATATTCAGACATGAGTCACATCAATGGCAGAAATCAGATTTCAGAGTCACTTCAGCCTGGTTAATCTGGAACCTTTAGACGGGATTCTCTGAAACATCAATAGAGCAGATTAATTTACTAAAAAGTAGACAGTCACTGTTGTTCTCTATTAGTAAGCGCTACAACTATTCTAAACAGAACACTTTGTGTCGAGTCATTTCAGAGACTGTGTAACAAATATTGTTCTCCCAAAAAGGAGAAATAAACAGCCCATTTTTTACATTTTTATCGATTCCCATCCTTCATTAATTTTGACTAGCTCTCAGGTGTTGGGCTTTAGAATATTTGAATATTTGTTCCCAATATATCAAACAAAAGTTGAGAGTTTCCTCACTTTAACGAGGCCGTGTCCACAAATTTGTGCCGTAATTGGATTATTAGCTTACATTTGTCAGGGCACCGGGAGGCGACGAGAGACACAGAGTGTGGTGTAAGTCTTTGGTTGCTTTGTTGTTGAAAAGGTGGCAGGTGGCGAACAACAGCTGGTTTCCCATGCTGCCTTGCTGTGGTCAGAACAGTCCTGATCTAAAGTCTGCTCATCGGCCACCCTTCATACTATTGATTGCTCTTAGAAAATGAGCTTTAATCGTGGATTTTATTATGCACAGTGTATATCATAAGATTTAAAGGGCCATATGTCTCGCTAAGTAAATAATCCTTGTAATGTTTATGATTCATATTAATATTTTATCATCTTATACCTTATTTTTCCTATTCCCCGAGTGTTATTTCAAGTTTTTGATGGATTCCTTTCCATAACTCCAATTCTCCTTGTGTTTGTCCATATCTACTTGACTTCACACTCCTCCTCCTCTCTTTATTAAACATAGAAAAACCTCGTACTCTGTAGATCTGTACAGCCGCTATAAATGTGGAACTTTATTAAATGCTGTAAAAAAAAAAAGAAAAAAGTACAGCTTCACTGCCTGCCCTTCTTCCCATAGTTAAAATGTCAGTGTCTTGACAGGGTGAGGCCAATAGATTCAACTCCCCGCTCTCAAATCACATCTCAAACGAGTCGTGGCCGCACCTCCAAAAAAAGGCAAAATACCGACACAATTAGGGGAAAAAAAGAATTAACAGGCAACCGCTATTGTTGTCGTGCCTCTATATTGGCTCCATTGTTTTCACCGGACCTCATTAAAGTGTGTCCTGTTGACAGATTTAGTTAATATTCCTCACATCACAGCGGCCTCAATGAGCCTCAGAGACCGAAATGTGTGGGAGCCCGAAAAAAGAAGAGATCAGTCGCTCATTACAAAGATCAGAGCGCTGTCTGAGGCTGTCGGTGTGAGAGTGCCTGGGTTAGTGATAGTCCTGGTGGGGGTTTTTTTGTGCCCCAGGCACTATCATATGAAGATATCCCTTGAAGGCAGCCTCCAAGGAAATTTAAAAGTGCATCAAATCCAAGTTATTACACCCAAATCACTGTAGATCTGGCTCTAGGTCCTGCAGCCAGCTGCATATCCAATCGCCTCACCTGTCTGATTGACCTTCCCTGCAGCGGCTGCCTGTGAAAATATTGCTCCTCGTCCAGCAGGAAGCCGACTTAATGCTGCGATAAGCTCGTCTGTTGGGGGCCGAGCACCAAGGTGACGGGCAGCTGTTACGCTGTCAATCTGCTTTTTAACTGACGGCTACAGAGCACTCGAACCTCTTAACTGTCATTAAAAGAGTCAAGGTAATCCAGCGTTAACTAGCTCCCACAGTACAGATGCAGTATGATGCAAAGAAGTACATTTTATAAAAGTATCTATGCATGATGGTTAAAGGTTCATTTCAGGAAAATTGTTATTTCTGCTGCTTGTTAGCATTTCTGAAAGTTACAGAAATCTTTTGATTATGACATTTATAGAAAAAGTTTTGGTCGAGGGGATTTTCAGACTTTCCATCCATGACATACTGTAACTTCATGAGAGAGATCAAAGCCCCTGTGTTGGACTCGGGGTTTTTTTTGGTTGGTGCGTGATGTCTTGTTTACAGTTGCAGCACAACAACACTTTGAACTCTGAAAGTTCGTGAATTTCAAAATTCAGGCAGTCGATTCAAACCAAACAAACATGATTTGCCACGTGCAAACAAAATTAAAATTGGTTTCTAAATTTCTAAGACTCGGAGAACATCATGTTATTTAACCTCAGGTGGACTCCCTACAACGTCCCTTGTGGTTTCCTCAATAAAAAAGTCACTTTCAGTCCTGTTTTACAGCCACGTCTGCGTTGCTTATTCTTTGCCATTGATGGTTTTGAACAGACTTTACAAGTCGATTAGTAAGCGATAAATCAAAGGCAGGTTTATTTTCATTACTTGGCCACGTTTGTGTGTCAAGGTCAGACGCAAACGTGCTTCCCAGCGAGTCCAGTCGAGAGAATATTAATGAACGCGACGATCACTGATACTTGTTTTCATGCACCATTTAACAAAGAGATGATACAGTCTATTAGTGAACAAAGATGTCAGACACAACAAATCTTCCCATCACATGGCTCCTGCGACTCACACTCACTCAGGACACTGATTGACTTCCATACATTTGTACAGCCATAAAAACAGCCTTGTACCTAACCCTAAACATGACCAGTTAATGTCTTTAAACTCTAACCTTAACCTAACCACAATTCAAATCTTAGCCCTAAACTTAACCAGTTCCTCAGGATTGATGTTCTGCCTCATTAGGACCAGGTTTTGGTCTCCATGAGGACTACTGGTCCTGACACGGCCAGTGTTTATGCCAGAAAAATGTCCAAAAGCAGTAACAGAGTGTATTACAGCTGTTAAAAGTCTCTGAAGTCATAGCCAATTAATGTATTTGGAAAAAGCAGCTGTATTACTGTATAACAATTATAATTATTATTATTTTATTAGCCTTTAACATATTTAAATGACCTTTCATGGTATGTTTCTGTCATAAAACGTTTGTGAAACTAATGTTCCGCCATTACAAAAAATAAAAGTCTGTCTGTGTGTATATATATATATATATATATATATATATATATATATATATATATATATATATATATATATATATATATGTATATACACACACACGTACGCTGTATATATCTAGGTAACATGTGTATTTGTTTATGCGAATAATCCTGGTGATACAGATACAGACATGAGCAGATTTAAGAATTTATTCGTCGGTTGCTACCGTTAAGGCTCTTAATGAGTAATTTGTGTCACTGCTCATCTTGTATTTTTATTTATTTTGGTTGCTGTGCAGGGGCTGTGCTTCCCCTCGGGGATACAAAATAAAGAGAACTTTGAACTCTGAAGCGGGACTTCTAATGTGCAAACAGCCATGTCTTCGATGACCAGGTATAGCATTTTATACAAATAGGATTTCAAATGTTTTATATTTCAACATATTACAAACGAAAATTAACCCCCAAAAGAAATGACAAAATAACGGCAGTGATTTAGTTTGTGTAGCTTGGGTTTTTCCTTCCATGACATCAGTGTTTCTCAATCCTGGTCCTCGGGACCCACTGCCCTGCATGTGTTTACATTGTTTCCTTCCTATTCAAATAAATGGTTAGTTACCAGGCGTTTGCAGTGCTTGTTGATGAGATGACTTGAGATTGAATCAGGTGTGTTGGAGCAGGGAAACATCCAAAAACAGTCCTGAGGACCATGATTGAGAAACACTGACATATTATTATGTCATTAGAGTTTTGTAGTTCCTTTTGTGGCATGCCCTCAAAACCAGAAGTTCCATATAGTGCCAGTGCAGGTGACGCAGCTGCTGATTTTCTTCCTCTCTCACATTTGTCTGCAATTTGCATTTTCAACTTTCTTTGTAATTTGTAAAAACGCTTCGGTCAAAAAAAAAAGACTCAATATACAATACAGGAGCTCTCTCTCTCTGCGCTGTCCCCTTCAAAATGTCTGTGTCAAAAGGCAGAAGTGTGGTCATCTGCTTGTCCGAGCCTTCACTCAGATTATGGAGGGTCAGCTCACTAATGAGCGAAGGTCGGCCGCTCACTTCATCTATCACTGTCTTCCTCACCAACCTTTTCCTTCCAGACTTTCTTTCTGCTCCTCTCTGCTCCCCTGCCATTTGCTGGCGAGCAGCAGAACGTGGCAGGAGGAGAAGAACATGTCAGTGTTATCGCCATGTAACAGACGACAGCTTTGAGGGAGACTGTGACTTTCTGCTGCTGCCCAGTGGCTAATTACCTTCACTCCAAACGAGGAGGAGCCCGCTCTCTGCTGTGAGCTGAGCGCTGCCCAAAGCCGTGGGCAGCCATTTTACATTTAGGAACTTTGTTTTTACTTAAAAAAAAATAGTACTAATCGGTCAAATTTACCTTTCAGTGCTGCAAAAACCAGATTATATACACAGTGCCAAACAAACGTATTAGTATGTAATGGTTAATACACCAGCATGTGGAAGCTCTTTAACCCGAAATTGTATTTTTAATGCTAAAATATAATAATCATTATTGTTACCTATGAATTATGTACTGTTTTACAAAGAAACTGAAAAAAAAAATAGTAAAGCACATTATTATTCCTGGATTAAGATGTCAAATGATAGTTATTTACAGCCTTAAAAGAAATATGGGTATAAAGCGGTGAATTCACTTAATTATTTGTCAAATAAATAACATTTCTTCTAAAATATTTGGTCTAATAGCTTTGTTAAGCACTGTATATAGTATATTTAGTGGTATATTAGTATATTTAATGGCAGGACTGGGCACATTAGTAAATAAGACGGTTAGGATATTGATATACAGCAAGGAAACTGAAAATTAATATATCTTTCATGTGTAAAAAAAAAAGAAGGTAAATACGAGTCTTGTGCTCACACTAAAACTTAACAAGTCATTAGCCGATTCATTTTTGTTACAAATAATACATAAAGATTGAATATTTACTGGTTTAGCGTCTTCTATGACAGAGACATCAATATATTTAGGCTTTTGGAGTGGAGATCTCCAAAGATTTGAAAATATCACCTCAGGCAAAAGCAAAAGTAGGAACAACAGAATTAAGTAAAATAATAATAATAATAATAATCCTTAGCATTTCAATAGGGTTCTACGCACTTTGTGCTCAAACCCTAATTTTACACTTTTGTTGGTTTGCTTTCTCCGTATAATTAACAAATCATTAAAAGTGAAGACAATCAAGATCATCAAGACATCTTATGAACCAAAAAAACTGTTAAATAATCGACAAATTAATCAGTTACTAAAATAATTGTTTCTTGCAGCCCTAAATTTTGGATTGAGGCTTTCATTTAGAATTAGCAGAGCGAGAACACACAGAAACAGGTTTGTTGTCCTATAATCACACCTCGTCACAGCGTGTCCAACTATTTTTTTTCGTAAGATAAAACCTCCAAGTGCAGTGAAAGGCTCCATCCTGCCCCCTTGTGGCACAGGGCGCATTATTTCATACACATGAACAAAACAATACACTATTTAGGTAAAAGCCAATGTGATTAAATACATATTTAAGATCGTTTTGTGCATTTAACACTTTTAATTAATGTGGTAACGTATTGCATTAACATTTTCCCCCACTGAGAAGCAACAATGTTAACTAGCTGACCGCAGTGTACCTGCAGGGGTCGGCTGATCAATACAAATAACTCTCACTTCACCAGGTGTGATTACACTTCCTAACTTTTTTTTTTTCCTCCCCCAAACAAAAGAACACACTTTGCTCTCCCAATATTAAGCCAGTGTTTTACAATTAGTGTCAGTGACGAGACACAATAACGCATTAAGAGACATTTTTGCAGCGCTGTGATTTAGATGAATGCAGCGTAAAACGTAATAGTATACACAACATAAACACATAAAAGCTAATAAGCTCATCACAATGAAATTCCACTTTGTGAAACAACATTTGACGTTGATCTGATTGCACACTTCAGACATTCCCAGAGGAGGACGTGACACTACAGTTTTCAGCTGTCTGTCATCATTCCAGCTTCAAACAACAGTCAACCGGCGACAGATGCACAGCAACGCAACAAGCAAGAAGCCACGGCTCCACTTTTGTGCAGATGTCTTTATGCTATTTTCAGACAATTGTGTGCCGTGGAATAGGAGGAGGAACCTAAATCAAAATGTGTTTTAATGAGTGCAGTGAAGTGGCACCAAATGCCTGCTGAAGATTTGTTCCATAGTGATGGTGTTTAAAGCAGCAACACTAAAAAAAAAAGGTTATTTTTAACTCTGCACACAAAACGGTTTTCTGTTAAATATGCCGTTTCAGAACTATCGCATAATCACACAGCTGTGTGTTAATTAACTGTTGGTAATGTCAAAAAGAAACGTTAGAGAATTGGAGATTCTTAAATAAGAGGAAATATGTCAGCTAATAGATGCAGAAATCCATATTCTCAGTGACATCTGGTGCACCTGCAACAACTTGAGGTATACTTCCAACGACATGATTTGTGCACTTTAAAATCTTTAAATAAGCATGTGGGGAAATACATTACATTTATTTAGACGATGGGATATTTATGTGACGCAGAGGCGACTGCTGGGACACTAGGATGTCCTAAAATGAAGGGTCAAATATGTACTGTTGTGTTTACATTTCATTACTAAAAAGTTTGGTGGTCTGAGTGGATTTTGTTCTCGTGCCTTAACTCTTATGACCATCACGATAATCACGCTGCCCGGTGCATGATGATTGGAGGAACTGTCTGAAAGGCAAAACCACTTTTTGAGTGACAACGTTGTAGAAATATACACCACAGAGTTTGCACGGGTGTGTTATTTGCACGCCGATAATAAGCCACGTTGCGTTTGTACGTTTTTACAGTGTATATAAAAACACTTCCATAGCCTTTCCTTGTTTTCAGAGTTACATAACTGTGTAGTGTTTTAGCCGTAGACAGTAAGTGGACGTAGTCTTCTTGTTTGCCAGCTGAGGCTAAGCAGGAAGTAAAAATATAGTGAATAGCCACCAGGGGGTGGTGTAAATTTCCATTTGAGTGGGACTCTAAAGGAAATGTGTTACTTTCTGCTGTTGCAACATGTAAACCATTTTAAATGGGTGGTGTTGTGTATTATAATAATAATAATACTGCAAAATAACCCTAACCTTAACCCAACCCAAACATGATCAGTATCAAAGTTTTCACACAAATTAACAAGTCTTTACTGCATTTATAGAAAATGTAATAGAAACAATGTTTTGTACGTGTTGACGACGTCATTGTGCTAATGAAGCCTCATTGTTCCGCTTCAGGAAAAACAACAAAAGCAAACAAACAAACCAGGGAACACGCATGAAAGCCGCAGCCGCGTCAATCACTGCAAGGTAAATGCAAAACTTAAAGAACTAACAGGCTATTTTACATAGTCTCGCTCTACCCGTGTAATTTACCTCCTTTTAATGGTCACAGCTGACAGCAGCGGTGAAGATTAGATGTGCTTTTTCTCCCACAACTCTGCATCCACGCTGACGACACAGAGTGTTGTGTGTTTTTCTAACAGTGCCGGGCTCAGCAGGGGCTCGACATGAAGCGAAATCGCGCTGGAACGGCATCAAATCACATCTTAGCACTGTCTGTATTTCAAAGGGTGACCGCAAGATTACATACTGTGTTCTACACGCCTCTGTCTTAAAACACAACTACACAACCGCTGCTATTCTGCTTTGCACTTATTTTTTCCTTCACAACCATAATTTGTCACTAAATCCTGTGCATGTGAGCGCACACTGGCCTTTTAATCCTCCAATTTGGTCCAATAAGGGAGTAAAAGCAGCTGGTTTTCTGTCGCTAAAGTTGTTTTTTTACACATACATACATATGTACATATATATATATATATATATATATATATATATATATATATATATATATATAGATATATATATACACATGTACACATATATACATACATATTAAAAGCTAGATAAATGGAAAACATGTGACTTGCAATTAAATCTTTGTGCTTTGGATTCACAGCAAACACATATAGTGAGTTAACCTACGCAGACAATGAAAAAAGGCATTATTTTACATGATTTTATTGAAAAAAGGAAAAAATGTAATGCTTCTATGCGACTGCAATAAGTTTTATAGGTTAGCTTGAGCACAAATCTAAATGTATTGCAGTTCAAATAGTCTCTGTGATATGTATATTGTGCAGCTGTACCACAGGTATCCATCTCACAAGATTGTGTTACTCTACACCCTCAACAAAGCAACGTCTTAAATCACAATCTCTGCCTTTAACATAGCGACAGAGAAAGGAATCCGTGCTCTTATCCTGTTGGCAGCAGTTTCAAGCAAAAAAAAAATAAAAAAAATGCTTTAATAAACCTGCTGTACTTTACCTGGCCTGCTCCAAAATGAAGACAGATCAAATTAGGGACTAGCCGAGGGACACGGTGAAGCATCACACTGTAAACAAAGACATATTGTGAACCGCATAACCCCCGCAGAAGCTGATGGAGCTCAAAATAGAGTTTAAAGTAGAGCCGGCACTGAAGTTACACTCAGTCGCTGGCCAAGAACAAGAACATGAACATGAATATGAATGTTGCTGTTGGGATGTAAACCACAGCCAACTTTTAAAAGAAGGTGACACGACAGGTTGACGTGGAGTAAAGTACGCCTCCCAAATGGCCGGATCAAATAAACGCAGCGTTATGTTTCTGGAACATTAGAAAATGTATATACATACGTGTGTGTGTGTGTGTATATATATATATATATATATATATATATATATATATATATATATATATATATATAGATAGATAGGCTGAAGTAATTTAGACATTTTCATTAGTGGCGGTGGCCTCCTTTGCACATAACCTTGTAGAAACGTTGCTGAAGGTAGTTCAGTTAAATATAGGAGCGTCAGGATCTGGATTGTGACATCGTCACGATCTCGACCTTCAACCCCCCCCCAGTGTGACGTCCTGCAGGCGTACGCAGCACGACTACACTTTACCTCCTCCCACTAACCTGAAGCTGCTGCCAACTTATATAAACCATGGTGTAAGAGAAAGACTTATTATCCAGCCTTCTCAAGCACAAACCTAAACAACTCAGAATGTGACTCTTTACATTTCCACTGTGCCTAACCCAACTGGGGCAGAGGACTGATAACTCAGCTATGCAGTCCTCCCGAGGTATCTGCAGAGAAAGGCCTCTAAAAACCCTTTAAATACCATTACTCTAAGATTCACAGGACGACTGACAAGAGGACTTCCCCAAAATTAACTAAAAGTCCAAGATAACTTGTTGGAAAACCCTAGATTTAAGAATTTTATTAACGTACTGGAACCACACTACGAAATGCCAAGCACTGGAGGTCAGAGGTCAGATATAGTGGCCTTAACGACAGATGGCTGGACCTTCAAATCAACACAGAGCTCCATGACTTTGACTTCTCTTCTTTTTACACTTAGTTTCCAGTTGATAAAGTATTTCAATTTGACAATAAGGCAATTAGTGTGGTACATACAAACAAATGATAGTAGACCAGAGGTTTCAAACTGGCGGCCCATGGGCCGGATGCGGCCCCCCAATCAATTAAATGTGGCCCGCCAATATTTTTAATCATAGAACTATTAAGACATTCTATAATAATTATCACATCATTACATTTATTCAACATTAAGTGACATATATAAGTTTTTAATTACAGTTGCCCACATTATTATTTTCTTAATTTAAGAT
This sequence comes from Solea senegalensis, assembly GCF_019176455.1. Classification (NCBI taxonomy): domain Eukaryota; kingdom Metazoa; phylum Chordata; class Actinopteri; order Pleuronectiformes; family Soleidae; genus Solea; species Solea senegalensis. The sequence goes on from NC_058032.1 coordinate 2,330,271, forward strand.
GTACTTATTGATGTATTTCTGTTTCTGATTCGTTTGCTTTTGAAATTCAGGGAGATATCATCATGAATATCTTAACTGCGATATCATGATGGAATATTGTGATATTATATATTATAATTATATTATTTTGATATTATAATTGTAAGCTCATATTGGCCACCCGCTACTGAACACTTGTTTTTCCTCTACACCGGCCCCCTCTGGACTAGACAAGACGTTCATTGGCCCCGAGGTCATTTAACTTTGATAATCATGATGTGGACAATCGAAAAACTAGACAAGACAAAAATGGCAGACCCACCTGTGCTACAATAGAGAAAAAGATATTACAATAGTTAAATATCAAGCTAGTACCGACCTTGAGCTTAGGGAAGGCATGACGTCATGAAAAACAATGACATCTGAGGTCACACAACCTCAACCCAAAACCATAATTATGTCACCACCTCCTTTCATGACCATAATAACCAGTAAAGAGTTACACAATATGGTTACACATAATCTTAAATTGCCCCTGAATGGAGGTGACACTTTCACTTTAAAGCCACATCACAGTGAGCGTTGCATCTCTGGCTGACGGAGGTTCAGGAGGTGGCAGACGAGAGAGCGACTGAATCATTCAAACTGTTATTTGGGGACGCCGAGACGTTCACACCGAAAAAAAATGACTCCATTCTGTGTCCACAATCTGACCTTGAGTCGGGGGAGAAACCAACAGATGCCAAATGGTGTTTGGTATAAATTTGAAACTGTTGAGAGAGCAGCCAAGGTCTCACTGTATCTGGCATCTTTACAGCTCTGCTTCACCCGCGGTACTGCGGAGATAATAATCATTCAAACAACAGTGAAATGAGTTTCGCAGCAGACTGAGGAGCTTCAGACATCTTCCATTACCGTCATCGCTTCACTGTGGGGGTTTTTTTTAAATCGTTGTTTGAGAAGGAATTTAAGTCACATCTCCTCCGTCAATACAGCAGATTTGAACAGCTGCATCTCACTGACGGTTAATGAGGAGCTGCAGAGAAAACAGGCTCTCCTCGCTTCAATGGATTTATTGATGTGGTAAAGAAGTATATAAACATTTTAGAAACACAGAGTTATCATTTGCTTTGCCCGCGGTCGTTTTAACAGTAAACATTGCATGTCCAAATCTATACCACTGTATGGTTTATGACGTTTTCACGCATGAGAGTATTGATCTCATCTTTAAAAAGTCAACACTGGTAATTACCTTTTTTTCTAGCATATTGACAACTTTCATGTAGAGGTAGATCGATTAATTAGGCCAATTCTTCACTATTTTCCCTCCCATTTTAATTGAATGTATATTTCTGTAATTGTTGCTCAACAAATGGTTATTTAAGTACATTTTTAAACCATTTTTTGTTAAACTGTTATATTTAAAAATGTATTTATTATTTAAAAAATAAATCAGCCCAATAAACCTCTACATTTAATATTTTCCATGCCACTCGGCCGACAGATGATTCTCAAATTCTAAAAACAAAGAACATTATTTCAGGTTTGGATAAATATGAGATTTCAATGGTTAGTCAAAGATTCATTCAGGAGTTCTGCTGGTTTTCCCACTTCTTATTTAGGGTTTATTTGTGGACTGAACTTAGAGGTACAATTTCACTACTCAGTCACATAACTTCTAAATTAACTACAATGCCTGTTAAAATAAGGTACTGATCCATTCCGGTATCAAAATCATGAACCAGCTCGAACCCCGATTACAGATTGCTTCATGTATAATTAAGTCTTAGGAAAAACCCCGTAGCTCCTTGAACAGCAGCAATGTTTAATAAATGTTTTCCTCATTACGCGCTATGAGCTGCGGGCCGTTCACCGCTGCAACAGTTTTAATAGAACGCAATTTCTAACTTGCAAATGTTGTTGTTTTTCTAATTTTTAGAGTGCTCGGCATTAACGCTGCCAAAAGACACTCACTAGGGTTCCACTTTGTTTGAGGCCCAACAGTTCAGATTCAGCTGCCTCACAGCCCGGGTTTTTTGTGCTCAAGAAGAAAGAGAACATCACCCCACTTTCATTTTATCCAGAAGATAAAATGTTGAGGTGGTGTGATACTGTATGTATTGAGGAAGAGATAAAAATGGTGCTGTAATTTGTTACTATTCAGGAAAATAGAGTGGACGTCTGAGCTAATATACATCGTATAATGACACCATCATGATTCTCTGACATTTGTCCATCAGAAGACATTAAGTTTTTTCCTATCAGACAGTTTTTATGCCCCTTTTTTTATTTGCACATAAAGGGCATTGAATGGGAAAAGTGAAAATTACCTCAAAAATCACATTAAGGTTTTTTTTTTAACACTTGATGGGAGTTGTAAAAGTTGGCGTATCAGTAAAAAGGTAGATGTGATGGAAACAAATAAAAAAGAGGACATCAAACTGGAGGTGTTTATGTATGACCTATGAAGCCCTTACAGCAGTGGATGGAAACACAGGTTTTTCTATTAAAAAACAAACAAACCTGTTCTCGTTTCATCACTTTTATTACATCTACAGCCCGACGTGTCTAAACTCTGTGAAACTCAACTCAACGGTGAGAACCTGTACACGTTTACAAAAGGTTAACATTTAGAGCAGCCTTTCTCAAACTGTCGGGAGACTTTCTAGTCCTAACTAAAGTTTAGCAGGCAGAACTTTCGGTCTCGAAGTAACCCAGACTCGTTTTAGTGACGTACCACAACAAAATATACACTGGTGACAAGTTTGGATAATGGAGAAGTTTCTGACAGGGGCAAAAAGAAAACTGTGCAATGTTTTGGAAACAAACAACAAGCCAACGACGACCAAACTGCCGGTGTAAACAACAAAGCACAGAAAGCTTCCTACAAGTTTGCAGAATTGCACGTTCCAAGAAACCACACAAAAATGTTATTTGCACAGCAAATTATTTATATTGTTAAAGTATTCTTTGTTATCAAAATGTATTTATTGGTTAAAAAAAATTATGTTGTTATAGCAAAAATGTTATTTGCACAGCAAATTATTGAAAGTTTGTTCAATATTGATGTTTCTATCAATAAATGTTATACTTATTGTACAATTTTGTGAGAATTCTGTGAGAATCGGGAAAATTAAAACCTACTGTCTTCAATTCATGTTGCTATAGGGGACATACAGGACGTTACATTTCATCCTTTTTGCCTCTCTTTCTTCCCACTACTTTATCTAAATGAGGTAGAATTAAGTCATTTTGTCGTTCTGGTTTTTTATCACAGACCAAGTTAAAGCAAAAAAAAAAAAATAAGAAAGAGACATAATCCTGACACTCATGCGGTGAATTTACGATTTTCTGAATTTGACTTAATGGCGTGTGAAAGCAGCTGTCGAGAAGCAAAATGCTCACGTTAACTCGAGTGGACACCATTTAAATGCACATGCCGACTCAGATATTTGGTGGGCAGCTGGTGAAAATAACGAGGCAGGATAACAGGAATACTAATTCTCTCCTGGCGAGGACGTGGTCAGTCACCGGCCCCCGCTGTAGGAGAGGTCAGATGACATGAAGTCCTTCCCATAATGAGTACAGCTAAAAATAAAAAGTCCCCAAATGGCGACAAACTATGCAATCAAAACGCTGAGGTGTGACAATGACCCGTCCCGTGGATGCAAATCCATTCATTCCAAGCATGAAACGAGACGGAAACAACAGCTGCAGTTGTTTTAAAAACATGCTATACTGTAAAAAAAAAGCAGCTTAAAAGCTCATATGTCAAATTTGACACACGTCAACAACAGTCACAGGTTTTAGGACAAACAATTGCTCGATTAATCAAGAGAATAATCGACAGATTATTAGTTGCTGCACTGGTTTAAATGCAGAAGTGAGATTCATTGATCGCCGTGATGCGTAAAATATAAGAAATTCTACTTCTAATATGAATTCACAGTTTCAGCAAATCAATCAAACAAAGTCTGATGATAACAGTGGTAACGCCATGGTTATTTCAACACATCCTGTCCATTTGTGAAAAGTGAATCATTTTAAACCCAGCAGAATATGAAAATCACAAAAATCTATGGTTTCAGGTGATAAATGATGAAGTAGGAGACTATCAGACCATGGAGGTCTGGGATTACAGACTGCGGCACCACCGGGGAACCAAGAGCCAGTCGCTCAGTAATTTAAGATGTAATTATGATGTGCAGAAAATACAGCGGCCGATTTGATTTCCATTCCTGTAATGTGAAGCCGAATATTAACTGCGTGGTGGAAAAATAGGAACATGACACTATACTATACGTCGTCACAGTTAGCGATGTGATTTGGGGGATTTGCTGCAAGCTGATATTATCATTATTATTATTATTACAAGGAAGTAATAATTGGAAAGAGCAGCGTACAAGACAGCCGTCATGTTAACACGCTGACTGCCAACACAGCGCGATATTAGCTTTCAGTGAAATGGCAACAAACTTTAAACGGGTCATTTGCAAAATGGAATGTGTCCATAACAATCAAATACTCCTATTTTAAATGTGAATGCATTATAATGTATCGGATTATTAATATACTAATGCAAACGTGACCCGGAAATACAAAAACAGCAGCAACATCCATGCAGAGATTAACAGTCAGTGAATCAGTGCCACATAAAACGACACTTTCTGAAGACGCCATGACCTTAGGGCACACTTGGAATAATCAATAATCACACTAAGACATGTGGCTGCTCTGTAACAGGAATATGGATGGAATGTTCTTTTCTTTTTAAAGCTCAGGTAAAAATCATTATGTCAATAATATCTGACGCAGAATAAGGCCTGCGGTCAGATAAATGGTGTCCACATAAAACAGAGTGGACCTGAATGGTGACTTCGTTCTTATTGAGGCACAATATAAATATGGTTTAATCCACTACAAGGTTAAAATAAAACAGAAAACCCTCAGAGAAATTCAACCCGTGCACCAAAAATACATAAAAGCAGCAGCAAAACTGAATAATCGATAATCATTTTGCATTCTGATCATAGACGGATTTAAGTGAACATGCACACATCCTAGTTGGATTATATCATCCTAGTGGAGGTTGCAATGTAATGTGCACATGAGTCATAATCACACTGCTCTGTAATGGACTGGAATACAAATTACTGGTGTTCAAAAAAAAAAAAAAAACCCATAATGACAGGACTTGAAGGTTGACCTTTTTTTCTAAATAAGCAAAATATTAGACTCTGCTCAGTCCATTGAAAACGACCTTAAATTGAACAGAATAACGAGCAAATTCAACCATGTCCGTAACACTCACATATGCCTAATTATATTTCAAGTGTATGAACTTAAATACGTCGTAGCACGGCTGCCAAGCAACCACAAATTATTTTATTACTGATGAAAACCTGCACCAAAATGACACAATGCCAAATTATTTCCACAAAGAGCACATCTGAAGATTGTAACAGGCAACATTAAGAACTAAAAGCCAAATGGGATTTCCTGGAAGCCAATATTAGATGGAAATCATTAAACTAAAAAGGGCAGCATTGTAAAAAGGGTTCTGTGCACATTCAGCCACGTCAATAACACTCAAACATGCCAAGCAAACACAAGTAAAGAAAATGATCATTCATAATTAATACCAAATGTAAACAGTGAGCATCCAAACACAAACAGCAAAGATACAAACTCATAAAAAGTGGATCCAGAGAGGTCTCTACCACCATTTATAAAATATGTCAAATGGGATTTCCTGGAAGTCAATACTACATGGAAATAAGTATATTAAAAAGGGCAGTGTGTAAAACAGCAGTCATGTGAGCATTGTGCACAAAATCCAACACACTCAACACAAAAGTCAGCGCTAAATGGGCTCGAAATTAACCAAAAACTAACAGGGAAACGGCAACAACGTGAAGATGTGCAAATCCAGCCATGTCAATGACACATGCACACACATCATATGACAAGCAAACACCAATGAAAAAGAAGAATGATCATTCATAATGAATACCACATGTAAACATGATTCAGTGTCCGAACACAAACAGCAGAGACGATACAAACTCATACAAACAAAGGAAAACAGAAAAGTTACTTAGCTTTTTGAAGAAAATGGTGGTGGATCCAGAGAGGTCCAGCTTCAGAGGTCCAGCTTCAGAGGTCCAGGTTCAGAAGTCCAGCTTCAGAGTCTTCAGAGGTCCAGGTTCAGAGGTCAGGTTCAGAAGTCCAGCTTCAGAGGACTGGTTCAGAGGTCCAGGTTCCAGGTTCAGAGGTTCAGAGGACCAGGTTCAGAGGTCAGGTTCAGAAGTCCAGCTTTAGAGGTCCAGGTTCAGAGGTCCAGCTTCAGAGGACCAGGTTCAGAGGTCCAGCTTCAGAAGTCAAGGTTCAGAGGTCCAGCTTCAGAAGTCCAGCTTCAGAGGTCCAGGTTCAGAGGTGAAGGTGGCGGGACTATAAACTCTGAGAGCCTTTTGTTTGAGGAAGTCAGACTTCAGAAAAGTCGAAATTAACGGCAGCTCCGATGTGACGTAGTTGGAGAAAACACAGGTGCAGCAGTTTGAAGACGTGTCTGTAGTTGTTGTAGTAGTTGTAGTTTAAAAAACGATAAAAAAATATACATATTTATACATATATACATATATACACGTATTTGTAGTTTGAGTTTTCAAAATGCCGCAATTCAAACTGCATTCAAACTCGTCCGCTCAAGAGGACGGAGTCAGCGTGAGCCCCAGGTGTAACTAATTAGATTATTAGTGGGCGTGGCTACAGGAATAAACGCTTATTATTGACATCAGAATGCGAATGCGCCGTGAGCAGAGTGGCGCAGCGGAAGCGTGCTGGGCCCATAACCCAGAGGTCGATGGATCGAAACCATCCTCTGCTAACGAAAATGTTTTCTCTTTTTTCCTGTCATTATTTTTCCTTGACTGAAATGCTCTGAAAAGTGATTTATGTTAATAAATAACTTGTAAACTTCGTTGAAAATGTGTCAACATTTATATCAGTTTTAGTTTATATCATTAATATGTTTGTATTATTTCAAACAATTATTTATGTATGTTTGTATTTTTTAAAGTGTGTAGTTAAATATTGTCACCTCTACTTACTGTATATGTCTGTGTTTTTAAAGGAGCGTCACTTATAACTAAAATATCTTGCTCCTTTTTATCATTCAGGGAAAACTTGGACTTTTAACATCATAAGCATCAAAATGTCCGACAGAATTTAAGCGTTGTGAGGGGATGAAAAGCTCTGGAACGTTCCTGCACCGTTGTCTCACAGCTTACAGGGAAATACATGGACTGGCTTATTGAAAACCGGGAAGAGTCATTTCGTCACCGACCTGTGAACAGTATTTTCCGATGACCACAACACACAGACAGTAGGTGTCTAATGTATACGTATGTAATACAGACCTGACATTTCAATCACTGCTGAGTCCATTGCACAGACATGAGGGTGACGTCTATCTAACAGCAGTAACACCGACATCTCCATAATAACTGTAGTGATTCATTTCCTTGTGGCTCCTTGTCGGGGCCTGTTGTGCGAGGCCTGTCAGAACAACAGGGCACAGTGAGACTTTTTGGTGTTTATTACAACGAGGCAGAAGCAGAGGCTGGAAGAGCCCCACCACAGAGGGGGTGGAAGATGCTGCTTGAGATGGAGTTTAGTGAAGTCCTCATCCTCCCCTCAGCCGCCGCCGCTGCCTCCAGGCTGTCCAGAGCTTTTCGACACCAGTTTGTTTATCCTGCCTCCCTCCCCCGCTGCGATGCTGCCTGTACACAACAGTGTCAGTCAAATTAAAGAGGTTGATGCAGAATTGTGGTCTGCTCGTGACCAGAGGCGTGCGAGTCTTTCCGTCTCTCAAGTGAAACACGTCTCAGAGAATATGCAGGGGGAATTATGTTAGAAAAACATGCATTTACATCTCCACCGGGCAGAGTGAGACGCTCAGTACATACCCACGTGTGTGCATTGTGTACATCTAATAATAATTGTGTGGGAAAAACAAAGGTCTGCTCCGTCTCTGCTTCCTTCTGCTCACGATGAATTGATAATTGAAGTATGAATAAGTTCTCACGCTTACATGCTGAATGTTCATACTTGAGGTCAATCACAACTTATTGAGATAATAATTACTGTTACTTGAAGCATTCGTTGTCCAAAAGTAGACACTTCTCTCTCTCACTCTCTCTGCACCAAAGTCCATAGAGAAAATCAGCGATTTTACATCACAGCATCACAGATTTATTAACTTACTAAAATAAAAATAAATAAATCTAAAATAATATATGTTATTTAGCGACTTTGGTGATGTAATACTTCATTCTTCTTATTATTATCACATTCTATGTGGCACAAACTTCCCAAGTGGGTCAAAGTGGACTAACTAAAAATGGTCTTTGGTGCAGGAGAGCGAGCGGCTTAGAAACTACAGTTTCCAAGAAAAGGTTTTGTGTTTTGGTTTGCAGGACACGCACAGTTCAGTTGGCGCTTGTATAACAACAATTAAAGATGAATCTAACCTTTAACCTTGTGTCTGTTTCCAAGCATCTTTTAAATGATTTAAAACAAAAGGACAGAAAACCTGATTCTGCTGTGATTAATTTACCAGAAAAAGGACCTCATTAAAGTATCAGGTGGAGAAAGCTTTAAAAAAAGTGCGGCGTATATGTTACTTTTTATGAATTCAACATAATCTCTCCTCATTTATTTATACCCCGACCTCAGGATCACTGTGATGTAATTACAGCGAGCAGCGTTACAGAAATAGTAGCAGAACTAAGATTATTGTGGTCAGTTGTGTTTAGGAGCCGTGACAGGAGCCAGGACTCGGTTACGTTCGCTCAGTGAGGAACCAAACGCTTTCTTTCTTTCTTTCTTTTTTTATTGGGTGGACAGGAAAGAGCGTGCGGATGTGCTGACCTGCGAGTTTCTATTCTCATCCTGAACAATGAGCTGTTGTCGCTGCATTTGAGATCCGAGCGTTCAGTGAACTCGACCATGAATAGGCGTGAACACAGAGCATGCATCCATCACCACCTGTCCTCTGTTCCTCTGAGCACTTAATGAAAACGTGAACTGTTGAGAAATAAATGTGGTTTGACAGCAAACACGGGTAAATGCCTGTATTTGACAGAACAACAGACTGAGGTAAATAATCTAATAATCCACTGTGATCAATGTATCGTTGTAATAATCACTATTATGTATTGGCGTCTATTGGGTAAGAAGAACAATGTGTTACTGCCCCTTGTTTTCCCTGGTGTTTGTTTGTTTATGAGCAGGAAAACTCAAAAAGATAAGATTTGATGTCATTCTCTGAAGATATAGGTTATGCTTTTGGTGATGGTCCAGATACAGATTCAGTATTTATTTGTAATAACAAATATAAACGGAGGAGAGTTTTCAATATTTTAGGTAATATTTTAGAGGCTTGGTCTCTCTCGGTGGATCCTCTAGTTATTGAATAATATGATGTTGGTTAAATTTGAAAACAATCGATTGTCTCATGTAGCCAGAGGACAGGGAAATAAACTACCATTTTTATCCTCCACATATAAAGAAAACAACTTCAATAATTCATTATTGTTTTGTGTTGAGTAACTGATCAATAAAAACATAAATAACACACAAACACTACAGTGAGTCGCCAGGTTTTTCTAACATAGCCTCAAATGACTCAACATTAACCTGCATTTAATGCATCATCTTTCTTTCTTACTTCTTATTTTATAAAATTTTCCCCAAACAAGGACTGCGGTGGAGGTGCATACACGCGCTAGTGTTGTTTCCATCACTTCAAGAGTTTCATGAGTTTGGTGTTTTTCCCGTTATTAACAAGTAAACAAGTTTTTCTTTGTTCAATTTCATAAATGCAACAAACTCTAATTATTTTATATATCATATATTTATATATAAATATTTGTCCATGATGTTATCTTCATTTTATGGGTCAAAATAAATATGTATTTGGGTGGAGAGGGGGCCAAAATTGGCTCCCTTAAAGGTTGCAGAAGGTTGCAGATCCCTGATTCAAACCTGCATTTGCTTTATTTCCTCATAGTAAAGACACCACTTGTCCCACCACACTGTCGGGATTGTGATGTAGGACCCAGGTGCAGGACAACTCAGGGGTAACTGCAGCTAAATAAAAATCCTTTTACTGAACAAAACTAAGGCACAGGGTCAAGCAAAAATAAAACAAGAACACAGAAAGCAAAGCAAAAAGGACACAAGGGTCAAAACATCGAGGGGAACAGGATACGAGGAACAAACCAGAATCATAATCAGCCAACAGGGAAAAGCAAGAACAGACACTCTGACAGAGAACAAAGGGAAAACACTGACATATATACGACACAGACACAGGTGGAACTAATCAGGGCGGGGCAGGTCATCAAAAAGGCTGGAAAACAGTCAAAGACCATCCTGTTTTATCAAAACAAAACTGGATGTGTCAAAATAAAAAAACACAACACCAGTACAGTAACTACAAGACAAAATTAGGAGAATGAAAGTCCAAATAAATCCAAACACGAGGATTGCGACACCCATCCTCAGGTGTGTTGGAGCAGGGAAACATCTAAAACATGGAGAACAGTGAGTCCCGAGGACCAGGACTGCATGAGAAACCCTGTGTTTGTCCAAATATAACAGAATTCATTTCCCAGCAAAAGCAAGGACTTTTTATGACTTGTTATAAATGAGAAAATGAAATAAGTTCAACTTTCTTAATAAATGTCCGACTGTTTAAAAAATAAGTTGAACATTTGAACAACGCTAGTAAGAAGCCGAAAAGATCGGTGCTTTTGACCGTCATCCAATCAGCCAGTCACGAGTCAGTTAAATCAAACCAGTCAAACCAGTTAGTCGTATAAAATCAAAGCGTCTGAATTCATGTGAATGAGAAAAAGTTTAATATTCCACAAAGTATACTGTATATGATTTATTCCAAAAGATTTCATATATAAACCTAAAATAATTGACCTGAACATTTTGAAGATAATCTGATAATTATTCAGTATTTTATAGTTTTGGTCAGGACTGAAGTTGATGAAACTATTTAACCCCAGTGGACATTTTTGTCCTCTAATGACTTAAGAGTGTGGTAAAAAAAAAAGAAAGAAAAAGAAATTCAGTGTTCTGTTGATTTTTTTTTCTTTTCCCTAATTTTCCATGTTCCTAAAACAATTACTTTACACATGTTGACATATAACCATTTTTTTTCAGATTTGTCATACATCCACATATTTGTTCTAAACTCCCCAGTATTGCACGATTCGATGTGAATGTGTATTATTTTTAGTTTCTACGTTTATGACAAAGTTTTCAATACACATTTAATATGGAAAAATTACAAAGTATTAAGAAACAATGTGAAATATCGCATATATAACATTCTAGTATATTATACATTATACAAATAAAAACAAACAAAACAAGTTAATGTGTTTATGTTTTTAACGTTCTTATAAGACAATAAATGATGGACTTTCTTTGATTGAAGTGCTCCGCGTGTTAATGTCTCCACATAAAAACAAAATGACGCCACCTTCTCCATGCAGTCATCCAATCAGCCGGTCACGAGTCGGCATCGCAGTGCATAACAACATGTAAATAAGGAGCGACGAGCTGCCGTTAATGTTCCCATCAAACATCACGACAGGGTGAAAGGGTGAACTTGAATGACTTTGGCCCCTCGTTACCAATCAATCATGATTTGAATGTCACAGCCTGGTGTTTTTACGACCATCTGCGTCCCCCTTATGGCCAAAAGTGTAACGTCTAGTGCTTCCAGCGTGATAATCCACAGTGTCACCGAGCAAAAGAGTCATATCGGATTCATTCCATGATCACGACGATGACTGCAGTGAACTTTGGACATCTTTGGGGTCTCCTGAGTCACTGAATCCCAATCCATCTAATCTGAATCCCTGGTAGATGAAGGGAAATTGTTAGCATCTGACAAATCTGCAGGAACGACGGAGTAAGATCTCAGAGCGAAGCAGGTTTCCAAGATCTCGTGTAATCACCTTGAAATGAAGCTCGTTGGGGGATCAAAGGGAGGCTCTGCCCAGTTTTAATGCACTGTTCCTTAGAAAGTGCTCTCCGAGTGTATAATCTGGTTCCTAATTAGTGAAAACCCTTGAAGCATCAACTGCCGTCTTAAACTCTGGTGAACGTGTGCTTGGTTTTTGCTTGAACGGCTGAGCACCTGCATGCGCAACGAGGGGAGCAGAACTACTCTGAAAAACCAGAATCTTTTTCTCCTTCAGAGAAAACATTCCTTCAAATATCTTCAGGTCAGAAACTGTGTCAGAGAGAATCGGAATAATACACTTACCAGACCTGGACGAAAACGATGGCTAAAGACAGTTTAAGTTAAGGTTTTGTGTCAGGATGTGACACCAGTGGATGTACTGTATCTACAGCTATCATAGAAACTTTCCTTTTTTTCACTATATTTGTCAAGTCAGTAAAAAGGTAAATCACAACAACTTGACGGATTAATGTTTTTTCTGCATAAATCTCTTAAATACCAAACATTCAATCAAAATGCCAGTTTTGAATACATGATGCTAATGTTTCTTAATGAAAAACACACACAAATAAACAGGTTATTTTCCATGTAACAAATGTTGGAAGGGTTGCGCGATTTATTGAGTCAAAAAAGGGTTAAAATCATTCATAAAATCATCATCAAATTATTCAGTATTTTCAGTTTTGATCAGGACTGAAGTGGACATTTTTGTCCTCTAATGACTTAAGAGTGTGGTAAAAAAAAAGAAGTGTTCTGTTGATTTTTTTTTCTTTTCCCTAATCTTTCCAAGTTCCTTTAATTATTAAATTACACATGGTGATATATAACCATTTCTTTCTATTTGCTTTTAAAGTAAAAAGAATACTTATTATATTTTCTACAGAATTTTATTGTCTGTTTTGCACTTTGTTTCAGATGTTGTTGTTTTTTTAAAAGTGCTTTATCAATAAAGTTGGATTGGATTGAGCTTGAATATAAATCTGAAACTAAACGAATATGTTATAATATTTATGGTCTATTATGTTAGTGATTTGAATAAGAAAAGTATTGATTGATAATATCTGATTGACAGGTCTTATGATTTCAAAGTTTCTTTTAAAACCACGATGCCCCAAATAGTTGAATTTTTTAACTGTCCACAGTGAATCAAGCTTATTAAAGGACACTAACATCGGTCCACCATCACCTCAGTGTCACCTCACACTTTTATGGCATTTAAGAAAAATATCAACATCGATATCAGAATTAACACAATTTTCTAGAAACCTCATTTTCGGAAACCTTTGCGCACGTAAATGTCACGGTGAATTATGATTGTGAGTGTTTTGAATGTTCCAGCAGAGGATTAACGCGCTCATAATGATCTCCATGGAGAAACTATATCATTATTTAATCAAGTGTTTTCCCTGTGACATTTCCTACATTGATCCCTGAGATATTACAGCAATATCCATGTATTTTTAAACCCACATACAGAAAATACCATTAGTCAGAAGACTTGTTCCGAGTAGGAGGCTAAATAATGGCTTATTACTTTATAATGGAGTCTTGAAATCATTTTTTTGCACTTAAAACTGTCACCGTTCAGCAGTTTCAGACCTTTTAATTACATGCTCTCAGCCACTGAAACACATTCATACCCCACTGAATGCTAACTACCTTATTCTGAGTCCAGGTTCGGAGGAGAGACCATGGATGGCTGCTCCCGGAGAAGAACCCGTGGAATTAAAGGTCCTCGGCTGTATTTAAAGTGTGGACATCAATGAGATTTGACTTTGAGAGGGGAAAACTTTGAGCTGCGTTGAAGAAGGATGGGGAGAAGAGGTCCAGACTAAAGCTGGAGACACACTGCAAGGGTCTACACTAGCTGGGGACATCTGTGAATGTGTGAGGGTCCCAGACCCGACCTGATCTCAGTCGCAGTCAATCAAACATGTTTGAATTCTTTGAGCCGACTCGGGTAACGTTTGCTGACCAACAGCCACTGAAAGAGTAAGTGGGACACAGGAAATAGGTAGGTAGGTAGGAAGGTAGGTAGGTAGATTCATTCCTGCTCCCTCTTCTCTTCTCACTGTACATGTGCAGATTCTCTGCCAGAGGCAAAACCTCCATATCTGCTCATCTACAGTGAAGGACTTTGGGAAGGGGGGAGCAGCCACGGGAGCGTAACACAAGAAAATGGTTCCTCCGTCAGATATAAACAAGCAGTCGATATGATGATAATAACAGATCCTTTGGAGCTGCTTATCTACAAGAGAAAAAAAGAAATACTGTAGTTTCTGTGCTGATTATTTGCACTATTGATTTTTTCTCAAGAGTCGTGAGGTATAAAAGTGTACCCGTGTAGCTCAGAATGATTCTGCAGCAGCAGTTCTGTGTCTGTCAGAGTGAAAAGGTTTCGTCTCTGCGTGAAGAGAAGGGGTCGCCGCTGTTGTCGTGTCTCATCGAGGAGAGCGTTAGAGTGATGTTATTGCTGCTGTTGTGTTGCAGCGACACTTTGATTCCTGTTAAAGGCAAAAACATAAAATAAACATATCCCACACTAATCCTACAGTAATTAAAGGAAACCATTTAATGTCAAATGAGAATGAGTTTTTCCCTCAAACAGAACAAACAAAATAAGGCGTGAAATCCACTCTCAGCTCCCCCCACACACACAAACACACACAAACACACACAAACACACACACTACAGTAAATTGTGTGGTAAAGCACTTTTTATTTATCTTTCCTCTCCCTTGATTCTTTCACTCTGACAGCTTTTAACTGAATTGTCCGCCCTGGCCTGTGTGGCCCCGCGGTGTCCAGACACAGGCCGCTCGCTGAACACTGTGACATCTCCACTGCCCCGCCTCCCCCCACAGCTCCAGTGCTGTTGTGGCCTTCATCCAATTTACCATGAAAGGAATCCAGACAGTTTCCCCATAATGTGACCCACAGTCGCCTCGACTGAGGACGCTCGCTGACTCCGTGCCCAGGCTTTACTCACATATAACCGGCCGGCTATCTACAGAGGACCACTGGCCGCCTGCTACCCCATGATAAGGCCCATCGCCCGGGGAACCAGTGGACAGCTCCACGTGGCATTTCATAGAGAAGAGTGCCCCCTGCTGCTTCTGAGGGTGCAGCGTGCTTCCAGGGCCAAGACATCAGTCATCTTGCATTATTTTCAGGTGGGAGGTTTTACTGTCGGACACAGATCAGAGCGGCGTGTCCGCTGTGATTTCATGCAGCAGCTCAGTTTTTTGGTTTGTTTTTTCCTTCCATGTTGTCTTGGTTACGTGCTCATGTCGGTCACAGTTATCTTTGCAATGCAGATGAACTGCAGAGACAATGTCCCCTCTTTGTCAGCATTATGGCTGTATGCAAGAATTAGCCAAAAAATGTGGGTATGGATTTATTTAAATGTCACGGTGGTTGTCATTTTCATCTCGGGGGAATAATGAGCGAATCAGACCAGACCCAAAGCCTTTGGGACGCGGAGATTAAGAGAGTGTTTTATGGACTAAAACATCTTTGACATCCATCAAAGTGTCAGGATTAAAATGTCCACATATGTCAAAGCTGTGGACATTTGTCCCGACCCCTTTCACTCTCTAAGAAGAAACTAAGGATTTGTAAATTGTGAAGATTTCCGGAGGCCAATGGTCACTTCAGAGCAATGAATCTTTTTTAAATGGCAAATGTCACCAAATCTAAGCCACGTAGGAGTAAAAAATAAAAATAAATTCATGCCTTTCTATAACATCTGGGGTCAGATATCATTACAAAGGATCAGTGGAAGCAGGACTGAGTTTCAAAGTGCAACTTCTGACCAGATGAATGTGATTTAGTGCCATAAATAATAATACACTATCAAACCAAAGCTGTGGGCCGAACAAAACCTGACCGAGGGCTGTGATCGGCCCCCGAGCCGCCACTTTGGACCATGCCTGGATTAGATGTTTTCACACATTGTTAAACAATGATACACGAAAAAATTAGACCATAAAACTATCATTAACTCCTTCATATCACTGGATTGTGAACGAGTTAAGACCTAGAGTTCACCTGCTATTGTGCAATGAGTGGATTCTCAAATTTATAATGATTTCATGGCTTTTTATTCACTGTTTTAAATGACTTGAAGTCACTTTTTTTTACCTTTATTTGCTGGGCTGAAAAGTGTGTGTGTGTGTGTGTGTGTGTGTCAGTCAGAGCCGCTGCTCATTTCTCATGGTAGAAATGAGTATCAATTTTTGGAGAGTGTGACAAATTGGGGCCCTCGGCTCTTTGATAGAGAGACCAGCGCGCCTGCATTATTCATGAGGACTGGAGGATGTCGAGCCGGGGAAATGGCATCGGCGGTCGGGATGGGAAATTGTACTCCTCATCTGAACACACACACACACACACAAATTTGCTTTTATATCTTAGTGAGGACGCTTCATGGATGTAATGCATTCCCTAAAAAAAACCCTTTAAAGTTGTGGGGCCCAGACACTGGACACATCACCGGCCGTTCACACATACAAACATGCATTCACACTCATATTCACACCCATGATGAATCAGCAAAAACTGCTAAAAATACAACATTTTTCAATTAAACTTCATTAAAATCTGCACACATTTGGATTATTGTGTCACCAAACACCACACTGATGATGATGCGAGGCACCAGCTCTAACCACTGCACCCACATGTCACCAACATACCCATAGAGACCCTTTTAGAATCTGTTCATTTAAGAGCAACAGCGCTCTCTAGTGGTGCAAAACCATAGAAAAAAGATTTTTACAAATAATGTGATCAAATTTTTATAAAAGTCTGACTGCTATAATCATTATTACACCACTGCAGGTTATTAAAACTATGAAGTAGATCTCAGTGGTTGTGTTGTGTTAAAATAAGAAATAAAAATTCAGACACAAATTAAATGGTTTACTTGCAGGAGAAATAAAACATAACGGCACATATTCCCCCCGAGCTCCATCCACAGGTAACACGCTTCAATTCATTCCTCTAATAATAATAATAATAATAATAATAACGTGGCGAGTCGGAAATATAAGACTTTTGCAATAAAAATTAAATCTAAGAGACGACGATAATAAGAAATTAGAGGTGGGATTTGCACGATTCTCAGAGGCGCGAACGCATAACAAGGCAATAAGAAACAAGTCAATGAAAGAAAGGCGAGAAATTCAATATCTTCTTCTTTTTTTTTTATTATTAATTCTGACGCACTGTGGTCAGATAGAAAAGTATGTGGGTTACACTTTTCAAGTTGCTTCCATGACTTGTGCAAACACTAGACGGTATCTGGGGGAGAAAGAAAGAAAGAAAGAAAGAAAGAAAGACAGAAAAACCTCTCAAAGGGGGAGAAAAAAAAACAAAAAAAGACATCGAAATGGAGAATGAATGAATGAATAAGTGCATTTAAATCTAGCTGTTGATTTCTTTATGCAGTATTTATTGATTCCCAGCTTCATATAAACTGGATGTTGAGGCATAAACATAGTACATTTGAAACAAAAATATAACCAATATTTACAATTATTGTATTAAAAATACAAAAAAAACAACCGATAACGCGCTCCCCCGCCGAGTGTCTTTGTAAAAGACGTACAGGTCGAGAGCAGCACGAGAAACAATGAGGAACAGAAGGTCATCACCAGCTAAATGTACACGTCTCACTGACATCACACACCAAACGGCAGTAGCAGTTCTACCCACTACACTTGAACCTTTACGCTTGTACATTTTTGTGCAACTTTTTTTTTTTTTTGTCTTTATGCACAATTATCGTCAAGAGTTTGAATGGAAAGTGAACGATGCCACGGTAATACAAACAAATTATTAACAATCTATCTGCAGCCATTACAAAAGAATTACAATAACAAAAAAAAAGGAAAGAGAAATCCGCCCCGATGCCGCCAGCCCCGCCCCTGGCCCCCGCCCCTCCAAGAATCATTTAACATGTCGTCACAGTGGGAAAAACACTGCGCTCGTTCATCGTCTTCTCTTCAGTCCGAAGTTTCCAAGACTGATCAATGTGATCAGTGCGAATCAATCAGTGACAGAAGGGAGAAAAAAAATCAGTCTGATTGGCAGCCGTGAAAACAAAAAAACAAAAAATAAAGTTTCTTCATTCGTCAGCTTCCTCACCGGAGTCATTTAAAAAAAGAAAAGAAATTAAATATTTAGTCACTTCCACTGACGGAGATATGCTGGAAAAGCTGGATGCACAAGTGTGAGTGATATACACACTGATGTCACACGTGAGAGTTCGTGGTCACACGGCAGCAGAGGAAGAAGAGATGCAGGGGGGGGGGGTAACACAGGGCGGTGGTGGCCCCCCTCATGTAACGGTATATCTTTAGATCTTGAAAAACATGGAGGGGAGTATCTTGAATAAGGCATTTTTTCCTCGCGCTCCACTGCTGCGGCGATGAGAGCGACCGTGTGAGGATGCGGTCGCGTACGCGTCACCGTAAGGCGCTTTTTCCACATTCGACGCGGCGCGTTCACGTTTGAGGAGGTGGATTTCGAATCGGAGCATTTGTGGATGCTTTTCTTTTATTTTGAAGGGAAGTGTGTACATGTGTTATTTAAGGCCTTATCCACATGGAAACAGAACTCTCCCTCTGTGATCTTTTCCTCTCTCTTTCATTTGCCAAAAACACAAGAAGAAGAAGAAGAATGATGTCTGTTGGGACTCTGATATCATCAAAAACACCAGGGTGAAGAAAGCCGATATGATAAGAAACCTTTTGCAGATTCTCCTAAAGATAGATAAACTCGCTCCCGTGTGTGTGTGTGTGTGTGTGTGTGTGTGTGTCGGCCCCTAAGACTCTGTACAAGATTGTTTGTAAAAACATTTACAGCTGAACACACGCACGCAGCTTCTGTCCGACGTCTGTGGACGTTTAATACCCTGGTTTCTAAAAAGGGGACGAGAGGCCACTTTTCTAACCTCAGAGAACAGTTTGACCTTTGACCCACGAGCTATGCAGATTCCCAGCGGCGTCCGTCAGAAGCTTTCTTCTGAGTCTCCTCCTCCTCCTCCAGTCGACCTCGCGAGACGTCGCCGCCGCCGTCGTCGTCATGTGCTTTTTTTGTTGTTGATTTAAAAACCAAACAGTTCAATGTAACAGCATAACCACAGTCTGATGATGAGGATGAGGAGGATGATGATGATGATGATGATGGAATGACCGGACACGCTCCGAGGCGACGTGACGTGATTCAGTCATACCCTGGTGTCCAGGTCAAAACATCTGGCAACGTCTGGGATTGTGCTGAAAGTGCTTTGTCTCTGTGTGTGTGTGTGTGTGTGTGTGTGTGTGTGTGTGTGTGTGTGTGTGTGTGTGTGTGTGTGTTCACTCTCCTCCGAGCTTTAATAAGATTCCACGTGTGGATAATACTGGATTTTTTTGAGTTTGAACACTCAACAACAGATGGGTTGTTTTTTTTTTGTTGTCTTCTTCTTCAGTCCAGGCAGAGAAATGTAAGATTTAAGGTTTATTATAACTTAATTTCTCTCTTCTTTTTTTTCTTTTCGGCTCCCGGAGTGCAATCAGTCAAAGAAATGTAAACAGAAGAAATAATGAAATCTAGAAGGAAGTCACGTTGTTTTCTCTCTCCGTCGGGTTTCAGTTCTTTGTTCTGTTTTTGTTTTTTTTTAGAAAGTAGAAAATGAGGAAAAAAAGTGCAGATGAAGCTCAACACGTCATGATGTCGTTAACAGGTGGGGGTTTGGGGTGGGAGGGGGCGGGGTTTGTGTCACTGGGTCCAGGTCTTAAGGAGCCGGTCCTGTTTCTAACAGCGACGTCAAAATGTGTTTTTTCTGTGTGAACGCGTCTTTTCTCCAAAGTGCCAGACATCGTCTTTGACCTCCTCTCCATCTCCGTCCTCCTCCTCCTCCTCTTCTTCTTCTTCTTCACAGTATTTTTTTGCATGCAGGGTCTTTCAACCCCCCATGATGCTTTAAGGCAGGGGAGAGGGAGACGAGCAGAGGAACCCACTGACCAGGAGGGAGAACCTGTGGAGGAGGGAGGCAGGCACGTATGTAACTGACGATGAGTCCTTGTTTCTTCTTCAGCGCCCTGAACAACAGGCAGACTTCAAGTTACAGCGAGAGGACGTCGCGACCGCCGTCCGTCCCTCGCTCGCTCACACTGCCGACACCTGCTCGTCCTCTGTGGAGAGAGAGACAGGAAAAAAGACACAAAAGAGACGTTCAGTTGGTTTTTTTGAAAGTTGAAAAGAGTAATAAACGAGAATAAAGTCAACTTTACTGACGGACGTTTTCCCCCAAAGTCCAGTCGATTTACTGCCTCGCAGTCACATCAGTAGATAATAAAAATCAACTCGGAGTGACGTCTATCGATTTTAATCTGTCTTTATTTGACACGAGACGAGTGTGGACGTTTGAAAAGCCCCCGCTGGTTTACACCAGGACGCAACAACGTTACATTTCTGTCGCTAAACCAATATTTACTCACAGTTTTTGTATAGTATACGTTTGTAAAGTTATTATTTTTGACACATTAAACAGATTCTGTTTGTGGCTGTACTTGATTTTACTCGACGGAACTTTATTTTCTCAATTAACCGAGAACTAGTTTGCTGTATTAAATCTCATAAACCTGTAAATGACGACGCTCTCGAATATCTTGTTTTGTCCAGTAAACCAAAAGGATTCAGTTTTAACGATTTATTTTTTTATACGGTGCAAAGAAACCAGGGGCATATCAGGGGCAAGTAAGACTGTGTAAGTGTTTGATTACAGGAACAGCTTTGTGTATAAAAAACGCCGTCAGTGAATCAATATAGGTGCCGTTAAATAGCTCTATATCCCAACAACTACTTCTGGATTTATGTCTCTTAATCCTGATTTGAGCAACACGTCTCCTCCGTGTGAAGGTCACGGTGAGAGCTGGAGCCAACGGAGGCCGACAGAGGCTGAAAGGCAGGGTTCATTCACCCTGGAAAGGTCATGAGTCCGTCACAGGGCAAATGAACCACCGTTCACTCTCACATTCACACCTACAGTCAAATTTAGAGTGTCCGGTTCACCTAATCCAGCGTGCACACAGAGAGTCCCTTCAGTGACCCGTGATCGTGAGTCAAGCATGTCAGGGGATGATCACGCTGGTTCGTTTGTATCAAAGTCTGTGCGACTTTTTTTCTGTTTGGTTAACGGAGGGATCTGATTTGAGGAGGAAACATTTTACAAAACGCGCTAAAATACGGCGGTTTCTCCCCTCTCTGCTCGTGAGGTCAGACTAAATTACGTTGTTCTCTTTTTGTCACTTTCTGTTAATAATAGAAAAGAGATGAACCATCTCCAGGACATTCTGTTATTCTGATTTTCACCTTGTATGGGAATAGAAAAAAGGCTCCAAAACGGCCAATCACGTTATCTAAAGCTCTGCATGCTTTCACACAACTTTGACTTTAACTTTTTTGGAACATCTTTCATGGGACAAAAGATAAGAAACTGCCTCTGGTTTTCTCTGCGAGTAGAAAAACTACTTTTCCCGACTTTGACTTTGAGCCGCGACACATCAGGACACACGTGTCTGTGTTTGTGTTCAATACCTGACAAACACAGTGTTACATGATTCAATCAGAGACAGTGCAGGCGGGTCAGGTGTGTGTGAGTTTGATGCACGGGTGGTGCCTGCTGATGGATGCTGGTCTGGCACCGTGTGTGAGAGTGAGAGAGTGAGAGAAGAGTGCAGTGAGTGTGTGTGTGTGGTGGCAGAGAAACTCATGCATGATGAGGGTTCTATGAGTTAAAGGTGAAGGTCTCACTACGAATGAGTTGCGATGCGTTTCTAAAATCGATCACAGAGAACTTCTGAGGTGAGACTGATCCTACTGGTGCTGTGTGGGATGATGTCAGCACCACTGTGTGTTCCTGATCGCATGCACGGTTCATTAGAATGGAGGAGGAGGAGGAGGAGGAGGAGGAGGGGGCAACCTGATGAATAAGTTTTTACCTGCCTTTGAGGGAGGGGCCCTGCCTGTTTACCCCCGCACACACACTCTCAGGGTCTGGGAGTCTCGGGTGTATGCCGTGCCACTGGCTTTGGCTTCCTCAGAGCGACTAGTTTGGAAGACAAGGACTCACCCTCCTCTTCATCATCGGGCTCTTGGTCCTCGGCCGGTGAGCGAGTGCGGTGGAGGCCGCCCGACCTCTGCTTCGCCCCCTGGTGGGCCTGGTGAGAGTCGGGCGACTGCGTGACCATGCGGGAGCGCTGCAGCGCCGTGGTGTAGTCGGGCGGCCGGCGGCCCGAGTGCGTCGATGTGGGCGTGGGGGTGTTCGGCGCCGGGTGTTGTCCTTCGGCGAGGTCAGAGATGGTCAGGGCGGTGTAGCCTGGGGGTGTCGGGGGAGGCTCGCGGTAACGGCTTTCTTTCCGCGCTGAACGGACATGAAAATAAGGATAATAAGATTTAACAGCATTAAAGGCGTCAGCGACTTATTGTGAATTCTATTTTAACAGCTCAGCCAATCAGCGATGACAGCAACTGGACCGTGAAGTGCAGTCACTCACAAATGAGGCCTTTACCCCCGGCTGTGATGGGCGACGGAGACGGCCGGCCCAGCTGTTTGGCCTCCTCCGACCCAGTCGATGTGATGCTACTGGTCTCTGGGTCGGCGTTGACGTCCTTCCCTCCTCTCCTCTTGATGGTGCCAGTGTCGCCCTCGGAGTCCTCGCCCCAGTACGCGGCCGAGGACGAGGAGGAACTGGCGGACGCCCAGCTCCCTCTGGCCTGAGCTGCCCACAGAGCAGCGGGTCCTCCTAAAAATGCCTCCGGTCCACCGGGCGGGAGGCCACCGATGCCGCCTCCGCCGAAAGCCAGAGTCTCCCAGCTACGTCCCTGCTGCATTGTCTGAATGTTGTCATGGGAACCAGAGGAGCAGGAAGTCCAGGATCCGCGACCGCTGTCGGCGGCATCGAGGGAAACCCGATCGCCCTGATCCTGAGTTAGCTCCTCTGAACTGGGCGAGGACAGCACCGTGGGGCAGCCGGCATAGATACCCCGACAGTCCTGCATCGACGAATACGACCTATAAACAAAGGAAAGATACTTCAGTCCTGAAGTGAGAAAACGGTTTCTAAACACAGTTTTTTAATTATTTTTCTTCTTACCCAAGGCTGTACTGGTCAGGATCAGTGGTGGCTCTTCGTTCGAGCCGCGATCCCCCGATGTGAGATTCCCCGACTCCTCCCGAGTGGCGGAGTCTCCTCTCCTCCTGGGCCATGTCGAAGGAGGAGTTACTGACGAGGCTGGAGCGAGACGAGATCTCACTGTGACCAGAGTCTGAGTAGGCGTCTCCCATCCTGTTGTAACCTGAAAAAACATTAGGAATTTCTTATTATTTTAACCACTCAACCAAAACCTCAAGAGTTAAAGTATTTATTATGATTAATATTGAGTCAAAGGAGGAAAGAATTTGTACAGGAAGCTTTAAAGGTAAAGGTTTTTTTTAGAATAAACAGGACTCAGAGGAAAAGCCAGCTGACCAGGATTAGTCACCAACAGGTGACATAACAATTAAGCTCAGGGTGGAAGAGGAGACGCAGGAACACGACATCTAAAAGGTCTTAGCAGGGACACAAAGCCAGATTCTTTAAACCCACCCACTGTCACACACACTGACTGTCAGCTGTTTTGTTTCCAACAATATTGGATCAAACAGAGCAGATGTAATTTTTTAATTTTTTAATTTCTGGATTATTTGTTAGGGTTTCCTGAATTGAAATCTTTTTTTTTTTTCCTGTAAAAACTCATTGTGCACTTTTATTATAAGTTTGTATTTTATAGTGTTATGGTAATTAAAACACAAACTAAAGCTAGTTACAGCCATCAAGGATCAAACAAACAAAAAAAGAAGATACATTTAGTACATAACAAATTACAACGGCGAAGCAACGCGGCCTCGATGTTCTGAGGTCACTCCGTTATGTAAGTCAGGTCATTGCTGAGTAACCGTGTTCTGAAGATCATTGTGTTTCTGTGACGTATGTGTTCCAGGTGCAGAAGAAAGGCTTTCTTTTACCAACGAAACTTGCTCAGCATCCGAAACCTTGAAGCCAATACCTCTTGTGTGAGTTCATACCATAAATCACACTAACCTTGACCTACATTTGATGTAACAGAGCTGAGGTTTATTTGGACCCACAGTGTTTTTGTTCACCTCCTCACCAGCACAAGCTAATCTGTAACTACACCGGTTTCAGCGGAGGAGGAGAAACACATGCCGGGTTCTTTCCCACACCTGCGATCAACAGGTTAAACACTCTGTACACATGAGCTGGGCGGGGATTTGGCAGCCTCCGTGTGAGTCACAGTTCTGGTTACTTATTGTCCCTGTGCGTGAAAGTTAACAGATGTTAGTTAGTGCGCGTCGTCATAGCGATCTGTGAGGAAATTAAAAATGGCGTCGGCTTTCAATGAGTTGAGAGAGTTTAATTTTTTTTTGTAATTCAGAGCTTAAACTTCAGGCAGTTCTCAAAAACAACCACCAGATGGCAGTCATGACACACCATGAAGGAGAGAGGAGCCTGACAGAGTGGGGAGGGGAAGGGAAGGGAGGATTATTGGCTTACTTACCCTTCTTGGGCGAGCTTTGGGGGGAGGTGGGAGGGGAGGAGAGCTGGGAGGAGGCGTTGGACACTGTGTCCTCTGGCTGCCTCCGATGCCGGTCGCTCCCTTCCTCCGACAGCGACAGAATCTTCTTCAGAGACTGCGGGGAGCTGGTGCCTGCGGACATCAGCAGAATTAGCATGAGGAACGGTCTTAGGATGCTACAATGGCTTTGTCTGGGATTTGGGGTTTTTTTCTTAATATGTTGCCAGACAGCCTCTAGGTGGCAGCACCACCATAACAGACGATTGGAAAGTGTGCTATTGTCTAAAAAACATAAGGCAATTGAGGAAGGTGATTTATGCAGAGTTCTTGTCATTCTGTCTATAACCATGCATGAGCAAAGAGACAAGAAACAAATTGTATTCAGAGGTGATTTTTCGCTCTAAATGAAAAAAACTTAAGTCCTAATGTACCAGAAAAATACAATTAAAAGGACACATATACGGAGACTTATCTAGAAGTACTAGCTGTACCATTTGAATGACTTGAAATTCAATAAACCCAATTTTACCAAAAGGCGGCAGATCTTTGACCGGAACTTTCTTCCGGGATGGGTAAAGTGCCACGGCGGGGACCTGGAGGGCCTGGTTTCCTTTGGCCAGCTGCCCCCTCTGCTGACTGGCAGCCCGAGACACGACCGGGGACGTGTCCGGCCGTTTCCCACCAGCATTCTTCGGCACTGAGTACGGTGAGGGAGAAACATGTATGTTAAATGGATTGCTGGTGGACAGTTTGGTTCTGTTGCGTGGCTCAAACCTACAAGCACCAACAAACAGCTGGTAACGCTGGCATTGACCAGTGTGAAACTCTATGGGTGGTTCAGCAATATCTACTCCTTGCCAATTAGTCTTAAAGGGAGACTTAAGTGTCTTTACAGTCTGTGAATCCTGGGCGGAACAGAAAGATCATGTTGTGTACAAAGCTGTGCCACAAAACTCACGCGTACTGATGGAGGGCTCACACTGCAGCGACAGCGTCTGCAGACTCTCCTCGTTCGTCTCCAGGCTGAGGTTGGACAAGTACTGTTTGACCTTTCTGGCCATCTGGGCGTCCTCGTAAAGCTTTTTGGCGTTCAGGAAGGAGCTGCGACGCACCCGCTTCTTGTGGCCCCCTGTCTGCGTGACGTCGAGCACGGTCGCGTTGGCACTACCCTGGCTTAGAGACCTGGGATGTACACAAAGGCGTCCACAGAGACAAGCGACACGCGAGGACATAAAAGTGTTGGCACACAAAAGGACACACAAAAACAGAGAAGAGAGCAGAGAAAGACTTAATTAAGATGTTGCTTTAAACTTTCAACTTTAAGTGTGAATGTATAGGTGCTACTGGGCCTGGGATTTTTTTTTTTTTTAAAAAAGGACATGCAGAGAGCAGCTTTAGCTACTCCTCTCAACGCCATTACATTCCAGACATTCCAGGCAGCAGGGGGAAGGGGGTGAGTAAGGGTGAGTGATGGTTATAGCCAGGGGAGTAGAAAGCAGGGGTGTTCTGCTAGTGTAACACGGTCATAGTTTACATTTCTGTGGCTTGAGTCAGAGCTGGTTGTAGTCGTAGTAAAAGTTCTTTTTTTTTGGCGCGTGGCTCCAGTGTTAGACTTTTAAGTGACGTCAACCTTGTCACAAGACAAGTCTCTAAACACTGTGTTCACCAAAAGATGAGACTTCTCATGATTATGTTTTCCAATTACAACCAAGGTCTCCCTATGGCAACAACTTATGTCATAATTACACAATACAGGACGCTATAACTAAAAGACACTTTTCCATAATTATAGGGAAAAGTTTCATTATCATAAACCAAATCATAATCATGGGAAACAGGAAATAAATGTGTCCTTTTTTAAGGCAAATGCTCCCATCAAATGTTCAGTCGGTACATTAGTTTTCCTCATTTGACCACAAGAATGTAAATCATGATTAGTATCCAGAAATATCCACGATATCTGGGTTATTTACAGGTTTGAAAGACAGATAAAAACCTCAGAGACAAGTGAAATCATTCTGAAACTAAAGCTGCATGCATATCGTTAGACAAAACGACGTGAGGAAAGGCCACATCTGCTATGCAAGGCTGGATCCAATCATCCAACACTGGTATGTTTATGTAAGATTCTATAAAATGTAAAATAGTCCGACCTAGTTTTAGCACAAGTGACCTTTTATATATATATATATATATGTATAAAAAAAGAGATCAAATTAGTTAGGCTTAGACAATATTAGTGGGAGGTTTAAACTGGAAACAAAGAAGAAAAGATGCACACACATATCGGCAGAATAAAGGGCAGTGGTGCAGGGGATGCAAAGGGTTGCAGGGTCACCAGACTTACCCTAAACTTCTCCATTTCTTCTTCCTAGAGGGCGAGTGCCATGAACAGAGAAGCATGGGGGGAAAGGGTGGACGAGTAGAGAGAGAGAGAGAGAAAGAGACAAAGCTTAGGACAGGAGAGACCACCAAGACCACCGGAGAGAAGCAATTTCACCCACATGAAAGTCAGTGGAGAGGAAATTAAAAAAAAATGGTGACACTCCACTAGGAAGAGACATCATTAGACAAAGACACACTTTCACAGGAGCACTGTGCACATCCTATGCCAACAATGTGTATGAGGAAACAGTTGCCAGGAGAAAAACAGTTGCCAGAGGGAACAGCTGCTTGAAAGAAAAGCGTGATGCAGAAATCTTGATTGGATCTACGTGAACCGGCTAACCCCACAGAGTCTGGTTAGTCAAAGGTGTGCGGACTGCTCCTACAGGGATCTGGCTTTGGCTTCTTTTGTTTCCTCACCTGGTCCGGAACATGAGAGCTGGGTCCATATTCACTGACGCCATGCGACCGACGTGGCGAATTTCTTTGGCAATCATCCTCAGTTTCTCAAAGTTGACCAGGCCGTCCACTTTAGAGTCATTGCCTGGGATGAGGAATATGAGAATGATGCAGTTTAATACTTAGCTATTATAATAGATGGATGGCATTTTATTTATTTATTTTTTCTCTTCTTTTCTTTTATCTTTTCTATCTCTGTTATTGGAATGATGGCAAAATGTACAGTATAACTTGTGTTTCTTTTATTCTTCTTTTATTATTATATGTTATAATACAATACCTGCAGTCATAAAACAACAGAAACTCCCTTCACTACCTGTTAATTGTGTATAACTATGGTGTTACATCGTGACATGGTATTTAAATTTAGAAACTAATATGCAATAACAGTAGGCCGCCTTAAAAAAAACTGATAGCACGAGCTAATCAGTTTCTAAATGGTCAGCTACCTTCGTGTAGGAAGGTGAGGTCCTTCTTGATGACGGGGAACAGAGGGATGATGGGTGGCTGGAGGTTTTGATTGTTGAGGACGTTCCTGTACTTGGCCATATTTCTGGAAGGGTCGAAGAGGTCCTGCAGGTCCCCGAACAGCTTCTCGTACTTGCTCGGGAGCTTCTCCCACGTTCCCCTCAGTCTGGAGACTGGAGCCAAGTTCAGACCGCTGTAGGAAAGAGCGACAACTTCATTTAGATGCGACAGCTAAAACACGGCGGAGCAAACGCCCATGTCTTATTCGTCCTTCTCACCT
Organism: Solea senegalensis; assembly: GCF_019176455.1. Taxonomy (NCBI): domain Eukaryota; kingdom Metazoa; phylum Chordata; class Actinopteri; order Pleuronectiformes; family Soleidae; genus Solea; species Solea senegalensis. The sequence goes on from NC_058032.1 coordinate 2,358,521, forward strand.
GATGATGGCAAACATGGAGCTGAAGTTCTTGCACTCGCGGCAGTGCAGGGCGATCTTGATGAAGTGCTTGACCGTCTTCATGCGTTTGAGCTGGTTGGGCTCCCGCGTCACCTCCGTGGCCACCCAGAACGTCTCGTGATTGATGGCCTCCTCGAAGCGCTTCAGACTGGCCGAGCCCGTCTTTGAGCGGAGCTTGAACAGGTCGTCGATGTATTCAGTGGGTTCGATGGCGCAGAAGAGTTCAAAAGCCCGCATGGAGAGCTGCGTGGCCACCTCCACCGTACTGAGCTGCAACAGGGAGATCTGGCCTTCTCGGAGGAGGTCCTGAGCGTCCTCGTCTGAACATAGCGTCTCCGTCTCCATGTTGCTCTTTAGGTAGTATCTGATGATGGAAATCGACAAAAACACACCTTTTTAAATCAGAAAACACCTTTTGTATATGGAGATATCACCATAAGACAATCTATTCTGACATTTTTGTGGACTATGGTGATTGGTTATCACTCGTATGGTTATTACTACATTCCTATATTGTAATTTAACCAATATTTAGCCAGTGGGGCCTAAAAGGAATAATAGTTAAACAAGACTCCCTCTGCCTAGGACATTACCTTCCGCTGAGCTGAATTCTGTCAGCCAGTTTGGAGAGCTGGTCTGGTAGTCGCCTCTGCTTGATGACGCCCTCTGGCGTGACAGACACCTCACACAGTGAATAAGCTTCTGGCGCCGCAGTCAGGGCGAACTCCCTGATGGCCTGGGCGACCACCTCCTTAGCCGTCGTGTCCTTCCCGATCATGATGTACCGAGACTGCTGGTCAGCCTTGAAGACCCTCAGCACCTGGTCAGACATGTCTGTGGACAACACGTGGCGCTTTAACGAATCGCCTTCAATTTAATATAACTGTCACGCCATGTAAGAGCAGAGCATGGATTTGAAAGCCAATAAAAGCCTTTTTACCAAAACACACCAAACCTTTGATCACTCAATTGATCAGAAACACACCCAAATCCCAAATCTCCATTACAAAAATCATCTCAAAGCGCCCACAGAGTAGGGAAATGTCAGATGTCAGTGCATTGCCGTTAGCGGTTAGCGTTCGCAGGCAGATATAATGCTGATTATAAGATTATATTACATCTGCAGACGATAGTAGTAATCTTAATATTAATGTATTTAAACAGAGGCTGACCACCACAGGGGAAAAGAAACATACTCACTTGGTACGACTGGAACTGAAAGAACATAAATAACATGTGATGGACAAGTGTTAATGAGGATCCAGTTAAAAATAGAGGTTGTGCTATACTGTTGGTAGTCAAAACTAAGTCATTTTAATGGGTGTTTAATTAAAATGATTCTCCAAAAGCATAAATGTAACCTTTACTATTTCAAAAATATTGATATTTATAAAATTGGACATCCAAAGGTTCCATTTGACCTCAGTAACCTTAACCCTCAAGGTCTGTGTCTTCATTGTTTGTGTTTGGGTTAACCCTAACCATGAACCTTTGTTTAATAAAAATTGGTGATGCAAATAAGCATTTTATTTACTCGTTAATCACAGCAAATATGAGTGTTGTACCTGGCTGGTTGTTGAAGTCAAGGATGCGATGGTGAGACTGCAGGAGGTCTGGGTTCGACGATGAGAGGTTCCCGCTGACGGGCAGAGCTGGTGGGATCTGTTTGGACTGTTTCATGCCCACAATGCTGTCGTCCTGTGATTGGCCCACACAAACGTCACTATGGAAACCAGAGAGAGATGGAGAGAGGGAGGTGAGACAGCAGTTCTGACAACAAAAGGCAGAGGGCGATGTTTGAGCTGGCAAGAACTCATTTGGCTACAGAGAACACATTCCCCATGAAATGTATTCACACCTGATTCTGGTTTACTAATCCAGTGACAGGCTTACAGTTGGTTCAGTGAAAGAAAGATAAAAACAGACCAGGATACATGTGAATGGGTGTTATTACTTGTATGGTTTAGGAGGCAGGATGCTGGTGATCGTCTTGTCGAAGATCTTCTTCAGCTTGTTGCGTCCTCCCACCGAGTTGGACTTGGCTTTCTTGCTGACCTTCTCCAGGCCCATCACCTGCTCCACGTCCACCGCCAGGTCAGGGATGGAGTAGCGGCTGGCCTTCTTGATGTCCCCAATCTTTGGAAGGTGAGGCGCTCCGTTCTTTCGGTCGTGCTCCTCCTCGCCGTCCAGGTCGTGGTCGTGGTCAGGCTTCAAAAGGAGTTCTTTGAACACTGAAAAGAAGGAGGAAACACTTTGAGCTCAGGTTTATTATTGTGACATATAAGCAAATTTGATCACAAAATCTTACCTAAAAGGTTTGTTTTCACAGTTATTGACAAGTGGGTGTTGTTCTTCAGAATCTCATTGGCTTTGCTGAGCTGGACATTCTCAAAGTTCTGCCCATTGACCTCTAAGATCTGTGAAAGACAGAGAGGAAATCCATCGGATTAATGCTGCAAACTACCTATTGCACAGTTATAAACTAAAAATCTTATAAAAAATAATTCAAAACAACTGAGGTGAAGAAAGAAAGACTCCTCTACATTATACTTTACCATGACATTGGAAAAAAATGCTTCTTAAAATAGAGGAACTGACCTCTGAACTATATTCTTCCCAGTAAACAAAGGCAGGTAATAAACTGTCAAATGCATGTGTGTTTTATAATTTGACATTGAGTCCAACATACGGTTTTGACATTAACATGGAACACGTCGCCCATCAAATTGTCTCGTTCCTTGTCACAACAGCTTGCCCTCTGTCCTGGAGCCGGATATTTGCATTTAAACACAATCTGCCAAGCAGGCACTGCCACTTCCTCTTTAGTAAGAGAGGAAGTCACCTTTGACGGAGGATGTAAGTACAGGCCGCTCTTCTTTGATTTTCTTCTGCCGGTTAAAGATGGAGCAACACGACAAAATGTCTGTTTTGGGATTTTACTCCGCAGGGACTAATGCTAATGACACACTGACAAAACGACTTCTTTTTATGCTCTAAAAATACTTAAATAATGAGAGCAAATGAAGCAAAAAGAAGCCACAAGTCCAGAGTGGGTATAATAAAGCTTCCAAGGGCTTCTCTGCTTCCTTTTGGGGAAACAGCTGCAGGGGATGTTTGGAGTCAGAAAGGCTTAACTTGCATCCAGACACTCTCGAGATGGTTTTAAGGATTAAGGGACTTTGCTTAAAGCCCCGAAGACTGCAGAGTGTGAAAATTGTTGAGAGTTTAAATTGCAAAGAGAAAAGCCAAGACAGTGTTCTCTGCTACTGGCATGTTCAATATCGGACTTAGAACAAAAATTAAAAAGAGCTTTTAATGCCAGTTTCACAACCAAAATGAATTTGGATGGAAAAAAAGGATTATTTTTCCTTCAATTTCCTGTGACAGGAATGATTTGTTCTCACAAGTGAAGCCTTCAGAAAGACGAAATGCAACAGAGGCTGCTAAACATGGGACCATTTGAGGGTCTGCCTACACCTCAAAAAGAAATCCAAATGTTCAAAACAGTGGAAGCAGTAGTTGTGTATGCTGTCTTCACACTATCTAACGAAAACAATACTAAACAATGTTATGGAGGAGGTGTCAACCTTGGAAATATCTTACCTGATCTCCACGCTTAAGGCCGACTTCCGCTGCTTTGCTCCCAGGCTCCACGGCATCGATAAAGATGCGGAAACCTTTCTCCTGACCTCCGAGCAGGCTGAACGCCAGCGGAGAGTCTCTGGACGGCTTGGTCAGTGTCACCAGCCGCGGCTTGGCTTTAGCAGCACACGCAATATTTAACAGTCTAAGATGCCCACACATTTTCTGGAATAAAAAATTAAAAACAAAAACAAATCAATGTGAGAAAAGTCACTTCAAATGAACCAAATCTATTTTTGCATGTTTAGAAGAATTCAGTAGGTGCACTCACATTAACACTTACTTCTTTCTCCAGATTGTTCTCAAACTCCTCCAGAAAGTGAGTCATAGCAGGGTCACCCTCAAAGTCGTTGAAGTGATTGTTTACCCACAGCAAGACTACCCGTGTAACCTGGAGCAATCACATGACCCAATGTACACTTAACTTGTGTCTAAACACAATGGTTTTTTTACATCCTGACATTTCCGAGGGTATATTGTGATTCAAATGTTATTTAGTGCCGTATAAAGTTAACATTCATATTGCGTTTCTCCCATCAGCCCTTCTGGGTTTACCTTGTCCCTGAGACTGGGGTCGTGGAACCACTCCAGCAGCTTCTTGCCCACGACCATGGGGCTGGAGAGGAAGGTCCTGTAGGTCAAGAGGAAGTCCTCTATATACGTGGGGTCCACCACAGAGTGCTCCTCCACTAGGTGCATGGTGAGACGCTCCGATGTGCCCTGGCATTAAACAAGGATGATCGTTAATTGCAACATTTTTTTTAGCTGAAAAATTATACTTTTTTTTTTTGCATTAAATCGTCATTTGACTGAATGCACGTTCGTCACCTTGATGACGATGTGTCCTTTCCTGGTGCCAGTGCGGTCCAGTTCGCGGTGCTCCTTCACCATCACAATCTCACCTTCCTCCTCCACCTTCTGCATGTTCTTCTCCACCTGGTTGAGGATGCAGCAGTAGTCCTGCTGGGCGATGCACACAAACTGGACAAGAGCAGGACAAAAAAAGAAATCAATCATTTTTTCAATAAACAAACAAAAAAGTAATTAACAGTCTTGATTCCTTTGTGTCATCACTTGATTAGAGATTAGCTAATCCTACATGAAGGAACCAACTGGCACACAGTAATGAAGGGTCTTAGAAAATAATTTAAACTGAGAGCAGCCAAGTAATATTAAATTCTGCCTGGCAACTAAACTACTATCCTCAGTGATGAATTATGAAACGGGGGCTTCCACAGACAAAGAAACAAAGAAGCCAGAAGAGCTCAGCTCGTGGTGTCCGTGTCTTTACACTTCATCACCAATAATCCCATGATTCACACACAAAAACATAATCTCGCTCTGTGAGCTGGTCCAATATCTATCAGAACGGTTGCTTCTCACATTTAAAGACACGTTTGACAGCCAACATCTGCTGGCTGTTGTAACTGGCACCAGTAGGCAGGCCACAGTGGGAATAGCCATGATATGATGTCAGGCTTTGTGCTACGCTTTCCACACTGACACGCAGAGGAAATTGACCTGTTAACCCCAGAGAGGGATGTGTGTGTGTCAACAGCCCTGTGTGAGAACATCATAATCCTACCTGGCAGTCATCCACCTTGGTCTTCATCACACCCTTCATGTATTCCTTTTCCATGGTTGGAGACACGCCGAAGCTGTTCCCCATGCACAGGATCTCAGTCCGGTTGTCCGGGTACGTCACTTCCACGGAACCATTCAGAATCACCGACCAGGAGTCCAACTATCAAACAAACGCATACAAAAGAATTACAACAATGACGGCACAGTTCAAGTGAGTAATATTCCCCACAGCTGTCATTTCTTAATGAGTCAAAGTTATTAAATCAAAACAAACCCTGCGAAGTAACTACCCGACAGATGGCTCCTTACTTTCCTCATTTGAATACAACAATAGCAAGGGCATAATTAAAGTCTCAATCAAATCCCTGCTAAACTAATACATTAAAATACACTACAAATATTATAGTATATGCATAAATAATCAGGTTGCTACAACAATTTCCCGCAGATTCACAGCTTTAAATTGACAGCAATAACATACTCAATGAACCTCATATTCTCTATTCACTGAGGTGGTCGAGCCTTGGAGGCATGTCTTGCTCTTTATTGTTTGAGTACTTTGTAGCAACACAATTGAATCATCTCCATTGAAAATGCCTTGGCCTGAGAGACAGAGAATAAGTCAAGCCTGCTTTTGTTGCCTCAGGGATCTGAGAGAGGCCTGGTGATAAAGAGATGTCTGCCATTCAGGTTTAATAGAGCAGAAAAAAACATCAAATGGAGAGAGAAAGAGACACACACACAGACACACAGACACAGGCCTATATAAATACAATTAAAACACAAGATAAGGCCACAGGACCGAGCTCATGAGTGGATAAATATAGAAGACTACACACCTCCTCTCCATCATTCAGAACGATGGTGCCGGCGCGTTCCACCACAGCAAAAACCATGACGGCGCAGAGTTCCCTCCTCACTGACATGGTCATGTTTGCAAACGCCGGCAGTTGATGCATGAACTCCAGTAATTGCTCTGTGTGAGGGACAGAGGAGAGACAGCGGAGGGAGAGAGGGAGGGAAAGAGGGGGAGGTTTGAGAAAAAAAAAAGAGCAAACAGCGTCTTGACACCCAGAGGAGAAAAAAAAAAAAAAAAGAGGACATGCAGTGCTTTTGGCACGTCTGCACTGCTCTCGCTTCCAGCCAAGCAAGGCACGAGCTGGAGGCTGAGCGTCAGAATGGATCACCGACACAATGAATAGCCGACAGAGGAATCACTATCTGGACAACATGGAGCTAAATATCAATCCTATTGATATAAACCTTCAAAGCCGGGCGAGAATAATTGCTCACACATCGGTCTGTGGCCTCTGTGTGATTTCACCGGAGACACCGGACCTCAACAGGAATCACGCTGTGATCCGTCAGCCGCGACGAAGTGTGATCACATTGTCTTATGTGTCTACAGGTATTTAACAGTGAATATGGCTGCATGTTGCTGCTTTTGTTCAACGTTTCCCACTTGTTCTGGAAAATCCATGAATCTATAAAGCAGTGAGCAGATTTCATGAATAGGAAAGCATTGATATTTGTACACACTGAAATTGCAGCGTAACGTTCCAGTGGCTCGTTTATTTAATCCCGACATCATCGTCTACCATCAATTTCCATATTCGCTGGCCGGCAGCGGCAACAGTCTGACGTTAAGTCTGACCTGTGCTTGGCAAACCAACAGCATCATGTGTGAAGCCGTGGAAGCACTGAAAGTTTAATGTGCTGGGAGAGGTGAGGCGAGAGGATGTGCCAGAGTGACCTAGAAAAGCCTGCCGGCAGAAGGAGGGGTGTACAGCATCGGGATCAGCGAGGGGGGGGAGGGGCTGGCAGTCCTTCTCACTCTCTGTTTTCAGTGTGTATTTATTTATTTTTTTTAAACACTCGTATCATTATCGCTGGAGTCGAATCATAGCTTTGAGGGATATGATAGTGGAGGTCTGATAAAGCTTACTCGAAAGCTTATGTGATAAACTAGAGCAGTTCAGACTTGACGATGTAAATTTACTGTGACCGATTTAATAATGAAGGGTGAGTGGAGGGTGTGGTTTTTATGGAGAACTGACTTCATTTTGAACTGGGACGCGTACTGTCCCACTTGATTCCAAACATCTTAAAATCTCACACTGAGCTTTGAGTTCATATTTTCACTCTAGATGCAAACACAAGTGCTGTCTCAGTTTGGTTTGCGACGTGTGAATCACACAAGACAAAAAAGAGACAATCAAACGCTGTGGTTGCCGGGCACTCACCGATGTCATCATCGGTTCTGTCCATCGGGTCCTTCTCCAGGCAATCTCGCACAATGTCCCGGCTCATGAGGGGATCCGACGCTCGCTCGATGTCCTCTTCATCGTCGTCCTCCTCAGAGTCGACGGCGGTCTCTGGGAGGCCACTCAGGTCCATGTCACCCGGTTCGTTCTCTGTGGCCTAAAAAAAAAAAAAAGAAGAAAGTATAATCAATTATTGATCATGAAGACAGGGAGGGGTTGGTTCAGTGTCCCAGTCCGACATCGGCAGCTGCCCCGGACTCAGACGATCACCGCGTACTGTACACTGTCAGTGATGTAAACGCAGGTAGATCAGCAGCACAATTAAGATGCAGCACAGCAAATACACACAGCTGAGATTATTTTCCATTCCAAGCATAAGCGGTGACACACAACACCCTCTGCTGCAAAGATCTGACCCACGTCGATGCATTGATCAGGAGGAATTTAGTACAGTATGGGGGAAAAAACACTCATCAACACCTCACAGTAAACAGTCTGCTATGCATAGCCCTGAGCTCATTAACCACCAGCTTCCCTGTTTCCTGCTCCCCTCAGTAAACTTCACCGCCTGCCTCGCAGCCAGATCCTGCTCTTTGAAAGCACAAGATGAAACATGTGTGAAACCATGGAAAATGAACTAAGATGAGGGGCAAAAGTAATGCAATTACTCCCGCCTCCTGAGCGATACTAACGGAGTCCTCCTGCGGTCATCAAAGGAAAATATTTCCGTAAATGACAAGAGGGGCCACGGTGCCTGGTCCAAGCTCCCTGGATCACAACACGAACAAACCAAAGCAGAGGGAATAAAAACAAACATCAGCCACACTGCAGCAGTGAACCCTCTCACCTCAGCGCTGGGCTCAACCGCACGCTTCTTAGCAGGCAAAGAAGAAAAGGTCGCCTTAGCAAAGCGTCCACAAAATCCAAGAGCCACACGCATCTTCACCTCCCAGACGGTTCTGCCTGCTTTTAATTTTTCAAACCTCCCTGCACCAGCGCCAAGTCACAGTAAAACTGCTGTCATTTCTCCTCAAATGCCATGTGCACAAGACTCATTAATGATTCAGGCCAGTGTCTCAGTGGCTTCACCAGGGCGTCACACCCTGGTGGGAGGGGCCAGGACAGCGTCTGCACGGATGATGTGGGTGTATGTGTGTCGTGGCCTTTTGACTCGGGAGCAGTAAACAATGGAAACAGCAGCTGCAAATCTGTTGTAAAGCTGAAACAGCAAAACGTATACATATATATATATATATATATATATATATATATATATATATATATATATATATATATATATATATATATATATATATATACATATATATATACATATATATATATGTAGAGAGAGACAAACGAACGAGGAATGGCAACAACCGTCTCTGTATATTCTGGAATTTTAATTCAATCTGTAAATCTGACACATCCTAGACAGGTTCACCTTGTTGTATCCGCAAACAAAGAGCAGACATAAAACGGTAAAAAAATTCATGCTGTATTCCTTTACAGAAACCACAAAGACTTCAATGGACACAACTTTGTAAAAAGTCTGTGAGAAAAACACGCTGCATTTAAACAAAGGTTCTCCGTACACCTCTGCATGGGCTCATTTTCATGTCATGTATGAAAAAAATCAATAAATACGCTGTAAGCATTAAGAGACAGTAAGCAAGTCAGGTGTTGTTAATATTTCATCAGGGCTATTCTTGGGATCAATGCTTTCAAAGTCCTACTGAAGGACCAATTTCATGATTTATTCAGATAGAAAACATTGCGCCATGTCGGCGGTGATGTGACGGTGACGTGGCTCTCTTCACGTCATTGAGGCCTCAGCGCTCTTTCAAATATCTGCTGCTCGTAACTCCTCACATGAGCAAAAACAAAATCTACAGTGATTTAGAAACATAATACTGGTCTTCTTTGAACAACTGGTCGCCTGTGATAAGAACCGAGCCTCCCACGAACAAAAAACACCCCCAGTGAGAACCACAAACATCGCTGGTAATCTGCTACACTTAATTCTGGAACCTGCAGGGGGAAACTTAAGCTAACGATTAAAAAACACTGTTGCACAAAACAAACATGAGACGTCATGCTGTATTCTCAAGGTACCTGGAGTACAAGTGACAATTAACTGTCAATTCAGGCGAGGTGCAGCAGTTGCTGTAAGTGGTTTTCAGATTAATCTAAGGGGTCAGGAGGTGACGTAGGAAAACCCAATTTTGGAACCTTTGGATCGAATATTGTTTAATGAAATGTCAGAAATGATGAAAAATGTTTTAATGACTTCTTCTTTTTTTTATATGGGGCAAAGAAACCAGAAACTACTCAGATTAAGAAGTGGAAAAATCTGAAAAAAATAATCGATTCATCATTGCAGCCCGACCTGAGAGTGAAACATACAAGGTAAATGAATTTGATTAAGGAAGGATGCTACTACAGTAACTATCACTTACTTAACAGACTTATATGATAAATATTTTCCAAATAAATGGATGGAACCTTCGAATAAAAGACAGTCAGGAAAATAGAGTGTTCCAGAGCTGAAATCGCTTGTTTTTCAACACCAAACAGTCCAAACTCCTCAAAAGTGACACCAGCACTTCAAACCAGCAAATATGACGCTCGGAAAATGACTCAAATGACGGCTTGATTATCAGAAAAGCTCCACATTCATTCCACCCTTCTGTTGATTGCTCTAAATTGGATGAAATGCAGAAAGCAGAGCGAGAAACCTCGAGGAAAATAAAGCCGATCGCACGAAAGTAAATCAGCACATTTACTGAGCGGAGACATTTTATCACCTGTAACAAGAGAAGAAGATTAAAAGACAACAAGTAGGAAAGTGTTTGAAGACAAAAGAGGAGAGAGAAGGATAAATAAAGGAGATTTTGGGAAAGCGATGACATTATTGGCTGGTTGCCTCCACTTTAAAGGACTTTCTCCAAGGTTAAGACCTGGTTTTAGGGTTGCTGTTAGAATGAGGTTTATGTTAAGGGTTATGCACTAAGCTGTGATGGTTACGATTAGGGTGTGGGGGCAAGGGAATGCATCATCAATGAGTAACCTCATTAGCAATGCTGTATAAGTGTGTGTGTGTGTGTGTGTGAGAGAGAGAGATTCAGAGATCGAGATATCAAGAGACTGCCACAGAGCTGACAGCAGATGGCTCTAAGACCAGGATCACAGACTGGGGGACAGCAGAAACCTGTTCAACCTGCCCCAGCCAGCAACATCATGGCCACACACACACACACACACACACACATAACTCTACACTACAGCTCACTCATCCCTGCTCCACACACACACAAAAACACACAATAATACAGCTGCATTCAAACAGGTCAATGCCACCAAAACTATGAACACAAACCAGGATGAGGTTCTGGCTGATGCCCCTGAGCACAGTCACATGCACACATTTGACAAACAAACATGCTCACATAAATAGGCACACAGCAGGTGACGGCATTCCAGCCAATGGTGTGTGTGTGTGTGTGTTAAGAGGATTAGTCGCAAGGTTCGGGGCACAAACACAGTCACGAGAATATGTGTGTGTGTGTGTGAGCTGAATTGTGTTTTATTTACCACTGGGGGTTGAAGTTATGGGACCAGTTTCTTTCATTCATTCTTTGGTCAGATTTATTTTGTATTAGACTACTGTAATGAGACTTCACATGTGCTCCCACAGGTCGATATCGTGTCATTTCACCAAGGAGAGTTTTGACCATAGGAACGGCACGAGCTGGGCTCAGTTTAAAAACCTCAGATCGGGTTGGAAACACTTAAAACAAGTCCATTTATGCTTTAAAAAGGTCACATACATGTAGAGGACAAAGACAAATGCGAGTAGAAGAGAAGTACTTTTTGGTATGTGAAGTAGTTCCCTGGTGCACTTGGAAAAGGAAGGAGTGAGCAGAGTCCTTCCTCACCATTAGATGTCACTAATATTTATACATTTGACAATTAAGCCAAGTAAAATAATAATAATTTATAAGAAATCGGCAGAGCCAAGGAACACTGAATGGCTGCTAGTGTGGTGTCTCATGTAATTTAAGGCTGGAAAATGCATAAAACCATTCTTTTTTTTAACGTTTAAAGTTGTAAATAAACTCTGTAACCACACACGACCATCGCTGAGAGAGTTTTAATAACGTCGTCTACTAGCCAGTTGGGAAACTACAGCAGCTACACAGCTATCCAGAGGGAGGAGGGGGGTCCAGGCTCGGGGTCCAGCACCGAGGTTGGCAGGCCTTACCTGGTAAATGTCTGACAGGCTGCTGCTTCCAGAGTCGCTGGTGATACTACATCCTGAGTGGCTGGAGGAGACGTGGGTCACCTGTGGGTGCAAGCCGTCGGCCAGGTGAAGTCTGCTGAAGTCGGCGGGGAGCTGCACATACACACACACACACACAGATGGTCAGTTATCCGTCAGTCCAACACTCACACTGATGTTTGGAAACACACCTAGCAGCATGATGTTGTTCACTTTGTCTGGATTCCGTGGCCCGTTTAATTTCCACTGAGCATTTGATTGACTGTATGAATACGTTTAACAGTTAACATGGAGAAGAGTTTTTGAAAACAGGGATTAGTCTTAGCCTTAAATTCCGATTGTTGGGTTTATCAGAAGGAAAATATTAATTAGTCCCACAGTGAGAGCTCAGCTTAACACATAATCTATTATAAAAGCAAAGGGAAAAGGCAGAGATGACACCCTGTTAATTAAACAATCCAGATTTGCTGAAGGTGTGAAAAGTAACGATCAAGTTTCACACACACACTATGGGTATGAAAACAGTATCCTCTTCTTCGCCCTCCGTCTATATGTCAGGTTAAGAGTGCATGTGTTAAAAAGGGGGAGGATGACAATCAAATGAACTACGTGAGTCGTTGGTACATCGGTGTTTAGCTACTGTGTGCTTCAGAATGCAAAAACCAAAGCTGCATACGCTGAGGAAATACCTCAATTACAGCTCACGACTGGGATAATCAAAAATGAACACCAGGCAGTAATGGAAGGGAAACCCCTCAGTGTAATTCACACTGCACTGCACTGTAAATCACCACTGTAATTAGCCACATTTTGAGCCAACCCACTTTCTTATGGAAATGAAGGTGGAATAATTAAGTATAGCAGAAAGCCACTTCTGAAATCTTAGGCAAAGGAGAGGAAAAAAAAGTGGCATTCATTAAAATGACTTGTTTTGAAGAACATGCTGTAGTTGAAAAAACAATTAGTTACCATACTAAGCCTTACAATTTACATTTTAAACTTCAAAATGTGAGTATAATATAGTATATACTGTAGTATTTGCATGGAATGTTTCCATTTGACGATAGAGCGGCAGAGGGGCGGATGATGAGTTTGATCATGCTGCGTAAACTGGTTCACAGGGTCTATTAACGTGAATATTTAATGGCTAAATGTTTTATTTACCAATATATATGTGATACTCAGCAGGGCGACCACTCTGAACCACTTTCAACTTCACTTCTAGCTGTGGCAGCACATCAATATTCCATTTTTTTTTACACCTAAAGGTCTAATGTGGCTGCTTTAACTAAGTTGCTTCATTTGTCATGCTGTCGGATGTCGAAGCTAAATCATCTCGAATGTGAGTTTACACATTTTTATACTTGCTGTGTAATCTCAGATACGGACGGTAAATAACATTTGGGATTTAATTTATAGAAAGGAAAAAAAAACTTTTGACAGAGCTTTGATAAACGACGGTGAATAAAGGTCGGGGGTGGGGGGGGGATACTTTCCTCCTATAAATCCTGATGCCCTATAGCTGTGGTATTGGACAGATTGTGCTGTCACTAACCAGGATTTTCCGCTCTTTACGTCTGAAGTTTAAGTTGAAATGGTCTCTGAAGTGTGGAAGTCTGGGTGACGGTTGCATCCGTCTAGAAACCGCACTGAAACAACCGCTCCACCTCAGGTAATTATGGAAATCAGTCTCAGCTAAAACGGTGAAATGAAGTCTCACTCGCGTGACAAATGGAAACACACTAGATAGAAACCATGTACATATTTTGAAGGTTCCTTTTACATGTTAATGAGTTTGAACCGTTTGTCTGCTGTTGAGCGCACTTTAATTAAATGTACATCATCACATACTCTGAAGCGCTCATCTGCATTGTGGCTTAATTTAAATTTTAAGAGTAAACGAGAGTTGAGAGTTCCGCTGCCAACATTAAACTAGTTTGGACTAAATGTCCTCTCAATATTAATGAAAATGAAGAGCTAAACTTTGTTTGTGAGAAGGTGAGATAAGAGCGACTGAGCGGCAGACTGCAGCTCCTGTGGCACTGAAGTGTGATGTGATAATACTGTGTCAAAGATCGCCATCATGTTTAATTATCTGGCTGGCTGCACTAACCAAAATGGTCGACCAGAGGGTCCAGTCAGTCACTAACCTCCCTCAGGCGACTATTTCCCATCCCCTCATCTGGGTTGAATTCACTCTCGCTGCCTCCAGCTGACTCCAATGTTATTGTTACCAGCTGGACAATATTGCGCTAGCGTGATAAATCGCCTTTGTATTTAAGTGGAGCGACGGAGCCGCGACACATTGATGACTTTTGCACCAAATTTGATCGCGGTTCAGTCTCATCACGCTCGCGTCACAGAGCCACAGAAGACAAGTTACACGCAGTGTGTTGGAGCTTCTCATCAGTCTGTTGTCAGGGACATGAGCCAACTTTGGCACAAGAGTGTAGTATAGTAAGAAAATTAAGTTAAAAATAATGCTGAAGCATGAAAGTCTACTCATCTACTGTGTTTTGCAAAGAATGAATTCGTTTGGTGGTGTTCATGTGCACACACACGCTGTTTGCATCAGAGCTGAAGTGCCAGGTACACACTACACAAACTAAAGAGTGTATTGAATAGAATAGACCATATCGTCGTCGCAATATGCACAATGTACAGTGCAAAGGGATGAGGTTTCGCAGAATCTATTTGCAGAACGCTGCTGCTGCTGCTTCCGAATGCGTGGCCATGTCAACAAGAACAATGAAAGAGAAACTGAATGCCTGAGAGGGAACTGTATTGCATGACACTTTCAGGTTACACACACCTTTGCATTTAAAACTTTAAAATCTACTTGTGTGGACAGGCAAAACTTTAAGGGTGCAACCTATTGTACTGTTATGATTTGGTTCATTATAAAACTACGCCTGGTCAAATTAGATTATGGCGGGCTGCGAGTCTAGAGAATTAACAGTCATTTGTAGCAAAGGGTCGTCTTTAAGAAGCTTCTCGTACCTTACCACACACCGTCAGGAAATTATTTAGCCTTTAAAAAAATACGCAATCATGACCCACTTAGTTTTGGGTCAAGAATTGTTAACCTCTTCATAACACTTTGGTTCTCTAATCAATAAGAGGGAGTGCACTGGGGGTAAATGAATTGAATATTCTCAGTATTGAGTACAAGACCAGTCATGTGGAGCTTTGTCGATACAGCCTTCCAGCCAGGCACCGGAGTGGTCCATATGTCAATAATAATATCCCAACTGGTTTCCATAACCAGCGAGAGGAGGAACCACCTCCTCCCAACAAAACCCCACCCGCCTGGAGAGAGGGAGGCCAGGAAAGAGGGATAAAGGGAGAGGATAATAAACACTTAATCCTTTCTCTCCGCTCATTTAGGTCATCTGTCTGTTGGTCAATAAGCCAGGGTCCATTCAGTCTATAAGCATGTGGTCCATTGACTTCGTCGGCCCAATGGCATGCAAGAGATTGGGCCAAGATGGATGCCAGTACAACAATAATGACACACACTCATTAAGCTTTTCCCACCAGCGGCACAGCTACATGGCAACACATGCACTGTGCACTGTTCTAAAATGATCTAGTCTAAAATGATGTTTAATTCTGATTATAATACGCTCAACATCCATCACGGCGAGTCCCCCTACCTTATAAAGTCCTCCCTTTACTCCTGTGCCCCAGAATTCACCAGAATCGTTCGCAAACAAACGAGGTGAGCTCTGCAGAACCGCGAGCCAAAAAACATGTACGATCAGCTGTCACGGGAAGATTAAGCATCGCTCTAATACTAGAGCAGCAACATTCACTTCTGCCTACATGTGAGCAGATGTGACGCTCCTTAAATTACACTGTAGACCTAATGACCTAGATTGCTGGGTGGAAGCCCTGGCTAACTTTCAATCTCTTTACTGCCTTTCTATGCCCCGGGTGTATCTGTGCTACCACCCTGGCTGTCCAGAGCTGTGAATGGCCAAGCTCAGAAATGCAACTGTGTAAAATGCACTGCATTAAACAATCTTTAAAAATAACCCAACTTTCTGAAACTCAAACACATGAGACAACAAACACATCCCAGAGTTTTATCCCGACCACAGGGGGCAGCTCCCCGTTTTCCAGAGCCTCAGGATTCAAAAGAAACCTTTTAGGTGTGGCGTCTGATTAAATGGGTCTGATATTCTCTCGTCTTAGCTGCAGCCTCGCCAGGAGGCACCACACATGCCAGCCAACAGACGGGAAGGAGACGACGATCTATAATGAGAAATTAGCCCACTAGATGCCAATTATTGTTCAAAGGTATTCCAGTGGAAACGCGACACATCAATAAATCCTCATGAAGTATGTTTGTTTGCACTGTGTCTACATTGCTGACAGATTATAAGACATAAATGTGACAAAAGTTATGGAAAACAGGTCACAAAGTGTCAATTCCCTGACTGTAATTTCCGCACTATTTATTACCCCAGCACAGCGAGGCTAAAGCATTCAGGCACAGGTCGTCTGTATGTGGACCTAAATTCCAACAACTGTTCAAAGATAAGGAGATGGCATTCATGGCCAGGTCTATAAAACCCTGATAAATCAACATGGATTGTGCCGTGATGGTGTGAGTTATTTGCTCTATAGCCGTAAAGATAAAATGCAGCAATAAGAATGTAAATCACAGATCTCCAAAGGAAAAAAAAAAAAGCAATACAGGAATTAAACATCAGGCTATAAAAGCCAGTGGCCATAAGGTTACTATAGTGATGTCATTACTGAAATGGGATCTAGTGGCTGTTATTGACTCTACCCATGGTGGGTTTCCTGCTGGCTAAATGAATATTTACCCAAGTCTCCATTTATATGCTAAAACATTAGAAAACAAACAATGGGAAACAAACAGGGATGAAAAAAAAGAAGACAGTGAAGGGGGTCATATTAAATCTGAGGACATGTAATCAACATAATACAGTTCAAGTGTCAATAAAAAATAAATCTCAGAAAGCAAAAATAAAACAGGAGAATGGGATTTTACTTGAGTAATAAAGCTAATTTATTTGCACTGAAAGACTCACAACTTTAAACTGAGATTGTCAAACTCGTATTTTTAAGTGTTTGATGCAACCGTTGTCTTATCTGCTGGTTTAGTTCAGCTCGATCTGCATCGGTGTTGAACTTCATGACTCACTATACTGTGCTACTTAAAGGTAAATGAGCTGTTTTTCTTATCTTGCGAAAAGCAATTACTGTTAAGTTACTGTTATATTGCTGGAGAAACCAATCAAATGAATACTGAACGATGACATTTAATGAATTGTGGGATTACGCAAATGGCATGGCACAACTTGAAATCCTAAAATTATAAAAGTTTAGCTGAAAATGTCTTTTAAATGCTACCATACAGATAGGCACATAGTCTAAAGCTACACACACACTGTATAAGCATGTTAAAAGTATTGTGTATGATAGTTTTTAAAAGTAAGTTTACATGACATTAAAAAAAATATTATGTTAATCTGACTACAATGGGATGCATAAAATACACGTTAAGTTGTGTTGTTTTCTAACAGAAATTTTACTAAATCTAATTTCTCAAAGCTGGACTAACATATCCAGATGATGTGAGACTTTGACACGAGAAATACAAGTTTGTGCCAATTCACAGAACAGTGAGAAGTCGTAGTCGAGGACGGTTACAGTCTTTAGGCATGCTAACGACTAGCTGCCAGTACAAGCGGTTTGGGTCTGTGATGTAATAAGTCAACCTGAATCCACCCATTGCTTATAGGAAGTTATACATTATGGAGCTAATTGGTTCTTAATGTCATTTATAAAAGCCGTATTAAAGGAATACTTCGCCGATTTACATTTAGCTTTGTATTACTAGAATAGGGGTAGTATTTTTCCCCTGTAGTAAGTTTCCCGAGTTGAGAAATATCTTCACTCTTTTTTTGTTACGTGCCCACCAGTGACACTTGGACCCAGGCTTGAAACTGTAACGCTAATTCTGCACTTTTTAGATCCACTTGTAGGGGAAGGGACCTTATTCCCAGCATGTAAACAGTGTCTGCCATCTTTGCTAACAGGGTCAAGTGTCACTGGTGGGCACGTTACAAAGAAAAGAAAGCATTTCTCAACAAAGGTTGGGAAGCACAATTTTTCAGAAATACTACCCCTATTCTAGTAATACAAAGCTAAATGCAATTTGAAGTATTCCTTTAATTCCTTCAAACTGCTTTGTTCTGGTCCATCAGTGTCAGTTACAACACTGCGGGCGTGCCCGTGCAAGCCTGAGCGTACGCGTGTGTGTGGTCCCGGGGTGCGTGAGTGATGCCAGCGGCGCTGACAACTGATCAATCCGGTTTCTTTTTACTGTTCAAGTGCGGATGAGCTCAGGCCTTGAGGAAGGTCTGCTGAGGCCGCGCCGGCTGCTTCCAGCACCACGGACAGCGCCACCAGCGAGTACAGCTGGCTCGAGACTCGTCTCAGCTGATCGCCGTCGTGAAAACAGGAAATATCAACTGTGTTCTTCCATACATATCGATTTTTATTCCGCCTCTGCTTAAAATAACTCACCCTGCATAAATCACCGCTGCTGCATTTGAGCTGGAGCAGCTCATCCCAGAGGCTAAAAGGTGGGACGAGTCTCACTGCTCACATGACATCACCTCTCCCATTAAACCACCATCATCATCATCATCACCATCATCTTATCTCTTACACACTGATTTCAACCTTTAAATCTCCCTCAATACGAATGACACCTCTGCTCTGCGCACGCGGCGTGTTTAATTTTACGCGCACCGTCTCGTGGACCTGTACGATCAAATATTGTCACCTCAGTGCGTCGTAAAACATAATGAGGGCACAGACGATTATGGTCGTTAAACTCACACCTGCACCACTGTACGTGTGTGTGCGTGTGTGTGATTGGCAACATTGTGACATGGCACTTTTATAGGTCTCACATACGCTCCTAATAAAATAAATCCAGACAGGGCCCTGCACGTATAAATATGAGATAAATAGATCCTTTAAATAATAATAAAATAATCTACGCGTGCGAAGTGACAGCGAGCACATGGCGGCCGTTTCTAGTACAACACACTGACACACATCTGAGGCTCGACAGCGCAATAATAATCAGCCCCGTTCTTCCGTGTTTTCCTCCTGTCTCGCCCTTGGGTCCTGCATGCGCCGCGTTCATTCATTCATTCATTCATTCATTCATCGCGTGCAGACTCCGATGGAAATCCGATGCACATCCATTATAAGGCCGGTAATCATATCTACAGGGTCATAAATGAGGTGGAGGGAGGGGGGGAGAGAAGAGGACATACACACACGCATACACACACACATTCACTTACTTACACACACACACACGGGAGAAAGGTTGCACGTCGATAGGCTACTTACCGGGGTTTTATCTTGCTGGCTCGGGACTCCATTGCTGTCTGATGCTGCTAATGGTTTCATAATGAAAAAATGTTCACCGGGCTAAAATCTTACATCCCGGACCTGCACTATGCCTCAGCATTGACCCCCCATATCCATCCAAATGCCCTCTCTCCTCCCTTCGGCTGCACCGTCTCTCTCTCTCTCTCCCTCTCTCTCTGAAAGGAGGAGGTGGCGGCGGCGGCGGCTTGACAGGTCTGGGAGTATCCGCTCTCCTCTCCTCTCTCCTTCCCTTGGCCTGATTAGACTCTCCACAACCAACAGCAGCTTCTCCAGCCTCCCCGCTGCTTCCCACAGAAATATCTTAAAACCACACAGGAGGAGGAGGAGGAGGAGGAGCAGGAGCAGGAGCGAGACAGAGCGAGAGAGAGAGATGAAAAAAGAAATATATATCCTTTTATCCAAGCAACGAAACAACCCAGCGTCTTCTCTCCGCGCACTTGACAATCACATCTCCAGCAGGAGGAACACCAGCGCCGATAATAAAGCAGAACACGGTGAGGGGAAGAGCAAAAAAAAAAAAAGATGAGAAAAATGGCTGACAACACTTTCACTCACGTTTGCTCCCTCTCCGCTATCTCTCCGTCTCCCCTCCCTCTCTTGAAAGTAAAGGGAAAAAACACGCGCACGCACGCACACACCGCAGCGCCTGTTTTGCACCAGTAGATTATTTGAAGACAGCCTCCACCAACGCACTGTGCGTTTAAACCAGCAGCGGTTTGTTTGTAACAGGAGCGAGAGGAGGAGGAGGAGGGTTTGTGTGTGTAAGTGTGTGTGTCAGGAGGAGGAGGGGGGAGATTGAGTGGGGGTGCGGGTGAGGGTATTGGGGAGTCAGGACCTCCTCCCCTGCCTGACAGTGATGCTGTAAGAGCAGCCACAATGGCAGTGCTCCTCTCTCTGGAGGGCACAACCACTGATAGAGAGATGGAAAGAAGAGAAGGGCGGATGAGAGGCTGGAAGTGAGGAAGAGGAGATGATACACAAAGCAAAAAAAAAAAGAAAAGACAAGACGGGGCATATTTGCAGACGAGTGGTGGGAGGAACGAGAGAAAAGGATGCGAGAAATAGATAAAATGTGTGATTGAAGGATGGAGGTAAGAGAGGAGGCACCAAATGCAGAGTAAAATGCCATTATCACGCTCACTTCGGCACCAGAAAGCGGCTGGAGTCGGTTGGCATAGTAACCACATGAAGGAAAAGCCATTTCCTGGGTGGGGAGACAGAGAAACTGAGACAGAGGCACTTCCTATTGAGGGAAAGGGAAAGAGAGAGAGAGAGTACAGGAGGTGGTGGACGGAGAGAGAAAGAGTGGCGTCGATTCTGGAGTAAAAAATACAAAAGAGGGCAGGTGGAAGATGGAGAACGACAACGAGCCGGAGAGTGGCAGCAATGATGTCACTGCCGTCACCGTTGCTCAGCTGAAATAGCCATGGCAACCGGGTGAGCGCGAGCCCCCGGCACCCCACTAACCACTCAACCACCCATTCAGCCCCCTACACACCCTCCAGGGCCTTCAGTTGCTGTGGTGACGAGGCAGCGAGACACAGTGAAGTGAAGGGAGGAGGGGAGGAGGGGGGGGGAGACGGGGACGAGTGTGTTTGTAGGAGAGAAAGAGACAGAGAAAGTGGCAATAGACTCTGGCACTTCACCCTCACTCAGCTGTACTACAGCGAGCAGCAGCAGCATCAGTGACAGCAAGGATTCAAATAACAAAACAACACTACACTTCTCTGCTTTGTGAGAGCAAGATGGAAAAAATGTGTGTGGTGCTGTGTGTGTGTGTGTGTGTGTGTAGTCTATCTTTGTGAGGACATTTTGCCTCGTCCTCACAAATTTAAAGTGCTTTTTTTTTAAAGGGTCAAGGGTCAACTTGGTGTTAGGGTTAGAATAGGGTTTAGATTCTAGCTGTATGTGTGTTGTGTGTGCATTTGTGTCTCCATAGACTCTGGATATTGGATGCTTAGATGATCCCACATATGAAGGTCTAGCTAGTTCAGAGAGAGATAACAGCACACTTTATGTGATAACAAAGCTTCACAGGGAACAAAAGAAGGGTTAAAGGTCACCCAAAACCATTATGTCAGCATCACAAATGAAGTCTTACTATCGCCAAGTGAAGCTGTCACACTTTATTCTATAGGTGACAAAGATAAGGCAGCGCCCGGATGTAAAGTTCCACACCTCAAAAACTAGACGTGACACTTATTTAATTTTTTTTATTTTATTACGGTTGTTTGTCATTGTTGTCAAAGCCCTGTCCTGCATTGTTGACAGTGCCAGTCATTTCCTGTCATCTGGCTCCATCGCAGTCACTTTCTTGTCATTTTGATGTATTGATAAAGAGACGAGAGACAGGAGAGAAAATGTGTCTGTGCAAAAACATGTACTGCAGAGCTAAAGCACCAAAGCTAATGGTCACGAAACAAATATTTTTATTACCAATTAATCATTAACTAATGTAAAAATATTGAATTTATGAGCAATTTTCTGTACCCGTTACTCTAACGTTTGATCTTTAAGGTACTGAATTGTCCAAATATCCTCAGCGCCTGGTTAAATATGATGTATACACTAAGTTTTTGAACTGTTCATTTAAAGGTTTCATGACATACTACTGTACATTTCTTGCACTAATAAACGAGAATCGTTGACATTCTGAGCTGCACATGATGACGTCTCAATTGTACAATTGAACAATTATATGCAGATTTTTAAGAGCAATTAATGAACATAAGGGAAAAAAAGGAAATCCAATGCTATTTTTATTCACACACAGCTCAGGCCGGTGTTTACGTTATTATATTAGCTGTGCTGTCGCGCCTCAGACAATGCCTAGAAAGCAGTGAGCATACAATGACTCGTGTTGGAGCGGTTCCAATCAAAGCAGTGGGGAAGCAAGTGGGAGGTTTGTAGTGGGAGGGGGGGGAGGGAAGCTGGAGACCCACTATGACATCACCTCTCCTGCCCCCCAGCCATGATGTAATGTAGCAAAACAACAAGAGGAGAGCTCAGGTGCTTCGCTGCGCAGCTTGGTCATTAACGTCTCCAACAATCACCCGGAGGGGGGTGCGGGGAGGGCCGGGGCATCATTACATCACCACGGCAACGGGGGTCACGTCTGGGGAATATCAGGCCACGCCTCCTTCCTTGTTTAAAGCTTTCTAGGAACATACCGGCCCTTTTTTCCTTTTTTTTTCTTCTGACTAATCACAAGCTGAGTGTAAATGCAGAGAGGCAGCGCAGCATCGATCTTAGACGATTGTGACAGTGATGTGAATAACGCCACTGGAGAATAACATAAATGCACTCAAGCTCAATTGCAGTGTGTGCTAAACGCATGAGGCAGAGTGGGGGCGGAGCCACGAGTGCCATTTGTAAACAGTCTGTGAACCCGGCATGTCTGCAACTGCTCAATGCATTTATAGCGTGCAGGTCATGTGATGCTTTTGTTTGCCGATGCGTGGCATTAAAACCATAAAAACCTAATAACCCTGCTGGATGACACCAGCGTGCGCACACACACACACACACACACACACACACACAAAGGCTGTTGGTTTGATTGGTGAAAACAGAGGAAGGGATCATTCCATGGTAATATCTTAGATTTGTATCCACTTTTTTTGAATTAAACTCTTTCCATTTGTGTTAAAATCAACAACAAAGAAGATAACCACATATCTCACAGAGCAAAATATGATTATGTGTGCATAATAATCATAATAACAAAGCTGGGATGTGCCCAGTATCATAAATCAATCGAATTAACTATAAAATGAAACACTCACAAGTCTTTAAACTAAGAAAAAAACAAGAAAAAAACGCTGTCATCCAGCATTCTTTGTTTTGGAACAGGAACAGAGTGATACTGTAACAAAAGTGTTGAAATTCAAATCAGATTAGGAGCACTAATGGCGTACGTTGTAGCTCAGGGTTATGACACTGCAGGCTTCAGACAACACTTGTGTTATTAAAACATATGTTAAAGAGGTCTATGGAATATTTCCAGACTTACTCTTTAGATTAAAACAGGCATATGTGTGTTGAACTGTAACATCAAAACTACACTTTGCTTCAGAAAACACCTCATTTTCAGAGAGTAAAGCAGGTCATTTTGCTCAAGAAAACCTCAACTGTCAATCACAGGATCAAAACCCACTCTCATTCATTGATTACTGTATGTTAGCCGACAGAAAGCCACACACGGCGTGACCGTGTGCCAGCTCCGTGCATTAATCCTCGACATCAGTCCTATTACAACACTGTTAAATGGCATTGTATGAACAGGAATGATGATCTAATAGAGAGACTATATTTCCGTAGCTGCGTCAGCCTGAGGGTTTATTTCATTTATCACCCTGTTGTCACCACTAGCACGCTGCTCTGAAAATAATTTGGCAGAAACACAAGCGGTGAGACGCGTTTAAAAAGATTATGTTGCTAAGTGCACAGGGGGCAAAACATCTGTCGTATGCACGCACCTGCTACAAGGCATATAAATCAAAATGGAGGATGAAAAAAAAAACAAGAGAATAAGTAGGAGAGTAAGACTTCTGGCAAGTTGAGCGTGAAGTTGATGATTAACTAAAGGTCACTGGATCGGGGTATTGAGTAACTATGGAAGGTTATGAACTGGAAGTCTTTAACTTTACACTGACAGCGAGGGATGAGGTGGAATTAAGTGTCAGGAAGCAAGTTCCACCATTCAGTTGCACAAGAAACGAGAAGAAAACGACGTTAAACCTTAAACCGTACATGATTCAAACACATGATGTGAGCACAAGTCACAAACACCACAGGCAATTCCAATTCTTTGTCTCTAAAATCCTACACTGTACGCAAGTATGGTGAAGTTAATTGTTAATGGCATGATAACATGCATACTCAATGCAAAGATGTGAATTTCAATCATCTGCGAACAGTGATACAATTCATGCCGAGATGCTTAATTTGCTTCATTGAAATGTCTGAACTTAAGAGAAATGACCTGTACGAGTAAACACACCTGATCCAAACCACTGTCATCACAGTCTTTGTCCTGTTTTTATCATTGTCCAGCTAACATCATGGGGACCAAGCAACGAACACGAAACAAAACAGATGAATACGTTTTATGTTCAACTTACTAAAAAGCATTTTTAACACCAAGCAGAATGTTTGGGTTTAGTACCGTATTGTTTTTTGTATTTCTATTAAGAATAGTACCAAAATATCCACACCCAACTGTTCAATCTTCGGTTAGACTGGCTCCGCCCTCCAAAGTCAGTTTATTTGGGCAACAGAAATCCCATGAAATCGAGTCTATTCTCGCACGAAGCTTGACGTCTTGTTGAGACAAACAGTCAGAAACCGAGCAGGGAAAAAAAGAGCACTGTCGTCGCCTTCAATATCGCCGCTCGTCGTCATCGCACCAGTACAGCGCCTGCACATACCGCCTGACCCATTCCAAACCGTAGTGTACCAAACCAAACCGAACCCTGATTTGAAACACAGCATCATTTGCGGGGTCCGGCGTCGTCGTCACAGCAGTTCAATGCTGGACAGATCGAATGGTTCAATAGTCTGATCAAATTCAAGTGATGCAAATCAAACAAAAACACACAAAGCTCCGTTTTCCCCACCGCGCACGCTCATTACCATCTACATAAATGTCATCTGTCACCCAATCTGAAAATACCCAACTTTCAAAAAGGTCTTTGAATGTCATAACTGACATGAAAAGCCCGTCAAATGTCAGTGCGTATGTTCCGTAACACAGGCAGAGAAATGGAAATGAACCACAGCCGGTTTGTAAAGTGAGCAGCTTATTTTTCCTCAGTGGCACGAGTCACAATTTCACCCGCAACACTATTATCACACAAGTACATAAAATCTGCCCAAAAATATCTGTTCCACTTCTATCAAAGCAAAAAAAAAACAACAACAATGTTTGATATGTTGCTATGAATAACTATAAACGCAGATTCTGCTTTTGGTGTGTGTGCTCGAGAAGGGAGACATTCAGGAAACGCAATTCAACGACACAAAGGAAGAGTGACTTTGACTGCAAATCCAAATGCACGATATTTACTGTGAAATAGAAACTGTGCAGAATAAATGAACTGTGTTGTCCTTCATCGATCACCACTGCCACTTTTACGGATTTGAAATTAATGTGAAAATCTCTGGAACAAATGAGTGGAGTAATTGGTCAAAATATAATGAATCAACCTCAATGATTGATAAAGAGTTGAAGAAAAAATTCACTTCAGATAAATATTATTCTTATTCTTACAATAACCTATGAAATCTGTGAATGTAATAAAGAAATTATAACGACTATTTATATTTTAGGCACAAAACATTAGTGGATTCATTGAGTTACTAATGAATTGAAGGAGAAAATAAACATTTGCTGCTCCCCTGAATAAAACTGTGTCTCAACATCTGAAGGTGAGGGAATACAGGAGGCAAGAATCAAGAAAAGGTACAGAAAACCACGTCTGCTTCCGCGGTAACGTCGATTCACAGCTGAAGCGAAGCAGGTTGTCACAAAGGACGGCTCCAAAAATAGGAGCTTGGCTTTTTCCTCTGCCGAGAGTGAGTGGCAGGTTTGTTCTCTCTCTGCTCTCATGACGACTCCACATCGTGACTTCTGATCTTTGCAGCCTCTCCGTCACTGTCCAGTTCTGCCTGGACACGGCAGGAAGATCAGAAATAAATATGACATACTGGTTCCAGACTTTCAGCGCGGAGCGGTGATGCTATGTTTATAACTGAAGCCCACGAGGGTGCGAATGTTAGGTATGTCTTAAAATAGCTGCTCAATGCTCAGATAAGTACCTTTAAAAAGCCATTGTAAACAAACACATATTAAAAACACTAATATGTGGCACATTCACTGGGCAACTGGTAGATGTTTGCATCACTGACAAGTGAAGAGCCACTGGATTCAAACACACACACACACACACAGACACAGAGCAGGGATAATAATAGTCTGCAGAGCCTTAAAGATAGTCAGCAACATCATCAGCAGTGATACAGATACCAGGCACCTCAATCAGCTAAATTGTCACCATTATCTCAGTTTACAGGTCCATAAGCTGTTCCAGAGGCGATGCTTATCACTCCTCTGTCATCGCTCGCCTACGCCATGAGCTCTGGTTCAAACCATGCACGCTTATTTTTCGATCCAACAGGAGATAATAACGTGAGGAAGCAAGAAGACGGAGCATTTCAGAAGAACTGAATTGGTAGAACACGGGTGGGGGACTGAGGCTCGTCTTTCCCGTCCTTATCAGCCTCCATGTCAGAAAATGGAAGGTATTTATTAAGGAAAGTGGAGACAACAAACAGGAAGTAGACACAGATAAACCCAGAAGCAAACCAACACAGACGGCTACAAAACTCAGCACAGCAGACGACACAAGACGCACTATATAAACACAACAGACAACAGTGTCAGAAGATACGGTACCTGAGGTTTATTGCATTCCTGCGAGCCGAGTTAAGGAGAGAAGAGAGGGAGATGGAGGTTATCAAACATGCCACTTTCCACTCGAGGAGGTGAGAAACCCAGGGTGAGAAACCCTCACCGAACAATGGCACGGTCAGCTGCTCACAGAGTGACATCCTCTCCACTGAACTGAGCCTGATCAATACATGTTTGCTGGTGATCTGGTACATCACTGTTGTCAATAGTACTTATTGTTGTGTGACGCTTGCTGCTTCTGTTGCTTTGATATGAAAACCAACAGCATGTTCTTTTGTAAAAGGATGTTAACACTCTTTTATTCATATATAGAAAAGGATTATATGAACCTGCTGGTGAAATCCTTTCAACTGTTTCAAGGACTCGCACAGTGAAATATATTCAAGGTCAAAATTCTGAGTTCTTGTGCGCTCGTAGCCAAGGACACAAGCAGAACTCACAGATGCATGTATTACTATTCTGGCTCGCGCACACACACACACACACACAAACACTGTTTTTTAAGCATGCCTGCAGATTACTGATCAGATCATTTAACTTTTCAACCTCCTCATTAACCACTGCAGGACAGTTTCAAACTCTAACCAAACAACAATTATACAATTAAGTTGTGCTGCGTTGTGTGTTGGTGTTAAAAAAAAATCTTGTGTCTTTGCTGAATCCTCTTTGAGAAAAAAATGTCTCGCATACTTTGGCATTAAATGTTAAATTTGGGGAATGTTTAGTGATGGTTACTGTACAAGATAATTAATGCCACTGTTATGCTTAGGTTTTGGTTTGTATGCATGAACTGCACGAGGACTGTGTCCGTTAATAATGCGAGAGGTGCCTGTGGGCAGATCTCGTCACCTTTGCACAGAGCTAGACTGATCGTTTCCCCCACTGTTTCTGCCCTGAGCTAAGTCGATAGCATTGTTGTGACTAGACCTCGGATTCATGCGACTGTCGGGTGCCGTTGAGCTGGATTGAAACAAATATTCGATGACACGTGTACATGCGGAGCACCGTAAGTATTAACTATTTTTAAGTGGTACAGGAAAAACATGCAGTGACACAGTTTATTAGCACTTTGGGAGACACACACTCAAACGAATGTTAGTGCTCTGCTTCCAGGTACAGTTTATCTTACAGCAATTGAGAAGTTGTCACTCGATGAGTGAGCAATGTCATTGTCAAGGTCACAGAACAACAGAACGCACACAATTGCCGGTGGACACGTTTGCTGCCACGGGGATTAAACCTGCGACCCTCTGATTGCAGGCCAACCTCACAAGCCACCAGGCGGCCCGGATGGAGGGGAAAGAGGAAAGTAGGAGTATTGATTGTCTGCCTCCTGCTGCTTATATATTTATAGAACAGCTGTTTGGGGCCTCGGATGCCGCCCTGGCCACCAAGTAAACCCAGAAGGAAGATTACTCATCTGTTCAGTTTGAAGATGAGGAGGAGTTTAAAAGATAGCATGGAAAAAAGGAAAGAGGACACTCATTATTTGCCATGGATAAAATCAGCTTAAATAAAAGGACACATCAGTGCGAGTCACTTCAAACTGAGCGACAGATACAGTCAGACGTTAAGTGAGAAATCACTGTGTGTGTGTGTGTGTCAGGTTAGACGGCCCAAAAGTCTGTTTCATATGACGATGAGATAATATTTAAAAGTGGGAGGTAATAAACTCGAGCCTTTCTGAGGACATGATATACACAGACTGTGAGCGTGTGAATATAGAGAGTAATTCTAGGAATAACTCCACTGTGTCCACTTTGAACAAGGCAGCCAAGTGTTAACCCACTGCTCTGAGCGCTGAGTCATGTTTACTTCTGAACACTGTCTCTTTTCACCGCCCCGGATTTAAACAAGATGCATCTATGGAAACACAAGCACATTTATTTATATGCATCTATACGTACTTTAAGGCTTTAAATTCACTGGTTCGCCCCCCGGAAAACTACACATTAAGGCTATAACCATGCATCTCTGTGCTTTTTAAGATGGGAGATTCAGCTCCATTACTCAAATCAAATGACATAATACTTGGGGCAAGAGCATAACTTACTTCAGCAAACAGTGACATAAAATAGGAGGAAGAACTTACATCATACTGTAAATCAGAGGCTCTTAATGTGAAAAAGGAGGTGTGGTCTTTCATAGTAAATCTGAAAAGAGCAGCGGAGCCAAAGCTGCCAACTTTCACCTCAGAAATACAGCAAAGGTCATTCTATTCCTCTAAGGAGGAAACACTAATGCAGCCCTCTTATCACAAGAAGCCTGCTCTCCTATCTGAGACACAAAAAAGGGACTTGTGCCATGAAGTGTGAGTAACCCCGACAGCCATTCACAGCAGATTCCTCACATTTCTCAGTGAATCACTACATTTTTCTGAGCGATGATACAGTTTTTCAAAGTTGGGATTGTCGTTCTACAAACAGGACCTTCCTTAAACCTTCAAACTGGCCGACAGATGTATAATAAATAATAAATAAACATAATTTCGTGCCACTTATTTGTGTCATTGATTTGGACCGACCGTACAAATTAGAAGCGTGTCTTCGTTTCCTGTGCCAGAGAAAGAAAAAAGGGACCGACAATGTACAGAAGAGAGCAAAATGTCTCCGAGCAACACCTTTACTTTGATCTCTCCGACCGTTCCCCACGACCGTGAGCACAAGTTCAGAATAAATCCACCGATGCCGTTTGTCGGCTGGATATCAAAGTGTTTTCAGTCCATTATTTTCACAACACATTCCCAGAAAGAACATAGAAAAGAATCTAAAGCTTAAAAGCAACGGTGAAGTGAAGCTGGCGACTCAGAGAGCCGGACGATGTGTCCACTGAAAATGCTGCTGAATTAAACATCGACTCGGGGCTGATTACAGGACTGCTTTATAGCTGTTAAAAAACTGCAACAATACTTCATAGTTCCATGTCTGGGCTCTTAAACAACCACACGAGGGACAAGCGACATAAAGATACGGTGCATAAAAGTGCTGGAAAATCCAAAAACGATCACAAAAACATTCTGAAGTTTCCCGAGTGAGTGGGTAGGAAGGAGCACGCAGCGTTTGAGAGCTAAAATTGAAGCTGACAGGTTGATTAACCGACCGGCTGAACACTTAATCAACTAATGGTGGAGTTTATGAAACTCAGATTTCCAATTAGTATAGTAAATGTCCGACAGATTCAAATGAAACTGCGTTTATGGATTCAAGACACAACTTTACTGCACTATAAATACAGCAAGAGCCAAATAATCCTCACTTCATACAGATAATAGCTCTTTATCAGATGTGTGTGTGTGTGTGTGTGCACTCCCACTGGGAGTTCCACGACTGGGTCAGCATTACATTTATATTATTGAGCGAGCACTCTTACTGTGCAATGTCTGAGCAGGTTCAGTCTGTTGCTCAGGGACAAACAGCAGCTCACACAGCTGTTCACCAACAGTGTGGTCACTACAGGGGATTCAAACCCGCAACCCAGCAGTCACAATCCGCTCAAAGGCCGCTCTGCCACAAGCAAAGGTTGCTTATTTCAGGATTCTGACTCTGACTGACGAGGCCTGTCATTAGTATGTCACGTCTCTTCATGCTCAAAAAACCCATTAAGTTTCAAATAAAGAGGCTTGCTCCGCGGTTTATTATGAGATAATTGATGTCATTTCAAATAGCAGATCTTAAAAGCATAGCGATTATAACGAGTAGAAATCACCTTTTAAGAATTGTGAATGAAAACGTTCCATTTGGTTTCTCTGCACCACGCAAAAGAAATACACCGTGATGTATTAAACGCGAGTTGATGGTGAAGTCCTGACTGAGGTACGACCTCAACAAAGCAGGTTAATCTGGTGATGATTCCAAAACTAGTTGTGCAACAAATGGTTAAAACGGAACATTATTCTGTTTACGACAGTGCAGAGGAGTCTAATCTAATCATAATGTTATTTTAGATTTAATAGATTAAATGGCTAATTGTTAAAGCGGTAGATTAGTCACCGTCTTACTATTTGACAGAAGAGAAGAAACATGTAAAAAAAGAATACAGTATATTAATCATTCAAAAACTCCACAATTTCAGTCTTAAATAATAACTGACTCCATAGCTACAACATCTCGATTCCTCTATTGTTTTGATTTGCTTTAATAGGTGCAAGTACACAGAGTTAAAAATATAATTTTCTTTAATCCCAAATTCATCCTGGCAGCATTTCTCACCACCTAAATATGCCTCAGGGTAATAAGGAGGAAAATCTGAGTAGTGCCTGTATTCTATATACTAGAGATTAGCTTACTACGTCAGCTTAGCCGTCTATAGTCATTAATGTGTCACTCTGCTTGCCTCCACCCCTCTGTCATCGGCAGCTGTAGCAGCAGCAGCATCACCACACGACACTCATGTTAAGTTAGCTCCCTTTCCTACTGTACTTGTGTGTGAACTCAAGCACGGCCCATTTGGGAGTGCTGGTTGCCATGGCACCGCTCCATCCCTCCCACAGGAGCGATACTAGAGCGGCAAGAGTTGAGTGTGCGATGGGAGAAGTCGGGCCATGAGAAAGTTCAGTGCAGTCTTCCGAATCAAAATCATAGCCGGTCTAAATTTAGGAACGAGGGTGGGGCCGCACGGAGGAAGGAGGAACACGATGTTGCAGCATATTTTTGTTTTCCCCTTTTTAAGAGCGATGGTTTCATAGAGTTCCACAAAGAACCGACCGACTGACAGAAGAACCCCCCCAAGGGATAATGTCAGGAATGAAGGGAATGCGTTGAAATTGTGCAGAACAGGAAAACCTCTGTGCAGCAATTGCATGCTGGGTATTTACATCATTAGTGTGAACATGCTTTGCTGCCTTTTCCCAGAGAATGGAAGCACAGATGGGAGATAGTCTGGTGCAACACAACGGGCAACTAACTCTCCGCTGCTGGAGTGGAATCCCTTCACAGGGAGAAAGTCAATACACTGTGATTTCGAAAACTACAGCCCTGCTTTTATCTCTCATAATTGGCATTGTCCATTGTCCAAGTTTTAAAATGGTATTCATGGAATATTGTCGGAGGACTGTATCGAACACTGGCTCTGGAGAATGAAATGTCCTTCACATAGGAAGAGAACACAGGTACAATTCACAAAACAAGCTGCCCCTGGAGCACTCTGCTTCTCCCAAACTAACCAACCTGTCACTCAGAATACTCTCACCTTCAACTGTCAGTCAATATTTAATAAAGAGCAAAAAAAACAACAAAACAAAACAAGTGATATACAAGAGTTTGTTCAAACCAGTTGGTTTTTCAAAGATGTACTTCAATGATGACACATTTATACTATTATAATGACAAACCTTAAATCTTTCTTAGTGTTGCAAAAGTTGGACAAGAGTTAAGTGTCCATTTTTGTTTCCAAGGGTTAGGATTACAGAAGTATTGTAGGGGGGTTAGAAATGAAATGACTAACTCTCTGAAACACCATTTCCTGCATTTTGAGGTGCAAATTTTGTGGAATACAACCAAGTTTGGTCAAGTTTGGCTAAGTATATATATACACACACATGTATAATATATAAATATATATATATATATATATTATTGTTGAAGCCTCAACTGGGCAAATTAAAGACACATGAAAGGACATAACTTCCAAAGTGAACTAATTGCATTTACATAAGTTGGATGATTACACTATCATCGAACAGTGCATGTACTTTTTGAAAATACTCTCCAGGGCAAATTCAAGTTGTGAAGTCAGGAGAACAACAAATGCATTCACTGTTATTATTGTGCTCAGAAGTGTTTTGAACAGTATGTACAGGGAGAGGACAAATGCAGTTTTTTTTTTCTTTCATGGACAAAAACATGATGAGAACTTCATTTGCAGGAGATTCATCTGACAAACAATCAAGCACAGAGAAACAGGGGTTTGTGAGGAGTCAAAGGGACACTCAGGGAAACACCAGAGAGAGAGAGAGACTGAGAGAGAGAGAGAGAGAGAGAGAGAGAGAGAGAGAGAGAGAGAGAGAGAGAGAGAGAGAGAGAGAGAGAGAGAAGTGAGTGACACACTGCAAGCAGCAGGAGCTCAATTACACACATGTGCACCAACTCTAATCTATCAAGAACAATTAAAAACAACAATTCCACAGACCACAGCAGAGATTAGAAAACAAGGTTCTCTCCCGAGGACGAGAGGAGCGCTCTCCATCCATGGGACGACACATCAAAACACAACCTTCAAACCAGAGTCAGCAACACACATCGAAAACGTGTGGGGGGGTGACAAAGTTGGCGTAAGAGACGACACAATGTTTCATTCTGACACAGGAGCGTGACACACAAAACAAAACATTAGCACAAAACAGAGGAGCTCGGAGCTGCTGCCGAGTTGCATAGCGATGAACCGCAGCGAGGGAAAACACACAGAAACTGTAACGCAGAGCTGCAACTCACCGTGTGGTATCCCCGGGCTATGGGAGGCTTCCCTGTGGGGTACGGATCCACTGTGTCGATGATCGTCTGCCTCTCGCCTTTCTGGTTGATCTTCCGAAAGCGCCGGCGGGACTGTCTGTGCGAGGCTTGTCGCTGAAAGTATTCCTCATTTTCATCCATATAGTCCACCTGAATATGATTGAGAGGGAGGGGAGGGGAAAAAAGAGAGACCGTCATCGTCTTCATTCACGCCCATTCTCACTCCTACCCAAAACACCATGCACACACTCATCCCCAAAAACCCCACCCTCTTACACTCCATCTCTGATTCCTCCTCCTCATCCTCCTCCCCCTGTGCCTGCCTACTGCCCCACTGATTGCGTAAAAATAGAAGTGTGTGGGGGGCCGTACGATACACACCTACGTCAAAGGCTCACAACATGAGAAAGGGAGACAGAAACGGAGTGAGGATTTGAGGAGGGAAGGAGGCAGGAAAGGAGAGAGAGAGGTCTGATGGGGAATAAATTGACAGACGGAAACAAAAATGGAGCCTGGCTGGAGTATGAAGATGAACAGAGAAAGAGCGATGCCCTCAATCCTGTTAAACACATTATCCACAATGAAATGACACGTTAAAAACCCAGTGTTTCCATTTTTAATGAGGAGGAAAAAACACATTTATGCAGTGGAAACTGGTACAGGATGCCACTTTCGCATAAAAGTCGGTGAAGTCATACAGCTCTCTTAAGTATCTGTGGCTCAGTGCTACTTAAATGAGACCACTCTGTTCCCTGGTGGCTTTGGGTCACGATGGAATGACAAGTAAGTTTACTCTTTTCCTTTTCTCCTCTCCTCTCCTCTCCTCTCCTCTCCTCTCCTAGCTTCACATTTCAGTGTTCAGCCTTTGGGATTACACTGCCAAAAAAAAAAAAAAATCTCCCTCTGCCGCACCAACTGCTGCCATGACAACGGCAGGGGAGTTGTGTGTGAGAGCGAGAGCGTAAGTGTGATTGTGTGTCTAATTGCAAATCTCTGAGCAATGTGTGCATGTGTGTGTGAGTGTGTGTACACTACAGCCACGTGAGCGGCTTATTTTTTCCTTCCTTGGACGCATTAGTGTCTTAAATCGTGTTTGAAAACGCAGGTCTACGACATGTGTGCATCTTTCTGTTTTTTCTGTTTCTGCATGGAGGCAGAGCAAAAAGCCCTCTCACTGATTATAGGGCAGGATGGCACCTATAATAGCAAGCAGGCTAAGGCCACAGAGTGTGTGCAGCGAGCAGAGCAGAGGGTGTTATTACAGGCAGTTTGTGTGTGTGTGTGTGTCAGATACAGTAGAAGCTCAGTTAACAGAAGCCCCCCCCCCTCTCTTTTTACAGTGCATATTCAAGGAGACACGGCAATTACAGCATGTGAAAGTGAGATTACTGAGATGTTCTGTGGCTGCAGCAATGCCAACCAGTTGTTATTTTCAAAATAACCCTGGGTTATATTTGAGGTCTTCTTTTCTACAAGCGGCAAAGGGTGAATTTGTGTCGTATGTGCTAGAAATGGTGGCGAGTATGAGATTTTAAAGGTGGCAGTAAACACCGACGGTAATAAGAATGTGTACATCCCAGTTCACACCTCTCGACACCCTACTGCCTGAAAAGGGCCAACAATAGAACGATTAAATAATTCATGAATCCTAAACTGCATGCGCGTCAGATTTCATCTCAAACTTTTAAGGTGGCACCAAGTGTTACATTCAAACCTCTTTATTCTTGTCTAACACAATACTTTCATAACTGGTGGATTCATTGTTTAGTTGATCAACAGTAAATGCTACACAATTGAATTTTTTTTTGTAGTTTCTTTTTTTCGACTGTTAAAACTGGATTTAGTGAATTATGGTATTTTACAGATTTGGCATGTGATTGGTTGGTGGACTCAAATTATTAACTACAACAAAATGTCACTCCTAACCGCCTCGTCATTCTTTTGCACGCAATGTTCTCGCTTCTCTTCTTGGCGTCATCAGAGTAACAGTGTAACGTACATAGTCATCATTGCATCCACTGTGATAAACAGCTGTTCCGATTTCCACAATGTTGACTTTGTTTTAAATGTAGGTTACTGCGGCCCTTCTGCTGTGACCCTGAACACATGACTGTGTTGTGCTGATACGTCGCCGTGTCCCACTGACACGCTGGCAACACAGTAGACTCTTCTCAAAGTCAACATTTCATTACTTTTTTGTTGTTTACATAGAAGTTGGACAAAGTTCGCGTCAGCCTTGGACTCAGACGACCCCCACATGTTGGAAGGACTCCAGCAAAGACACTGACTACACCGATATGAACGTGCTTTAAAAGTGAGATCAATTCATTAATGGTGGTGCTTACACAGATTAGTCTAAAACATCACAGGGCCAACCGTCAAGGGCAATATTCTAAATTATGTTCACATCCTGTTGTAGAAAAGCTACACTTTATGACCCACATGGATTACAGTTTTCTCTTCAGATGCAAAATCAATAATTATACACACTAGAGCTGCAACTAACGGTTATTTTCATAATCGATTCATCTGTCGATTATTGTCTCGATTAATCGATTGGGCCACAAAATATCAGAAAACCTTAAAAAATGTTGAGCAGTGTTTGTCAAACCTGGAAATGACGATGTTCTCAAATGTCTCGTTTTGTCCACAAACCAAAATGATTAATTTTTATGGGTTTCTTTGTTAAATACTCTTAGCTTTGAACCGATTAATCGATTATCGAAATAGTTCTCAATCAATTTAGTAATCGATTAATAATTGATGAATCGAGCTCTAATACTTACTGGATTTGTATGTCTTGTTACTTTTGGCATTTAAACACAAAGCATGTGATTCTGTGCCTGAAAAGACAAGTGTGTGCCATGTTGCTTTTGCATCTCCCTCTAATCTGTGTAGCTGTACGACACAGGCACAGATTATCCGACTGAAATTAAGCGTCTCACTTTGTGTAAATCTGTGCTTGAGGTTGTGTCTTTGACACGTGTTTGCTGAAAAGTGAAAAAAGGGTCTCACCACAATCATCTCTGAGGGTTCCAGTACGATGCACTCACATCCACGACGCAGGCTGCCTGCTGATCGCTTCCCAAAACTGGAGGAGGGAAAAATGAGATAAATATACATTAAGAGTCAATATTCACGGACAGAAAGTGGAGAATGTATTGACACAGTTCTATTTACGCCGTTTGCCTGTCAAGTGAAAGCACCCATGCATAGTCCCGGAGAGCTGTGAACCTCACTGCAGCCAAAGAGCAGTCCGACGGCTGCAGGAGCCTTAACAGTCGTTGCCACTTTATCCAACATTATAAATATGCATTATGGAACTCTTGTATAAAAAGGGAAACAGAGCAGCATTGACGGGACAACACCTTCTTTCAGCTGGGGAACACCCGCCTCTGGAAAAGTCCACTTTCACGACGTCACAGCTTGTACAATATTCCAAATTTAGGGCTGCTGGTGGGAGTGGACCGAGGAATATTAAAGGCGAACGTCTGTCCACGCCAGCGGAGCAGCCATGGAAATACTGAGCATGAGGAGGACCGACCTGAGGGTTGGGTAAAGAATGGAGGCTTTTGTCCACCAGCTGACCTCAATGCAGAGACATAATGACTTCCTTGTTTACTATATTTAGCATCTTTTGATAAGGAAACTGACCCACATCTTCACATCTTGTTGGTTTGCTGATTGTTTAGTTAGATAAACGTGTGCGTGACCCAGAAAGCTCACACTGCTGTCGAGTTGGCAAACCTTCCCATGAGTTGTGTGTTGCGGAGCTTCATCATTTAGACACAAGACTTAAGAGAGTACACTAGA
The DNA here is from genome assembly GCF_019176455.1 of Solea senegalensis. Classification (NCBI taxonomy): domain Eukaryota; kingdom Metazoa; phylum Chordata; class Actinopteri; order Pleuronectiformes; family Soleidae; genus Solea; species Solea senegalensis. Next base: position 2,395,490 of record NC_058032.1, read on the forward strand.
AACGTTGCTCTTTAAGTTTTAATTCAAGCCAAGGTGGCCAGGAGGGCTAAAACTTTATGTATTCAGATCCTTTTAAAGCTGAAATAATTGGTCTTGTTAGTGATACAGTATGAAGTGGTTTCTTTATCATCTATGATGGGAAACATAATCACCTGATCACTAATTCATTTATGAAAAGAAAATGATTTTGGTAACATATTTAGTATTTGACATTTCAAATATGAGGATTTCACGCATATGATTATAATATAAGATAAGAAATGTAGTATTTCTCAGGTCTCGGACAGTAGTTTGACCAAAAACAGGTAACTCGACAATTAGCATTTTAACTGATGATGAATAATCATGAATTGATGATCAATGATGTGACATTTTTTTCTGTTTTTTTTCTAAATTCACAATCTATCTCTTGAGTTTCTTCACACTGAGTGAAGTAGCAGGTGTGAAAGGTTTTCCTCAGATGAAGTGAACAGCGAGTAAGTTGTGCGTGGCGACCTGTACCGAGGCTGCGGGGGTGAAGTTTTCATCAATCATATCGACAGAGGCAGAACCTCCAGCACAGCGTGGTCTAAACGCTCTGGAGCCCCAAGGTTGTGGCTACTTGTTGTGGCCAGGCTGTGAAATAAACACCACACAGCTGCAAAATAAAAACACTTCTGCTGAGCGCTAATAGTGATTTCTGTGGAGCCTTTTATTTTCTACAAGTCAATTTAGCTGGCTCTGCTTTTCTCTTTCTGCCTCTTTTCACAGACGAGCCTTTGTGCGGGTTTGTGTGGTTTTTTTTTCTTCTTTTGTCAGCTGTTCTGTTGTTACTCTGCCAGAGCAGCAATTTTGTTTTTTTCTCCATTTGTCAACTTTCTGATGCCTTTAGAACAACTGGTTGACAAATAGCTATACATGATTCATATTTGAAAACACTGCTGATGATATAGTGAAATCAAAGACCACAGTGAGCCGAGAGAGAGCGGGGGGAGGGGGGTGTCAGTGGGATGATTCACACTGATAGATGTGGTCTGTTTTGCTCGAGCTTCAGTTTATATAGCCTTTAAACTCTCCTTGCCCGAGTTCTACGCGGGGACAGACCGAGAATGTGGAGCTTACGCTTTACTGTGTCTTATGCTCCGGCAAGAAGACAAAACCCTGCATTTCTTTTGCAACTTACTTCCAGCAAAGATGATTTGTCAGCTGGGCAGCAGCTTCAGAGACGCGCGAGCACATGCTTTTGATCTGGTTTTACAGGCAGCTGGAGTTGGTACCGGCTCTTATCCCAGTGAGCCTCCCTGGGCTCAGTGTCTCGCGTGTAAAAGGGAGAGTCGCGATTCCACCCATCATGCATCACAAAACACGTTAGGCCACCAAATGCAAACACCAAAGTGGCATGTTCAATCATGTTCCTCCACTGCCTTCCTGATATTAGTAATCCAATCCTCCATTTTGCAGGAGGCAAATGCCACTGGCAATGTGAGATATTAAAGAGGGGATTATGGAAGTGAAGAGTGAGGGGGTGGGAAGGGTTTTTTTTTTTTCCCCGAACAGAAAACGCCGTTGTTTGGAGATTAAAGCGTCTACTGCTCTGTGATTATTCCTGAGCAAATATCAGGTATCATACCGACCACGTGGGTGAATGTGCTAGACAATAAATGTCTTGAATAAACTTTTCATTTTCCAGTTTGGCTTGGAGCGTGGTAATCTCAACACTCTCAAAACAGCAAATAAATAAATGCCAGTTGACCCAAATCTAATGATGCCAAAGTGTGTGCACGTATGATAATCCATCGCTACAGAATTCCATCTCCACAGGCAGATGTACTGTACGTTTTTTTTTCCTTTTCCGTAACGACCTCAGTGTGTGTTGGCTGGCAAACTGGGAAAAGCAGATATGAGGATGAGAAAAGATAAGAGCGGTGTCAGATGCTTGAGCAGGAATGTAACTCTTGCATAACAAGAGCGCAAAACTGAGCACAGATGATCAGCGTCATACTTTTTAACCCCCAAAATGCTGCCGTGCGGTCCATTAAGTTCATCTGCTTTATGTTATTGACCTGCGTTTATATACCTGTAATTTCCTTGGCCTTGCCGCTGGGAAGAGGTCATTAAAAATACAGAATAATAATCCACTTCTAAGTCGCTTCCAGGTCACGTCATGATTTTGGAGGAGTTTAGATTCTTGTGAGTGACGTCATGACTTGGTTTGTTACTTTCTGTCTTTGGAAAGTTAACGCTAGAGACCGACTTCATCTTATCTTTATTTCACACCCTGGTAGCCACAAACAAGCCAGCATCTGTAGCTCTCACAGTATTCCAACATGTCTTCCCAGAATAATAAAAGTCATTACTATTTCCAGTAGCAAAAAGCACGCGTCAACATGCGGGTCATTATAACTGAGCAATTCCAATTTTGGGCAAACGAGGATATCTCCTTAGTACCCAGGCATCGTGCTCAGTAGTAATTAGACAGCGCTACAGCTGCTGTCCAACTTATCCTGTAAAGGGAAAAATTCTCACTGGTGTAGCAACTGTTGGTACAGACATCATTGGTCTCTTGTTTCACGACATTTTAAGCTTTACAGGTGACTGACAAGTTAGCATTAAGTAGAAAACATCCAGCTGGAGACTTGAAATCCTTTAAAGGTGTTTATATGAGCTGCTTTCACGCAGGCGGCTAGTATCTCATTTTCAAATTAAAGGTTCCTGAGGTTCGTACTCAGTTGAATGACTGACAGCTCTCCTGCCTCAGCGGCCTTGCATTTCCCACCCCCCCCACCCCCCACCGTTATACAACGAGCCTCGGTGTCTGGAATGTCATTCCACATTCATCACCAGCCTTTCTCTCTGCAAGCCCGTCAGGCCGCTGTCAAAACCTCAGATCATTTCTGCCGTCTGACTGAACCGGTGCGATCCCTAATCTGCACCCGGGCTGCTCTGAGCTGGAGGAGGACAGTGAATGGAAGAGGGGAAAAGGATGTTAAGGTCTTTTCACTTTGTTAAGCTATTTAACGGAATAAGTGATGAGTGGGCAAAACAGATTTTTTTCACACACCAGACCCTTAAGAAGGATGAAGACTAAAATCCCTGGTTATGCAAGACTTTAGACCCAAGACAGCGAAGGAGAGGTCAGGGGAGGGAGGTGGATGGAAGTCTCACAGTGAATGGTTACGACTGATTCTCCAACGGAAACATGGGATAAGCATTTCCAGCAATAGAATATTCTACGGTATCATTTGACAATATCTCCAGTGCATGAGAGATAGTGAAAATAACGCAGGATTCACATTGTCTTGAGCTAATGGGAGAAGCAAATGAGATGCATTCAAAGACCCCGGTAAATGTCACCTTGTGATAACAGATGCCTCACAAATTAGGCCGTCATTGGAGTGGAAAGAATTGTTTTCATTTTTGTAATATATTATAATAATCGAATATGCCCATCCCCAATTAAAACAACACCCAGGTTGGAAGAGTTCACCAACATGCCTTCATCCCCTCAGAGCTTCCCCAGATAGTCCAACCTCACACAAACACAATTTCACACGGTTACAACATGTGCCGCCGCACCACACACACGATACAGCACACCCCAAACCTTTGCCCCGCCACTTCTGGAATAGAAGCCGACACCGCTGCCAAGAATGTGCAACTGGCTCGTGACTATTACTTCCCAAAATAAAACCACATTACTAAGGCAAAGAGTTTAACAATAGCCGCTCAAAACTCCTCCGCCCGTACCCTACCCCCCAAAGATGTTATCCATCAATTGTCGCTGCTTTTATCATCCAATTCCAAAACATTCTCTCCCACAGTGGGAGTTCCGTCGTTGTTTTGGTTTCAAAGTTGCCAAAATCCATGTCTAACGCACCAAACATGAACAGCACACACCCCTTTTACTGGCAGCACACTGTGCTCCCTCACAAACTCAAAATAACATCAAAGTCATGCTCTGGATTCGAGACTTGAAGGTTTTACTGAGAGCAGCTCCTGGTTTGGAGATGAGTTGGATTTTTAAATTACAACCCCTTACACTGGAGTTTCCAAGCCGAGAACAGCAGTGATTCATACTGTGTGCTGGGGTTAAATGCCGACTGGAGTGTGGTCACTCACCCCCAGTCTGTCCAAACTGTTCTCAGAGTGACACCGTCACCTGATAAGACACCAGGATAGGCTTCCAGAAAAAATATCCCCCTGCTGCTAGTCCAGAGTTAGTTCCACATGCGTGTTCCAAGTCCTAAGACTGTGGTGTGACTGCGGCATATCGTCCTGGTGCACGCCTCAGTGCTGCTGCTGCTGCTGCTGTCTGAGATTTGTTTGTGGGAATGAGAGTGTGTGGCTCTGAAAGTGTGTGTGAATCAGCCTGTGTCCGATGGCTCTGCCCCCTTTCTCTCTCTCACTCACTCACTCCCTCCCTCCCTCCCTCTCTCTGTGTACTGTGGTGCACTGAGTGACTACATCCAGCATTCCAGCGTACGACTCACTTCCTGCTACATAGTTGCTAAGTGAGAGGGTGGGGTAGGTGTGTGGGTGTGTGTGTGTGTGTGTGTGTGAGCATTATGTAGGAGTGAGTAGCTGGAGACAGATTCTGACCTCCCCTTTCAGCAGGAGTTACTCATAAACTTTCTGATAACACTGTAAACTAACAAATAAATTGTGAATTCATTTTTCTGAGAAGCGTTATATTGCACCTGGGTCATATTTTTTAGATTTTTTAATATACATGATTTTCTGTACTGTATGCTATTCATCCACGTTGTCCCTTGACATTATCTAATGTCGGCACACTTCCAGCAACATTAATATTAATGTCAAAATTAATTGCAGTGCATGCCTTGCAGGTGTCTGCGTGGGAAGTTTTAATGAGTTCTGGACAATGTAATTAAAAAAATGTGATTTTAGTTGTGACTAATGTTGTTTAGAGAGTTGTTTCATTGACCTCTTGTTGCCATTTAGTTCAAAGGAGTTAAGTTATACTTATAAAAAGTTTCACTTCACCTCGTGCTTTTTCTTCACAACAATCATTTATCTGCAGTGGACAGATGTAATGATTCGGCAGCAAGAAGCACAGAGGATTAGACTTAAAACTGCTTAGTGAAAAATAAACATAACTGGGGGATAAAGTCGAACAAGCGGCTTTTTGTCAGTACCCAACACTAACCCATCAGCCCTTGCTTTAATTTCACACGTGTCCGACTTATTCTCTTGAAGTGATTTACACCGCACTTAATTTTGAGAGGAAACCAAAGACAGATGATCGTTAATTTAAAAATATGCGTATTGAAAAAAGGATGCAGGACGAGTTGAATTTTAACTGCCAAGGGTAGAGCTAGAAATAACTAAACGAGACAATAAGCAGACTATACAAATGCACAACCACTGTCAGTGTGTTTATGTGCTTCAAGACTAAATGGACACTGATTACACTTGAAGACAAAGTTGCTTTAGTTTTATTCCCCCTGTGATTGTGGCATATTTAAAAAGATAAACACGACTCTTCTGGTTGAATCCTGCAAATGTCTTCCTTTCAAATGCGAGGTTGCTATAGCAACACAAAGCACAGAAATATTCTAACCCTCCGACGATTATGTACATTATATTATGATGTTTTACATAGGAGTGCTATTTCAAAATAATTACATTTTATTGCCTGACAACAATGCTTAATTTCATTGTAATGATTTATGGATAGATGTCAAGTGAGCCACAGCATTATCTGTAATTAACTGAGGGTTACTTATTCTCTGGTTCTCTACTTATTCTCCCAACACTCATGCAAACAGCATTTATTTCTTTGGAAAGAAAAAACTAAAACAAAATTCAGAGATTGCACAATTTGGGAATAACTGAACGGATGAGTTGGTCAACTTCAGCTACCGATGAGTGTGAACTGCAGCTGCGTTCAAAGAAAAGTCTCAACCTTTATTAACCTCTTTCCCACACAAGTGAGTCGGCTCTCATTCTCATGAATCCTGCTGATAGGAAGCAATTCAGCAAACATGTGTTATGTGGTTTTGATAACGCAGTGACCGATGACTCAGTGGTTGACCGGTGGTAAAGTCCTGACAGTAGTTTGCTAACAATGTCATTAAAGGCTATGACAGCAGCATGCGACAGAGGATGTGAAACCAGGGTGAAAGTTCCAGTAATGAAGGGTATATCTCAAAATGGATATGCATAGGATTAAAAATAGCTCCATAAGTTCATTATATTTAAATGAGAGGCTCTCTTTTCGTGTTTGTTTGGAACCATTATTTCAAGTCTTTGGGTATTTCAGGAGCTTCGTCTACAGCTTAGAATAAGTTGCAGATTTGCAAGAAACTGCGAGTTGCGACATCAGCTCTTCTTATTTAAGAGTAGTTAATTTTAGCAATAAATGTTCCATGTTTGCAACTCTTTCCTAACCCCGTCAACTCCACCACTAGTACCTGTGCCAAAACTAAAACTAAATGATGTTAAGATTACAACTCAAAATATCAGCCTGGCTCAGCCAACGTACACTGGAAAGAAAACAGGTATGATAGGCTAATTATATGTGTATGTATATATATATATATATATATATATATATATATATATATATATTGTTTTATATATTGTTTGTTTTCGATTTCACACTACTGGTCTCTGAGTTCCAGCTTCTTCATCTGATGACCGACGTTTGTCTTCCCCTGGATCACATCTCACTACAGGGAGCAGCGAGGGGTGGTGTGGGGGGAAGAGAGGGGCAGAGAGTGCGAAAGAAGGCACCGGGAGAAATGACGGGAGGCATATCAGGTTTTCAACCTTGCTGCCAGTGTAGATATGGACGGCCATTTCTAGGCAGGGTGCTGTCTGAAACTCAATTCCAACACATCTTTAAAAGCTTCAGGAACTCCCGCTGGACTCCGTTCAGTTCCTCGTGTCACAACCAATTTACCCTCCGAGCTGTTTTGCCCTCCTCGTTATAGACAAGGTGATGTCACCGAGGCAATTAAAGACAATCCCCGACAGAAGAAAGATTATATAAAAAATGTTAAAACTCCTCAACAAATGAATTCAAAATTCAAAAAGGTTATTTCTTCAACAAGGGCCTTTCTGTATTGGAGTTTGCATGTTCTCTCCGTGTGTGCGTAGCTTTTCTCCCACAGTCCAAAAAAATGCAATAATATGGGGATTAGGTAAATTGGACACTCTAAATTGACCATAGGTGTGTCCTAAGGATAAAGTGGTAGAAGATGGACGGATGGATGGACAGTTACTTGCTAACTTTGTTAAATCGGCACTATTCTACCACACTGCAATAACAAATGTCTTGAGTACATGGTTAAATCATCTCTCTTTTTAAATCTGTCAATTCATTCAACATTACACAAGTGAGTGACTTACATAATCCTGGAGTCTTTGAAAGCTTTGAATACTAAAGTTAAAATATTAAAAAAAGAAACATCATGGTTTTCATAAAGTCGCCAAACACCAAGGACTGAGGTCGAGGCTGCAGTTTGAATAGAGAGCAAACAAAAACGGACATTTCTCAATTCAATTTTACTAGTTTTTAAATGCCACGCCTTCGCTACGACAAACAACATAAAGTCAGAATTCTAACCACCATTTCAGTCTCTTATGTTTTATTCTATGTTGTTACATATAAGAGGCCTTGACAATCATGTTTGACTGTTGTCATAAATGGTGTTAAATTCCCTTCAGAGTCCTCCGCCCACACTATAACAACATCACACTACTTTTGCTTTGGAAACAAAACAATCAATCTTCACAGGAGATTTGTATAAGTGTGTGTGTGTGGGGACGTCAACAAAATGCCAAAAAATGTGGATGAGGACTGTGTTGGTATAATTTTACAAACCTAAATAAATGGAGGCCATAAATGTCTTTATGTGCACACACACACCACTGCATGGTGTAATGTCCCTGTGTAATTGTGTTGTCTGGCTGTTTATTTGAAGGGTGGCTGCACACATTGTGTTCTGAGCGCTTTGAATGGAATATATATATATATATACACACATACACACACACACACACATATATATATATATATATATATAAGTTTTTTTCTGCACTTGACAGAAACACACGTCTTGTGCAAGGCACTTGGCATCACTGGAAAACATAGCAAGCTAATTACGAACCCCTTTACAGTCTCGCGCGGCACAGTTGATCCCCCTACACAGGGGTCTCTGTAACATATGCTTAGTAAACATTTTCAAAGCCATCTCCCCCCCAGCACCTGCAGCTGGGCATTAACTTTAATCTACCAATATCTGCAAATCCCTCTCCGGCATCCCACACACACACACACATTCACCTTGGCAAAACTGTAAAGGTTATATTAAAGAGGGAAGCAGCCTTTTGGCACATTTCAGATCCAGCCTTGCATTTTTAAATGCCTCTCACGTTCATGTGAATCCAGAGAAGAGAATGACTGCTCCCCCACCACACCGCTGGCACAAACTCCACTCCGCGGGCTCAAGTGACGGCCCCCCAGCTCTTAGTGGCCGTAGGTGTGTTATGCAAGCCTAATGGATGAAAAGATCATTGTTTTCAAGACGCCCACTGCATTGGTGTCATGTAACGGATCCACTTGTGAAATCTCAGCTTTTTAACATTTGGGACTTGGCTTCAGAGGTGGTGATCACTGCTGCGAGCGCGAGAGGAGAACACAAATCTCAAGTCCTGAATGTGTTGTAGATAAATGTTTTACCTGGACTGATGACAATATCGCTCACTCATACACTCATAATATTTGTCTTTCTTGGCACAAAGTGTGGACGAATTAGAAGTCAGTCATGACGTACTGACTTCTGTTAATATTTAAATGTAGTACTGTGATATTGGTGTGCTAAATTATGAATGGGCGGATGAATAAACATGTTATTTAAAGGATTTATAAGCAGAAGAAAATTATGTAAGTGAAATACTTCACTTGAAGGGACATTTTATATCATTACAACTGGGTTGCACTATAATTTTATTTATTAGTCATTTACTTGTTGGATACATGTACGTACTGTTCAATTGTTTTTTCCCGTACACCACTTTGTACGCAATGTTTACATAAATACTTGACAGGGAAACTAAATTTGGGTGGTGCCAGTTTTGGAAAAAATATCTTATTTGGATTCAATACAGGCCTTTGTTTCGATTGGTCAAGATCAACAACCTCCTCAAGTCTTGGTGACTTACTGTATTTCAGTGAGAATGTGAGTAAAAGCGTGTTCTTTGCTGTGTGGTTTGAATAGTTTATGCTGTATTAAGTTGTGCTTTCACTTACTCCAAATCTTTAAAATTTAATGGATTTTTCTCACTGAAGTTACACGATAAGACACTTGATAGGTTTGCATATGAAGGGTAGTGGCACAGAATCCTTCTCTTGGCTAAAAGAAGCAAACAACCCTGTGTGTGGGTCACATTGGCATTTTTGAACTGTGCAAATTGAAGCCATGTGTGCACCAATTTGCTGACAAATTTATGCTCAAGTAAAAATAGTCACATTTTGCCCAATGATTATAGAGGGAAAGGAAAAACCAGTTGGCAGCATTGGTCACTTCCTTTTTCTCCAGTGGCATCATAAGCAGAATTGATATTTGCAGATATGGAACATGTGCGTGTCCTCTGTAACCTTTAGTAATTATTCTGCACACAGTGCAGATGTTGAAATCTCCTCTGGATACGGTGATAAGAATGGATTTTCTTTTTTTGTGCCAGAGTCCAGGATTACCTTTTTACCTTTGTGACTCTCATTCCTCTTTGAGGGGAGAGGGCTGTTCTTATGTTAGTACCCAAATTAAGTCGTGCTTCAAACGGCAGCCAGACCCAAAACGGCCTGACGAGTGATCCTACCTGCTTCTGGGCAGGAACATGGACTCCTTAATGAAGACGGAGCCTGACAGCAGGATGTACCAGCAGCTTCCAATGTCATCAGGGCTGAAAGAGAGAGAGAGAGAGAGAGAGAGAGAACAAGAGACACATTCAGGTTAGAAAACAGCGAGTATTCAAATGTTCAGATGATCAAAGCATATATCAATTATTCTGAATAGTGAATAGAGTAAGGGACAGGGTAAGATACAAATCCAGGATAACAATTTTGATCTGTAACAGTAAAGTTTCTTACTATACAGTAAGTTCTGCCACTCTGAAGAAACTTTCCAAGAAGTTATTCATTTTGGAGCAGTAATTAATAGTGCAAATAAAGCGATTAATCATAATAATAACCCAAGTGTCAACATTTTCTGATTTTCGGAATTTTCTGTCTTGGTTTGTTGGTCAAAACAAAAAAACAAGCAATTTATAAAAATCATCTGACTCTTTTTATTTTCCTCTGATAATTAATCGACACGGATCGATGTATGGTTGACAAGATTGATAAATAATAATAAAAAATTGAGTTTGCGCCAGTCCCTACACTCCTTAATGATAATAGTGTGCGTCATTTGCTTTATCTGAAGAATTATGTAATGATGCTGTGATTAAACGCTTCAGGAATGTGAAACGGCTCACTGTGCCAAGTACAGAGCTGAGAAAACAGACAGTGACAGGAAGAAAACTGGAGACAGACTGAGAGTTAGAGGGAAAGAGGAGGAAGAGCGCATAGTACAACAAATGAACTAAGGAATAATCTCTCCTCCACCCACACCCATGGCCAAACTGAGACTCACAGACCAGGAAATTGGGCATGGCAGACAGAGCAAACTCCGTCTGACCCCTGTATGATGATCTGGCTGTCAAGTGTGCACAAAATTACTGGTAAACAAACACCCACAAGTACACACAGAGACATTAACACTGTCACCACACACCACAAGACGCCTTTTTGTGTAAATTCAGTTTAAATTGCAGACCTTTTTTTTCTAGAATCTTAAGGTCTATAGCTGGGCTTTTAAAGGAAAATCAAAGACAGCTTTTGACAACAATTTGTTTAGATAATGCATTATATATATATATATGTATATATATATATATACACACACATACATTTAAGATTATACTCAAGCCATCATGGATGGGATTGCAAAGCAATAATCTCACATGGCTGCATCTCAGTGAACACTCTCAGTAAATGCAGGATTAACCGAGAGGCCCTGGATGTTAAACTACCGCCAAAGCACTGTAAACAAACGTCAGAGGGATGGATCAAAAGGTTAAAGCTTTCTCTTATTTATATGCAGCCCATCAAAAGGCTCAAAGGACAAGCGTGACATATGCACACATTGTGCAGGTCAGTTCAAATATCAAGTGCTGCTGAATCAACTTTGACTTTTAGAATCTCTTTTGAACATGAAGTTTGATGGAAAAAAAATAAAAGCTTTTCTATTGCTTACGAAAAGGTTGTGCTGAAGTTTTCCTGTGTGCTTTTACCGGAGATGTTTAACAGTGACAGTAAAAAGGAAGTAGAAATTCCAAAGGAGGAAGTATTCTCGTGACTCGAAACATTGATACCATCTTTCTATGAACAAATATGAACATTACAGCAATGCTGAACTGAATAAAACTGCTTTCATTTTTGCATCGACTGTTACTATTATTATAATCAGTTTTTAAAACAGGAAATTCTGTACATTGTAACAGTTAGTTTCATTAGAATTCTGAAATACAACCATTTGTGACGAACTGAAGAAACCTTAGGTCTTGAATGTCACTGCATGTCACGGATAATGGAGATATTTTCACTACAAATTGCTTGACATTTTGAGATACAACCCTATTCACCCTAGAAGATTGGGTACCACTTGGTCGCTTTTACAGTGAGCAAGTTAAATAATGAGAGAGACAAGTAAATATCTAACCTGGTCTAAACCTTTGAGTTGAATTTAAGGATGTAGCTAACAGCTACTTGGCTTAGTGTTGAATGAAGTAAATATTTGATCAGTTCCTGTCCAAAATCCAGACTCGCCGAGTGAATATAAGGGGCTGTCCACACAGAAACAGGTCGAGGTGAATCCACCAAAGACTCTTTTTTTTTTATCACAGCACTTTGGTGGACCTGAAATGCTATAGGGAATCGGAAAGTCTCAAAAATGCCACTGTTTATTTCCTTTCTTGGTTCATTCTCTCCGTCTATACTAAAAAATTGTGCACATTTCCTGAATCAATGCCGTGTTTCATGGTGAACTTTTTTCCAAAACGGCAAAGAAAAATATTGTTTATGCTCTGTTCCGTTTCTGTATGGATGGGGCCTAAGGCTATGGCTAACAGCTAGTTAGCTTAGAGTTGAATGAGGAGTGGGAAAAAGTAAATACATATCCAAAATCGGTGAATATAAGGTCGTAACTGGCAGCCCCTTAGCTTAGTGTTGAATTATGAGAGAAAAAAAGTAAATACAAAAATATGGCCTACTCTTAGTGTATAGTGAATATGAGGATGTAGCTAGCAGCTAGTTAGCTTAGCAACTGGACAAATTAAACGTTTTAAACCTGGCCCATTCATACTATATCTTTTTGGCGGTTCTAATCGTTACGAATACAGTCACAGCACAGCTTTGGTTTAGCCTGGAAATCCAAGGGAATGTCACTCTGGGTCTGTTTATACTTCAGTGCTTTGAGACATCATCTCATCACGAAAGACAAGCTTCTGCTCACTGAGCTGAATTTGTGTCTTCTACTTGAAGCTGCTCGGGTGTTAATGAGGCAGCAGCTTGTGTGATTATCACAGAGCGTGTTCACAGAGTCTTGAGTGAGACTTCTTAATAGAAACCAGAGGAAGAAAGAAAATCAATGGTCCAGCCAGACATCGGCAGGGTGGGGCTGCGTTTTTTGCTTACAGAAAGGTAAAGGATGGTTGCACTTACTTCACCCCCACAAACACATTCACCTCATTCACCGTCAGGATTACTACCCTACCCTTTTATTTAGTAAAACCAAAATCTTGCTGCTTTCCTCCTCAGAATTAATGAGGCTGTAGACGTTACACTCTAACATACTGCAAAGTCTCTCTGGTTCCCCACTGACACCATCCCTTTCTCGGTTCCTTCTGCTGGTCTCCATCCTCCTCCCTCCGTCCTCTTTCATCACTCTTCCTCGCATTCGGAGACGACACGAATAAAATGCTAAATTATTAATTGTAGGCAAGCAGATGCCCCCATTGAGGAGGAGGAGGAGGAGAAGATACAAGACCAAAAAAAAAGAAGCAGGAGACTTATACATTGCGACAGCTTGACTGAACTGGGACATGTGGACTAGAAGCGATTGTCAAACACTAAACATCATACACCAAAACCCCCACTGGGAAGCCTTTAACAGTGGGGAAGCAGGTTATACGAGTGCCAGGAGGAGGAAACGAGGAAAGGAGTGAAGCGGCAGCAGGAGAGCGATTATTGTCATTCACGAGAGGAGGTTGGGGTCTTGGGGTACGAAGAAAACTGAGTCAGGAAATTAATTAGCCAAGTTCAGAGACTAAATTACAAACCATGATTAGTCTTCTGGATTCCCCCTGAAATCAAATAGTAAGTCAAATATATTGAATAGCCACCAGGGGGTGATTACGCTGGCTGCAAAAAGAAATCTGTATGAATGGGAGCCTTTGGGAAAAAGAGCCTAATTCCCACTTGATTTATGATGTCAGTAAATATCTTCCTACAGAGCTGCTGCTAATTACTGGTCTTCTCCGATAGCACATTATGTCAACTTCCTGTTCCTGCTCCAGTACGGAGGAAAATAGACGATATCGATGGCAGGTGACGACTGTGAAATTTGCAAAATGTCAAATGACGCTGGCAAAATTGAGACTTCCCGGAAAATAGGAGTTCATACATATACACACATAGATTTTTAATTTGGTCGGATTAGACTTAATCATAGAGTGGTGGAGACTGTGGGCCCCATGAGAAAACCCACAGTCGGCAGGACAGGAGGTTTTTTTTAAAACAGAAATGGTAGACAAAGAAAGTGGTGTTGTTTTGAAACAGGGTTTTAAAAAATAGAGGAGGTGTGTCAGCTGGCAACTGAAATGACGACCATTTTCAGTTGTTATTGTAACGTGCCCACCATGGAAGCCTCCAGAGACCCTCCCGAGTGCCTCAATGGTGCGAGTGACATTATGAAATAAAGAGCTCAAACCACGTTTTCCCCCATTCTCCAACCCATCATTAAAAATAGTGACATGTGGAAGGTTTGCTGAGAGTCTACGGTTAGAAACACTGTCATTTACTAAGATAGTAAAATATGTTTCGGTATAATGTGATGCTTTTATGTTTTTCCCCCCAAGCTCAGCTTAACAAATAACTATAATGTCTTCATGTCACTGTCACACACAGTTTGTAAAGGACTAAAGATGAATGTTGTTGTTTTTTTAATGTGGTGTATTTTTTTGGTTCTTTTCTTGTGATGTCAACAGAGGTTTCTGACAGATGCACCGGAGCGTTTGGTCTCTGAAACTGAACACTTTGTATGGTGTTGTTTCCGTTTCTTCCCTCGTTACTACCAAACAAACCATTGTAGTTCTTCCCTATTTCAATCGACACATGTTCTGTGTAGCTCTTAAGACAGCGACGGTGAAACTGGATGTCTGTGTGAAAATCACATTGGTAGGTAAAGTCATTTGTAATCGATAGATCATTTTATGGTATTTCTAGGGCAATTTCCACTCACTTGGTAATCAGTCATCTATTTGTACACAATAAAAGTAGGTGCTTGGAAACGAGAGTTACTAGTGTAATACATTCATGTGAACATTTTTGTGAGTCAAAATCTATAATTAAGATAAAACAAAGTTGAAATCCAATAGTTGTATTAGTAATTGTTGCCATATCATTGGCATATTTTCACTGTACTACAATGTTAAGTGTCACCCATGAACCCAAACAAATTGAAAGTACCAAAAAAGGAAAACAAATAATATATTTACATTAATATCGTTGCACTACAGCAAATAATAAACAGTCATTATGCAGCTGCCTGCACTGAGTGCCATTTAATGAAGTAGTATGTAGGTGGCATTTAAAGCACTTGCACTCGAGTTGATAGAACGTGACCTGACCTTAACTGGAACATGAAGGAGACACAGGATAAATATTACATTTTCATACTCCATTATTCTGCCATTTACTTTCTCAAATAATGAATAACTTTAGCTTGACCATGAATTCATCATTTCAGCTTCAAATTATTTATAAAGATGCCAGAAAACCAACAAACGACACCAAGTAGAAGAAATACTGCTGCTAAACTGCAACACTGTGATTACGAGTGTATTAGCAGTCGGGTGAGGGTTGTGTCCATGTATATTATGGTCACGGCAGCTCAACGGTGAGGAATTGCTTTGAAATGGCTGACATGGGAGAGGTTAAAGGTCAACCACATGATACTAACCCATTTAAAAAGGGATGTTGTAAAATGTGCTGGGTCAGCGTCCATCTCAGGAGGGATTTAGCTCTATAATCTCTGGATGTTAAATCCCTCTGAGGATTCAGCCTCTCTCTCACTGTGGGATGTTTTCATGAGATATTGAGTGAAACTGCATAAGTGTGTGCATCTGTGTGTGTGTTTACACTCTAGCAATCTGGAGTCCTGGGCAGGAGGAGACCTGAGCACTTTCTAAAGTGTTATCCTCCTATCATTACAGCAGGACAGCCAACTGTCAGGGATCAGCAGAGAGTGGTTATGAGCATGAGGGTCATTAACGGAGACATATAAATGAACCTTTGTGGGTTTTTTATTCACCACAGTGGACTTTTTTGTAGAAAAAGGAAAACACATACACATGAAAAATGTTTAATCTGGATTCTCTCTTCCCTTGAATCTTGGATTTTTAAGGACAGGTGAGAAAAGGCAGGGACCTTTTGCGAGATAGTTTATATAAAAATGAAGTGATATTTTACAGCTCTGCAAAGAACTGATGTCTTTTTAAGGTTAACTTTGTCCTAGCTCGTAGGGATCTTCTAACGTTATTCAAGAATGTTAAAATCTAATTTAATAAAGTGCTCAGTTCTGAAAATGTGAAACTGGGTTTTTGTTGGACAGAAATTGAACCAATGGCTTTTAATGTAATAATAATAATAATAATAATTATTATTATTATTATTATTTTTAAATACGTTACAGACAAAATTAACAATTGGTTTGTTAAAATACATTTTTTTTTTGCCTTAATAGCGTGATTCCATAATAAGATACGGTGTAACCAGTATACTCGGGGAGTAAATTTAATCTCTGCATCCTCCCTCATTCCTTTAATTTTCCTCCCTCAACTTCCAGGATGAAATGTATCTCACACTTCACCTCAGCACAGGTCAGAACAGAAGCGGGGGCTGGAAAGGAAAACTCCCTGTGATTGCAAATGTATGGTTCATTTTCCTCTACAATAAAAATGTTTTAATGTTCGTGAATGACGACCACTTCTCTGCCAGTGACGTTTATTATTGAAATGTTAATTTCCCTTTGACCAAAGTCATTATAGTGTCGCTATAAATACCTCGCTCTTGAAGGTGACACAATTACGGAAATAAAGTCTTTATGACGAGTCGAGAAACGACTCAATGTACGCGCCGTAGAATTTTTACAACTTAATTGAGATCGTATCACAGTTATTTCCCCATCTGACGTTTAAAGCCCTCATTCTCCCAGCTGATTATTAACCATTGTTACAAAACTGTTAAGAGGCTTGTATTTTCAGAAGAGACGACCTGATTAAGATCGCGCTGAGGAGGAGCCTCAATCTGATCTGCTGCCGTTTAACATCCAGGCTCTTATCAGGGAGAAAGAGCATCCGGCTGATTCTCATAGATTCATACATGCGAGTCACGTAAATGTGTGTGTGCTTTTGCAGTTGTAGCGAGGTAGAAGTCGCGAAGAAATGTCGATAAAAGAAAAATAAAACTAATAAATGAATAGCCTGGCATATTTTTGACCTCTTGCCCAGGATATTACAGGCAGTCGTGCTCGTCTTTTCTTTGACTGCATCCAAACACGGCTCAATTTCAATAAAACAAATTGACCAAAACTGCTTTTTTGTGACAAGAATTTACATTTTTAACAATATTTCCATCCTAAATGCACCTTGTCATGTGTAATACTTAAAGTGTGATTCAACTAAAATTCACAATATAGTCCCAGTAATACTTGATTTATTTCTATTTTATAGTATTTTTTTTCACTGCTGTCTTGAGAAACCTGCACAAATGGCAAATGATGCTTTTTGTAAGAAAACAAAATCTTTAAAATAAAAACTATCTCTGTTTGTTTCCCGCTTCTGTCGTGTTGTTTTCTGACAATTTTTGTTGGCATGTTCATGGTGTCGAACATGACTCACTAGAAGAAAAACAACAACAACTTGGAGACAAATGCTTCCTCTGAAAAAAAAGGTAAATGTCTGCTTTGTCTGCATTAAAAAAAACTGCATATAACTGCTAGTTTTGGTAGTGTACAAGGTACAATACAGCGTTTTAATCCCGGCATACAGTACATGCAGCCTCTACAACAAACAAAAAAAAATCACCTTTCGACTGACTTTATTTTATGGTCACAACGTTGTCATAAAAAGTAAATAAATATTATTGCAGTGTGATGACAGCATCACCCCGTAATTGGCTAAATGAGATTATAAACAATTTCTGACATGCAAGATATGATTATAGAGTGGGTGAGAGGCGTCATAAAGTTTATTCCCAGTGTGTGTGTGTCTGTGTGTATTTGTGTGTGTGTATGTTGACATATTGAGGAAGAGTCAACACCTCATTAGAAGCCCACATGCCGGTGTGGGGGCTGATTAAACAAAGGAATGCAGATTAAGCAGGGGTCGCATAATACACTCCAGATTCCCCCAGGCCCATAACACACACACACATACACAAACTAAGGATCAGAATGCAGAGAAGGGACAAGGTGCCTTCTCTAGCACCTAATAGAGTTAATTAACTGTCTTGATTCCCACCATGGGTGTTTGGAAGACATCAACATGTGACAGCAGCCAAACACCGTGTGTATCTGTGTGTGTCTGTGTGTTCCTCTCAGGACACAAACCCACTTAAAGTGCTGTCTGGAAACTGTCATCACAACCTTCTGATCATGTTAAAACATGAGGCCCGTCTCCATCAAAGCAATACAGTTCAGCACAATTCTTTTCAATTCTTAGCTTTTTTTCCCCCATTGTCAAACGTACCAGAATAACCCATTCATTCTGTCCTATTTTGTGGGTTAGCCCTTTGTTGTGCTACCATGCACAGTTGTCCCGGCTCCTACAGGAAGGGGCTGGACACACTGCCCTTCACTTAGTTGATTTGCTGACAGATAAAAAAGCATCAGCTTAAGTGCAACTTTAAGGAAAATCGTTGAAAATGTTTTGCCATGAAGATGGAATACAGAACGATTTCCTCCATTATCACACTTTGCTTCATGGAATTTGTTTGCGAGCTACACTGGTATGACGTCATGCTATTTACATACACAGTGGAAATGCAGATCATGGTGCACCGTTCTAAACCACAAGAAAGAGAGCTGAACGACACTGTACTGCTTTGGTGGTATCAAACCTATCGCTCCTTAAGGGAGGAAGCAGGTACGAGTTAGAAACCGTGACTTGCACATTTTCTTTGGATTTGTTAACTGAATTTGTTAGTTATTCGTTGTGGATTCAGCGATTCATGGATTCAAGTTAAGTCAGAAGTTCTTTCTTTCCGCAGTGGCGCTCTACAGTAGCTTGGTAACACTGAAACACACACACATTCATCAAAGGCACTGACTCTGGTCCTTTGTCAACATCTGTTTTCATTGAAGTCATCAAGGTCGCTCCTCCACTGTGTGACACCGACTTACCTCAGCTCATCAATAACCCTGAGTAACAGCTTTTAAAAAAAACATGCGTGTTTTCATCAAACTACACTTAAAAATTGCTACTCTGGTTGTTCTCTATGTTTGAATGTGCTGGTAGAATATATATAATCGTAACAGTATAGATAAAATAATCATAATGGCAATATAATTATTGTTGATAACCATTTACACACAGGCAACCACACCCAAACAAATCAGACGTTGTAGGTACTTACTAGTATAGCACTTCGTTGGCCTCGTGTCTCTCATAACGAACCGTCTCGCACATTATCCTGCAGACAAAGATGAGAAGACAGCAGCAGTCAGAAAACAGCAGGAGCCATTTAAGGAGTGGATTAAAACATCTTTCTTGCATCCAAGAAAGATGCAGAAATCCATGCTCACATTAGTTATTTCATTGAACACCTTTAATGTGAACGACTTTGGTGAACACACGTAATAAAGTTGTGGCTAATAAAGATTTAAGTTGCGTATTCCGTGGTTCAGGATCAATCATGCCCAAGGAAACCTCGTCTAATAGGAGGCAGAACGACCTGTTCTACCTTCAGAACCACAGCCTCCCTTTATGGTTCTTTTTCTTAGTGGTAGCACATTATTAAAAACAAGAGGACACTCTCTTTATTGCTCGTTTCTATAGGAATCATATGTAGGCTATAGCTGATGAGGGATGTCCTTTGTTTTTTTTTCCTTTTCTACAGGGGATTTCACGCAGTGATGTCCTTGGGTTTTTATACTGAACACTTCAAATATTCAGATACTTGGTATCTGCTGATGACTCGCCAAGCATCTTCTTTTTGTTAGTCAGATAGTTTGTAAGCACATGTATGGGTTACTAGGGTTTGGAACCTTTGAGTCACCAATGGCTGTTGTCTTGCAACTGGCGGATGAGAGCAGCGCCAGGCGGGCTGGCGTGGTTTAAGACCCCCATCCCCAATGGTGCCGCTGGAGAAGGCGTGTGCCCAAAGTGCGTAGGGTCTCAGGCTCACAACCTGCAATCCACCGTAAACAAACTCACGCTAAGGCTATTTGTGCCAGAACAAACAATTGAGGCCCAAAGGATCTAATGTGGAACTACTGCTTGGACATGAGAGACTGCCCAGAGATATATTCACTCATGGATAGGGAATTCAATAATTAACCTAAAAGTCACAAGACCACGTCTGCCTGCGCCTGCTCCTTCTCAAACAAACAAGTGTAAAAGGATTAGTGCAACGTATTAAGTGGGCACGGTGCTTTAGTTTCTCTTAACGAATTAGGCGCAGTCTGACGTGTTATTTTGTGGTCGTTGTGAACTTTAAATGAAATTATTTTTATAAGATTATGTCATTTTTAAAGGATTTACGACTGAATTAGAAGCAATGATTTCTTGTTTGAATTTTGGGGATAAATAACGTTGGCTGGTATCATTCTGATCTTACAATAAAAAGTGTAAAGGTAAGGGCCTCTTTACACTTACACGGCATTTATAATAAACAGTAGCTGATGGAAACAAAGGCTTCAAAGTAGCTGGGGCGGCTGTCGCGCTGTAGCCTCATTGCACAAGGACCGAAAAAGCAAGTCGCTGTGAACAAGAACCACAGAAGAAAAACAACACATTCCTCCCTGATGAAAAAGAAGAGAAGACCGAACTATAACATAATCCCATGGTGAGTGCAATGTCTGTCTGGGATTTTTCTTTTTTTTTTAAAGATAGGAAAACCAAAAGCACTCAGATAGAGTTGGCAGGAGTGGTGTGGGTTTGTCTGTGGGACCACGGGGACATTCCTCAGGATCCAAACCGGGAGGAGGGAGAGGGTTTACTGCAGGGTGGGAGGCCTCTGAGGGGTCACGCAGAGGAATGTTCCAGCTCGCGGGTCATGTACCGCTACATTGTTCCCTCGCCAGTATAATCCACATGTATGCACACAGGGCATGCTGGGAACAGACTTCTGACATTCATTGTTTGGAAAGCCTTCATCAGACAGAAAGTACGGGAAAGCTTTCGTGGTGACAGTGAAGCAAAAAAAAAAAGTGTGTTCCCGCCAGTTTATGTTTAGCTGTTTGCTCAGGGTTTTTGGAAGAATACACTTGTCTTTTCTATTTAAAATACTAGAAAAAAATGCAACTAATATGTAATCATTCATGTTTATGTTTCTTATTAAATGTTTCTGTATTGTTTTTTCTTTATCTTATTCCTTATTTTCTATTCCCAAGTGTTATTTAATTATGTAGGAGCAAATGTAATGCACCCAATTTAACCCCGGGGATTAATAAAGTATTCTCATTCTGAATATTATCACTGATTATGGGCTGGTTTAGACCCGTCTATTCAGACGTCGATGTAAAAAAAAATGCCATCAAAGCTTTCCGAACGTGTGAGCTGGTTACACGAGACGCACAAGAAGAGGAGGAGAGGAATGCAAAGAATTCCGCTATAAGAAGCAACAGCTCCTCCATCCATTCATCATCTGTACAGTTCACCCTCTGAAAAACTGCGGAGGGAACTGGAGCTAATCCCTGTTGACACTGGGCAAGTGGCAGGATAAACCGTGGACAGGTCGCCAGTGGACGGCAGCTGTTTTCGGACGTGAACTAAAGATAACTGAAGAATTGGGTTTGGACTCTCACCAGAAATAAACACGAAAGGAAATTCTTCAGAGAAGTCACCTGACTCGAGCTCAAGCACGCGGGAGGAATTGCCAGAGAATGTACGGAGCATTCACGTTTAAGAGATCCTCCTGACCAGTGGTCACCAACACGGTGCCACAGTTCTAAAAATACCAATGCTGCCGTCTACTCTACTAATTGTGACACTGTCTTGTCAAATTCTAGTTTTTTTAGTTTACAAATTTTCAGATTTTCAAATGACAAAAGTCAATTTTAATAGATAAACTTGCACACGTTAGTTTTGTTATCATATGATGACTGGACGTTGTGTTAAAAATCACATGCATGTTTTTCTATTATAACTCAATAAAACATCATTGATACTGTTGATAACAATTGTGATCATCGTTAGGTGTAAGCACTGGAATTAATTTGCGGCTGAATGCATAATTATTTTCTAAATCTAAATGTTAAAATGCAAATACGCTGACATGGCAGCTCCCCATACTGTTCTCTGGAGAATCTGGAATTGTCTGAAAGCAACTATAGACACGAAAGAAGAAAAAACAAGCACTCACACAAACCTTTACACCTCTAAGGACAAATTTAAGTCCTGAGTTGACCACGTTCTAGCTGGATTTTGCACATACAGACAGCAGATAAAACCAGTTTCATGACTGATTTACTGACAGAAGTGCATTTAACAGTTACAGTAGCAGCGTTTGAACGAGTGGCGGTCGTCTTCGAATCGCACGTCGGGGTTGGCGGAAAATGAAAGTCGGAAAATTCACATGCACCGTTAACCCAAGAATCTGCTTGTCTTTAGGCTGGTGGGGAAAACCACTTCTTATCCCTTAACTATTTAAAAAGAAAAAAAAAAGTGTAATAAGCTCAACAAGTCCTAAAAACGTCCACATTTGCTTTTTCGATAGTAAAATAATTCCAGCTTTAATGTGGCTAAGAAGGCAGCGTGGCTGCACACTGATGTCACCAGTGTTTGGCTGATGGCTCACTGTTAATTTCTCCACCCCTGACTATAACTGTTAATGGAGCACACACACAGGAGTTGTCACTCCATTTTAATTTGCAATTGAAATTTGTATCACCGGGATATCAAGCTTTAAGTTATGCTAATGACCAGGACTGTGTGTGTGTGTGTGTGTGTGTTCACACGCTCACCTCAGCTGATGCTCGCGGAGGTTGGACAAGGCCTCCATGCCGTGGAGATAAGAGTAGACGATCTCCAGGTCCTGAAGAACAAGAAGAAGAAGAAAAAGGTGTTACAAGACTGAGGAGCAAACAATGAGCGGTGGTTAAATTAGAGCTGAAATGATAAACTGATTATGCAGTTAGTCAATAGACAGTTTGGATAATTGATTATAAAACAACACCACATTTAAAATTGTAATTTCAATGAAAGAGATCAAAGATCAAAGTGATATTGTTTCACTCAACCAACAACTGCGAGCGCTCCAAACACCAGAAATCAGCAAACCGGATGCAGAGTTCTAATTATTATTGATTTCTTTTCGCTCAATTAATCTATTGGTTCAACATCTGGTGATAATTATTGATTTCCCTTTGGTCAGTTAATCCATTTGTTCAGCAACTGTTCACTTCCAACCTACAGCTAGAAAAACACACAGAACCCAGGACTGAAGCGTGCAAAAGAAAAATTAAATATGCAGCCCGTTGATGCTTAAATTATAAATAGGGTATTGTGGTGGAGGAAATGTGTGTTTGATGCAGATCAAAAATCACATCACTGTCATCTGATTTCTTAAGCAGCTCATTCATTCTGCAGGGAGGACAAACTGGCTTCTCACGCCACAGAGATCATTTAGAAAGGACGGGAGCATTGATTTGTTTGACTGCACTTTTGAATAGAGAGCAATAAAAAAATAAAAAAAATAATAAAGGAACTACACTGCACAGCTATAAACTCCTCATTCAATTACTTCATCAAGTGACTCAGTGAGCAACTCTCAAGATTGTTTGGCCCAAATCCAAGTCAGAGGTGAAACAAAGTGGCTCTCTCTGAGCGCTGGCAGCGCGTACAGCCACTCCACTGTCTGTGTGGACACACTGGGGCACTGACAGTCCGCGAGTGTGCGCGCGTGTGTGTGCGTTGCGCTACTGGGACGTCTTTGTCGGTGGCAACTGGAGGTAGACGTGGCGACAGCAGAGTGAAGGGACAACAGAGACGCTACTGTGCGAAGACCGTCGCCGGGCACAGAATTACACACAAAACTACACAGAATGCCCTTCCTCTTTTTGGGGTTATGTTTCTGAGAGTTGACCACAAATTATGAATAAGACTTTATGGGGGGAGAATAACAGAGTCTCTCCAGTGTTAAAGGCCTCCTATGATAAGGTTTAAGTGGTCTGAGAAAAAGGAAAAAAGACTTTGGTCTCTCTTTATATCAATAGTTTATATTGCTGGTAAGAGTTGCTACAGCATTTTGCTACGGATTATGAATGCATGTCGTAGCAGTGCAACAATAAAAAGGTAAAAAAAATAAAGCAGGCGAAGAAGAAATCTACGATCAAACACATGCCCACTAGTGAAAACCCACTAAATGTGTTTTTGACCAGTGGGAATAAAAGTATAGGTGTGTTGAAAAGAGACATTTGACATTTGTTACAATTCTACATCAATGCTGCATTATTTTATTTCAGCTATAAAGAACATTTTGAATTCATATTTATCTGAAAACAAGAAAGTATAACACAAACAAAGGTGTAGGTTCAAGCTAAATAAAAGTCTCATTACATAACACAAAGTGAAACCACACCTACTATGCCTCTCGTAACAAATAACCATGTGACGTTCCACAAATAGACATAACGTATACACACTAATATGAAAACTATGCGATGAAACCACACAAACCGATAGTCGGTTCTTTGAAGTCAGCCTCATTTAGGTTTGGCCCATAAAAAGGTGGATAAAGAAAGGAATCTGTGTAGTCCTGGGGGCTGCCCGGCCCTGTTACATCACACACTAACCAAAGCCTTATGTTCACAAAAGTGTCTTTGGTCAGTGAAAGTCTGTGAACAGGAGCAGTGCTTTTCACAGAGCCGATGTTCTGACGTCTACTGCCGCCTACTGGAGGACTGGGAAACTGCCGCTTTGTGTGAGGATGACTACTATTTAAAGATAAATGTGTCCAAGTTTGTATACAGGGACTTTATAGTTGTTTATTTTTTAAGTTATAAACCTGTCCTGTGCTCTTTAGCATTTAAAGTTATTATTTTTTTAAACAAATGTAATACTTCATCTGAGGTTTTTCTTTACATTCTCTCGTATTCAAAGTGCCGACTGACTCCAAAGTGGTGGAACGGGTTAAGATAAGGGGTTAAGAGCAGACCACGCGACGGCACTGCCGCCACTTATGTAACTGTTTTCAAGAAGGTCAAAGGTCAAGGCATTTTAATGGCATTAACTCACTTTGGTTTGCTCCACTCGCCACTCAGTGTTGTCAAGCACATGCACGTGTCAACAGCACACTGGTTTTCTTCCAATATCATTTATAAACATTTCTCAGAAAAATAGATAGAATAGAGTATTTATTAGTCACCGCTTTGCCCTTTGTTGACATGACTTGTTTATGATTATTATTGTTATTTATTACATGTATATACATGTATATGTAGTATGGTGAATTTTTCTGTCATTTTTTGTGACTGCAAAATGACAACAGACTCAAACTGTGGTCTAAATGGGTGGCAAACACACCAGACGGATAAGCGCCACTAGGTGGCAGTGTTGCAGATTTGCTTCATCCCACAGTGACATCACCGTGAATACAACAGCACCACTTAAATGCAACCTCACAGGGAGGAATATGCAAAACCATCAATTGTGGCTTCAGTCTCAAATATTTTAGATTGACTGTATGGAAAGAATGTAAAGGACCCCATCTTTTCCACTCTCTGGGCTCTACATTTTTCGGTCTAATTTTCTCCCCTTTTTTCATCTAAACAGTCTCCTTTCAAACTGAACCAAACACAATCACTACTATATAGTGCACAAAGAGAGCACACACACACACAGATGTCAAACGCAAAATAAGCTTGTCTCGATTCTTTTAGAAACAATTCAACATTCAAAATAGATCAAGCATGGATTTATTCTAATGAATTAGAATACATTTCTTTTTTCCTGACACTTCACAGTCCTAAGATCAAAAGCAGAGGACCTTTGATCTCTGTTTTCAACACCAAGTAGGTGTTTCATGCTCATTGTCATCCTCATGTTCAGTCCCAGCTCTGGTTGTTAAAAACAAGACAAAAAGTCTCTCATAGAACAGACACAGGAAGGAAGATCAGACCAACAGTGGGAAGCTGAAACTGGGGCACAAAGATGAAGGCTGCATCTAAAATTCTGCTCGTTGTGCTGTGCGTGCGCTGAATAAAAGACAAAAAATAACTTCTTGTTGTTTCAAAAAAGAAAAACAAAAAAGTGCTGGCTTTAGGACTTTTGGTAAGTAGTTCAAACTCCCATCGCAGGCTTTAACCATTAACACCGTCTAATCCCCCGTCTCTTCCTTTTCCAAACAAATCCTTCCAGGAACTCAGGTGGCCTGCACAAGAGGGAAAACACACCAAGATGCTGCTCTTGATAACACTTTTAAAAGACAAAAAGGACCTTGGGGGGAAAACTACTTGTGGCGTTCCTTGCATACCAACGAGATGCTGTAAATCGCACGTCCTCTTAAACTTCCTCAGTTGCTGGTGCAAAAAACAACCAAGTCATAACTTTACACCTTCATTTGTAAGACGGATGGAAGCAGAGCAATGCAGCCCAATGAGTGGAGGCATTTCCTTTCCAGAATACAAATTAAACAATAGCAGGCCTTGTCTTCCCTGTTGGAGGTTTGAATACACACTCTCACACACACACTGATCACGACATCCTCCATTTTCCACCCATTATGTTCGGGCCCAATAGGGACCGGGTGCAGCGCCGGGCCTGCTGCCAGCCTCCTGAGTGGCAAAGTGTTGATTGGGCAAAGGAAGGTCAAGGAAGTTGTGCTGTTTTTCCCACATTGTGTTCGCTAAGACGGAGAAAATCAAAGAGCCGAGTTACAGTGCAAACAAATAGAGTTTTGCATGCAAAGAGGATTAGTTTGAAAAAGGCCAGATTAGAGACGGAGAACAGGGGGAGAGGTTTGTTTTTGAAAATGTGCAAAATCGGTTTAACCCATAAAGGGCAAACAACATACTGAAGATTTGGCTAAAAATAGGAGTCAAGTACTGTCTTCAACGTGCTAGAAGAATGACAAAAAAACTAAATTATCAAAACAGAGTGAGTCCACTTCTTTTATGGACTTTAAGAAAACAAATCCACTAACCATTGTTACTCTTGACAAATTAACCGCTATTTAAATAAATATAAAGGATGTTAAAACTTCCCTCAAAAGAATCAATTTATATTTGTCTTGTGAGCCATTTTTGAAAATAAAGAGATAAAAATGTTTTTTATTTTACTTCCGCAGGAAGATAAAGCTGCAAACAATACTTTATTGTCGAACATATTATAAAGCTAATACTTTATAATCCAGAACAAAAATGCCGAGAAGGTGTATTTCCACATTGCAGTGGTCCAGTGACGTGACTTTTGTGCTCGTTTCCCAAGGTCATTGTAAACATGTTATAAAATGCCTTCTCTTTTCCTTATCTCTTAACACAACAGTGTCTTGTTTGCCAGATAGGAAGCTCTTTTTTTTCCCAGGTCCAACCTTTTCATTGTGGCACAAATGGTCAATCCATTTATTCGTCTGAGTTCTGGCTGAGTGCAGATAGCAGAGCCTTTGCATGCATCTATCAGCCTCTGTGGAGAGAGGCATCAAAGAAAAGGCGGCTGCCACCTTTTAAAAAACAATGGAACAATGTGTGAGACGTTAACAAAAGAGTCTCAGGTATGAGGGTGGAGAAGGACATCACTGCTGACCCCCATCAGCCTCTATCGCTATCTGATGGGACGTTCGGGCGCCATATTTGCACTATTGCCATTTCCCTCGAGCAGTAACTCGGAGACTTGATTGACAGACTGCAGGTAGCAAACTGCGGGCGATGATATGTTTCATATCTCCTCGGGGATGACTGTTCAAATGTTATAAAACCATAAAATCAGGCACACGCCTGCTGTTGATACAGTCGTATATTATTGCCCTCACGGAGTCATCCAACAGAATAAACCACAACCACTGTGTCACGCAGGCTATCTCTTATAAACTTGTGAGATAATCCAAACACTGAAACAATCCAAACAAAGTTTGCTTTAATCCAGCTGTTTTTGTGGCCCTAGAACAGGAATTCAAACTTTTTTGCCATAAAGTTGGAGTAAAAGTTTCAATCATTGTGGTACTAATCAAAACTATGCATCCGGAACGAAATTTAATGCAAACAATATGTACATTTCTACTTTTTTAAAAAACAATGCTTATTGAGAAACAATCCAGTCCGTGTGTGTGTGTAAAACCACAGAGTTTATCAGCAGCTCCCCCAGAGGAAACTGCTGTTCTTATCAAGCCAAGTGAAAGAGAGAGGTGTGGAGAAAGGCCTAGTGAGAGCGTGAGAGAGAGAAATCACAGTGAGACATACGCACTTCTGTCAGCACTGCCAGCAACTTGTTTAGAACTTATCGCAAGGAGTTTTCACAGAGTAACGTCTCACTGGCGGATTGTGAAATCGAGGGAACAGTAAATCAGTCATTCCATCCACGGTGTTGATTGAGGAGGAAAAGGCAAATCTGTTCAAATCGAGTTTGAAATGTTTTAATTATAATGACTTTATTGCACTATTGCAGACGCTCAAGTCTGCGACCTTCCTCCCAGCTCAGCTTATTAGACCATCCAGGTGCTTTTCACCTTGATGCGCGGCAGCAGTCAAAGGAGGAATAGCCACTCTAATCAAGGCACTATGTGCGAAGAGGATTTTTTTTGTCTTTCTGTTTCATAAAAAAACAGCTGCGAAAAGCACAAATTAATCCCCGGCGACTTGGGAACGAGGACGACCTAGATTTATAACAATTGCTCACTTGTCACCGCAGGGCGAGCTTTTTACTCCGTATCTTCGACCCCTGTGAACTGGGGCCGCCTCGAGGTTGGACCAGGATAGTATGCGAACCATCTCATTAGGGCAAATATTTTTAGTCTCTTGTCATTTGTGCATCATTTAATTTATTCAGCATTTCTGCACTGGCACCGTGTTTCACATCACGACGCATTACTGACCACTTCCGGGTTTGCCTCTCTGTGCCAGCGACCCCTCACTCAGAGACGAGCTGGTATTCCTGGATCCTGTTACCGTGACAGCAGAGGAGTCGTCTTGTGTGTCACACTGGGGAGAGGCTCGCATTCCTCGGATGACACCGGCTAGATAATGTCTCACTGTCCACACCATGGCACACATGAGGCTAAAAAGGGGCCATCTCCACTCACACCACACCTCCCACTGATCACTAACCTATGGAAGGTGCTATTATAGCATACCAAGAAGAGG
Organism: Solea senegalensis; assembly: GCF_019176455.1. Taxonomy (NCBI): domain Eukaryota; kingdom Metazoa; phylum Chordata; class Actinopteri; order Pleuronectiformes; family Soleidae; genus Solea; species Solea senegalensis. The sequence goes on from NC_058032.1 coordinate 2,424,331, forward strand.
AGGCATCTGGGTCGACTATAAGGGCTGTGCCTGTGAGCTCCTGCTGGGATACTATATAGTAAACCTGCAAGTGTTAATCTAACAACGAGTCAATCATTCAATGAAAAAGGAAATGCTGGTTCCCTGCAGTGTCATAAAAAAGAAAGCGAGGAAACAAAATGTGTTGACTGGATAATAAAAGGTTTCAGCTAATAATATGACATTGAATTATGTTTATTTTCTGCATCACTGCAGAGTTCTGATTCTAACTGAAGGCTACATTGGCTTTCCAACACCCTTGGAACACACACACACCTGGTGAGGTGAAGGATATTCAATGTCATCAATTGCTTAAAGTTGCTTCATTTTACACACTGCACCTTTAAGTTCAATATCTACTTGAATATTCTTTAATAAAAAATAGCAATGTATGGCTTGTATGGATTTTATGCTTTCCTTTTTCCGTCATATGTGGTATTGAATTTAATATACACAGGCATGAGACAATTTGCACCACTGTTTGCACATTATTCAGACCTCCAGTTATGACTAATCTGCTATAATTTAAACGGTGGCCCAACAAAGCACCGTCTCACTGGGCTTCATTACTGTAACTGCTTACATATCATTTCCACTGAAAAACAAAGCACAAAAAAGTGCCCTGAAATCCCTTCTGTGCATTTCTTAGATTCTCTCCACAGTGGACTTTAACGTGGCGTTGCATGACAAGAAACGTCAGTCTCCTCGACGTCTGGCTGTCTAATAAAAAGCATATGTCTGCATCCGAGAGCGGGGCATAATGAGGGCTGCTGTGTGAGGAGATAAACAGCCCATATAGACGCGTAACGAGATAAACAGACCACCGGGAGTCAGACGGTCAGTGTTGGAGGCTGGAAGGTCATGTTAGCCCGCGATGCACGATCTGCTAATGGCAATATATTGCAATAAATTTGTCTTCTCAGCACAAATGTCGCAGCACGTCCGTGTCAGTGTGCCAAGTGGGACTGAGGAGGCCCGCCCCCTCCCGGAGCAGCCGAAACAGCAGCGACGGCAGTTTATTCTGAAATGTGCACGTTCATCACACACCTCAGGGGCAGGAGTGTGATGCTCCGGCGATTGCTGCTGCCGCGAGTGCGTGACCGTCTCTGGTGTTTATATGAGCGAGTGTATGTGTGTGTTCCCAATGCCTTTGTTTGTGCATTCCTTCTGTTAAAAAACAGGGTGGCTGGCAGCTGTCCTTGAATCTCTATTGACAGAGAGTGTGAGATCTGCTGGGTATTTTTATCCATTAGCCTGTGTGTGTGTGTGTGTGTGTGTGTGTGTATATGTATGAGAGAGCAGGTGGAGGCTTTGTGGGCTTCAACAAGGTCACACGGTGAAGAGCGGCGCTGCTATCGGTGACTGTTTTTGGACCAAACGTCGAGGTCGAGTGTCTGTTTTACAACAGCGCGGCATGGGATCACAACAAAGGGAGTCACTGGCACAACAGATGCATTCATTAGCAAAAACACTGCATTCATTTGCCCGGAAAAGAAAGCACGGGATGCAAGTTAATCCTTCAAATTAGCTGGAAAGTAGCTCCACACGAATTCTAGAAACACCTGCAATCACACAGTCACACTGCTGCACAAAATAAATGTGTGTTAATAAAATAAAACTGAGCGTCACAACATTGACGAATGACGTTGGCACACACTACACAAAGCTAATTAGCAGTCCGATTCACATTAAGCACTCGGCGTTAACTCAATGGGTTAAGCTAGCAGAGCACATGGCCCCCGTTCCTTCCTCATCGCCACCTCGGATGCTAAATTAATCACCGGACAACAATTATAGCATGCATACTGCTGCCTGTTCAGACATGATTAAGATGGATATACGACTCGTCTTTGTCCACAGAGACCAGCCACCCTCCACTTTTACACCGGCTTGATGGAACTTGATGAATAAATTAAAGCCGTGAATAATGGCGAGTGGTGGCTGAAGTGGCTGCAGGGAGCAGAGTGACGATGCAGTTGTGGGCAAAATTTATTTCCCACCGTGGCCGGGGCAGCTGGTGGACATGGTGACTGGCTGGAACAGGAATCAGGGAGCCATGTGAATGAGCTTAACGGCATCTACTTGAGCCGCCTGCCAGTATAAAACCCTCAAGAACAAACACACACTCGGTCTCTTGGGGCTTACAAATTAGGTGCATGCTGCGCTGCACACAAAGCAGCAGATAGCGACAGTGGTTGTTGTCGTGCTACAGGTTGTTTTGGACAAAACTGTGCAAGAAAATCACCAATAAGAAAATCAAACGTGTGCATGTTTCATAACGAGCAAGCACATTATCTTGGCAGGAAGCATGTCAGAACGCATGCTCAGGGTTCACTGACCTCCTCGACCCCGCTGCTTTGATCAGGGCCGCAGCAATCTGACACACATGCTGGGTTGGAAGGGAGTGCAAACAGCCCAATAGTCCTGTGCTGCAGAATATCAAGGAACATCTTCTATAGATGAAGATGATGTCGTACATAAATATAGCATTTGTATCATGTCAAAACATGAATCGAGGGTGATTTGATGGTGCGGCTCACTGTCAATGTCAGAGATTTTCATTCTGTGGTTGTTTTTACTTATTATTACATACAGCTTAAAGTAGACCATATGCACTGGTACTTTGAAAATGAAAATGCCAAGGAGACTTGTTTTTTATTATGGATGTGTGCTCCAGACATGTTGTTTTGTCTTATAATATTTATCCGTTACAAATTTCACTGTTTTTGTCTGCACTACAGTCGTGTGTAAAGAAACATTACTTCAAAATTAATTTAAAATACCATATATCAAATCAGAAAAAAATTAAACACTAAGATTTTAGTGTTTCGTAGATAGTCTACGTAACTCGTGAAAAATCTTACCAGAATAAGAATGAACCCAATCCTTAAGTGTATGGTGCAGAGTTTCTCTGCATTACGAGGTAAGGTCGGAAATAATTTATGAGGAAATCGGGAAGTCGCTGATCAGCATTAAAGTGAAGCCGCATTGTTCACAACACAAGTGAGGCGCCCTTTACTTTATTTATTAACCAATATGTGTGTGATTTATACAGGAAACTGCACAACGTGAGAAAATGTATTCATCGCATTAAAGATAGAAGCAATTTTATATTCAGAATCTGCACAAAACACTGTAAAGGACACTACACTGTTGCCCTTGAGGGTAAGAACAAGGATGTGATGTCCTCTAAGCAAAGATTTCACTTCTCTGCATCAGTCTGCTTCTGTTTTACCTTTATCCACATCCTGTTTCAGTGTTAGTCAAGTAACACTGACACAGGATGTCACAGATCCCTCCACTTAACACGCAATGATATTTTATGAGTAAGTCGTGCATCTATTTTACCTCGTGTAAAACTGATATGCAGCAGACACAGCTATTAACAACATGACAAGAATAAATCCATGAGCTCTGACAACAATACACACAGTCACGGTGATGTGCATATAAAAGTAAAAGCAGCAGCTCAGACAAATCTAGCTGTGAACAGTTAGGATTGTGAGCAGGAACGTGCAGAGTCTTTAAAGCCGCTATGATTTTGCACAACCATGCAGGTTTGCACAACAGTGTCCAAAATTAGAGCTGACAGTACATGTTGAATCGTAGGTTCTACCTTGCGGACATCCTGGGGTGAAAAACTTGGCTCTCGAGTTACTTTTCTTCACAGTTCCATCTTACAAAACAGGATGGCATCATGTTAGAACCAGTTTCCTCCAGCAGCTACAAGAAGCTCCATACATTGTTGAGATTTCCTCTCAACACTTCATATATTTGACTTAATCTCAGTGCAATCATTGTCTCTCCATTTGGACGGAGTACAAGTCCAGATTTTACAACAAAACCGGGACCATTTTTTTGTCACCAATGCTTACTCATGATAAGTTAGCAACATCCAATAATGTGCAGCCTCTGTGACCTCAAAGTTGCACCAGGACCACTACGCTCACCACAGCCTCACATCCAGAGTCATCCACTGTACTATACTAAGAAATCTAGTGTGGAGATTTCAGCCAGCAAACATTGTTGGCATTATTGAGCAATAATTCCATAATAACCGTTCTGCAGAGAGGACTAAACCCAAGCGCCTCGCCTAGGCTTTTTATTTTCAGCCATGGTGGGAACTTGGTTCCCATAATAGGATTCTTTGACTCCTTTGACTAATCACTGGTCATTTCAGAGAGAGGGTGCTGCTATTGGCTGTTCTACAAAAGTAGCTGCACAAACACACCAGCATAAGTGAATGCATATGCTGCAAAACAAACTGAAAAGGGAAAGGGTCTCAGAGACAGAGAGTGGGACAACAAAAACCCACAATACTGTCTGAGCTTTTATTAGAAAATAAGAGAGTGCCTTTGTGACCAGGCTCATCTAGTGGCAGGGTGAAAATGCAGGAAACTGTTACTATATGCACAATATGGTCCGGAAAAATCAACTGTCATATTCACAGGAAAAAGACATTTTTTGTTAGCTATCAAAGAAGAGCAAGGCTTTTGGGCCAGTAAATTCTGTATCATTGTAGAAATTGGTTCTAATGCAGATATGCCAAACATTCTATCATAATCAAATAATTGCATTGAGTATTTTCCTTTCTTTTACTACGTCATATCGTGATTTCGATTGCCCAAGATACAGTTTAACAACCTGGGGGAAGATGCTATCTTGGAAAGATCAAAAATCCAGTGAAATGATGCCTTTTCCAAAAACAAAACATGGCTGAAAACGTTGCACACGATATCATTTATTTTTGCCTAACGTGATGTTGCCAGGTTCTCAAACGTAAACATCTGTTGTGTTGCCTTGCCATTGGGTTATGAAGATGAAAAAATATGCAGCCCTAACCACAACAACGCTCAGTGTGGATTCAACGGTGGCCTCTGACCAATACTGGACACAAAGGGATCTCTCAGCTCTGTCACTGAACCTGATCATAGCAGGTCTGCACCCGGGAACAAAGCCAACTGTCCGGCCAAATGAAACCCCGCTCCATCTCGCTCAAACAAAGGCCTCAAAGAGGAGCTGTGCAATCATCACAAAAGTTACACAACATCACACAATACACAGGATCAATTCACGAGAGCTCAAAGCGAAAGCAAGGTAAGATGGGGCACGGTGGATAAAATGGGGGGTGAGGATGTGCTTTCATCTTTCCAGGGGAAAACGGCTTTCTTGGTGGCCTAAAATGATCCACAAACGGTTGGGTCCAGCTTCGCCCCCCTTTTTTGCCCAATTAACTTCAGACAAGTAGAAGCCAAAGGCTGGGGAGTTATTCATGAATTCCCCCAGAGTTCAACAATGGAGAAGAAAAATGACATAATTCCCAACTGTATGAGTTTAATACTTTGCTGTGACTGCATCAATTTCACCCAATTCCTAAAATATATGGTCATTACTCCGAAACCTCCCCCCTGCTGCATATGAAATTATTATGGTATTCAATAATCAATCTTTTAAATCTCTGCTGCTTCCTCCTAAGGCCGTCTGCAAAAAGTAATTCCAGCATTACAATGCTTCTATGGCTGTTGGTTGCTAGGGAACAACCAGAGAAACTCTTTCACTATGAAGACTGCTTTCACAAGAGCCAGATTTCTCTTTTTCGGGCCCCGAAGGCCACAAAACCCTCTGGTCACCAGAAGGACGTTGGAGTGTGTTGTTAGTTTGCGAGACATCTCACATAAAATGTGATGTGCTGTTGTTAAGGAGCATGTAGCACAGATGTTTCTGCATTACTTCAAAACTAAACCCATGAAAGGGAAATAACATTCAGATATTGTAAGCAGAACTGCTGAGGTTGTCTTGGCTGAACTGAGCTGCATCATTTGTGAACTTTTTCCTGTTTTGTTTTGTTCTTTGCACTTTTTTGCACAATTGAGGTTTCTCCCCTTTAAGTGCATATTCTGCTTCAATCGGGTCTTGCTCTGTGTTTTTTTGGATATAAACAATTTGACGTCTATTTTTTTCCAGCAAATGTCGCCTAATACTAATTAGTCCTCTACTAAATACATTCATACTGAATCGCATGATAGCTACCTGCAAGTGTCCCACAACCCTAAATACTTCAATAAATTGACTTACTGTTTTCAATGAGCTGCACTAAATTCCTACATTTACTTTAAGTATAACCTTCGGCAGTGCCAGTGGTCTCATGACTGGAGTGTTTCCAGAGGGTCTCTGGGCTACAGGGCTAGAACAGCATGTTCCCTCTGGGCTGGGAACGAGCCAGCAGCTTTACCTTTGTTAGTAACTAGACAATGTTGTCGTCCATGCCCTTTTATGGTTTTATCATCACAATGGAGTTGGGTGACATCCTCACCTTTTTTATCTCCAAAGGCTGTGATTGTCGCAACTGTAAATCGTTAATTCGCAAGGGACAATGACGGCATTGTTTCTAAGGCCTGAAAACAAAAACTTCCAACACTCAAGCAACAAATTACTGACTAGTCTAACTAAAAGCTCAGCCAGCTCATGTGATTGGGAGTTGAATTAGTATTGCATGTATACCCTCAGCACTTTTGCCTTTGCAAGACTCAGTCAGAATAAGGGCCCTTCTGCATGGAGTTTGCATGTTCTCCCCGTGGGGGGTGGGGGGGGGTCCTCCGGGTTCCTCCCACAGTCCAAAAACATGCAGTTTTGGGGATTATGCAAATTGGACACTTTAAATTGTGAGAGTGAATGGTTGTTTGTCTTATATGTGGCCCTGTCCTGGGTGTACCTTGCCTTTCGTGCTATGTCAGCTGAGATTGGAACCAGCACCCCTGCTACCATCATGTGGAGGATACACCGGGACATTCATTTGAATAGCGAGCTTCAACTGCAGCTTCAACATACTGTAACTGTGCATGGAAATGTACTGAGTGTGACCTGATGATGCATCTGGTGAGCTGCCAGTTCAGACTAAGTGGTGCAGTGAGAGCCACTCATGGGTTTGACTAAAGCTCCCGTGTGAAAGTCATGTAACCAACTACAAGTGGAAACCATACATGAGGGTCATTTCTTGAATCCCTGCTGAGGATTCCCAACATTGGACTATTTTTGATGCTAGTTTTCTTGTATTCATCGTCAGAACCACATTGGCGCACTCTCTTTCACATCATCTCGAATGGAAGTTTCCTGTTTACAGCGTTGCCTTATGATCCCACCCAAAGCCTTTCACTTCACTCAGACTAAAATAGGCTTTCAGCTCAAGATGGACGGGGATTTCAGGCTATATCCTGAGGATGTTTCACAAAAGGAACATGGCAAACCATTGTGGTCTTTTAGCACTTTAGTGACAAGTTAATGTTTTCCCTTTCGTCAGGAGGGAAGTGGACATTAAACTGTAAATGCTTTAACGTATGGATGTCTATTCAGTATGGTAATGTGTCCGTCCTTTCTCTCGCTTGTCTTATTGTAATGATCTGCCACCCTTTTCATACACTGTTCCACAAAATTAAACTAGATGTTAGACTGTAGCTAATGTGGCACTGAGCTATAAATACAACTCTTTGTTGAAGCTTCTTGGCATGTCTACAACTGCATTTGGTACAGTTTAGCTAAACCAGCTATTCCCAGTACACCGACAATATAATTGGTGTGATTGTAACAGTTCCTGACAAGCAGAAGCTGGCTGTAACAGGGAGTCATTGTGTGAGTGTTTCAAAGTGCCTGAGAGTATAGCGAGGCCTGCCTGAATCGAGGCCATCTTTCCTTCCAATTACAATCAAATATACAGTCCACATTTAGTGCAACAATAACACAGCCGCAGGCAGTCAGACCTGCACAGGCAGCAAGTGCCACTGCAGGATCACATGAGGGCGACGTCCCGATGTGAGTCATATATTTTATAACACTTGGAAACTAAACACAACAGCAACATGCAACCATACATCCTTGAGTACACTCACAGTGGTGGATACAGTCACACTGTAATCACAGTCAACTCTTAGACTGGTATGTATTAACTTAATTAATGATGCTGCTTAATAACTGCTGAAATGTGTTTGGACAAGAGGTTCTTCAGTGAATTACAAGGCTGTCAGCGTTCTGTCATTCTGACTGACGCTGCAAGACTCCCCTGTTACTGTGATTGATCGGTGCCCATTGTGCTGCGCTACACAGTGCAGACTAAAGCCACTTTGACAAACAGTATTATCCCATCAGAGTGTCATATGTAGCCTTTTCTTGTGAATGTTTGCTTACAAACAGAATACAGGAACTAACCAAATTACACAACAAGAAGATATTGCTTTAAAAACCTGCGTGCATGGCATTACGTAAGCCTATTGATACTTGGGTCTTTGCTGCATGACGCATTCAAAAATCTGTGCGTTAGTCAAGGCAAAGAATGATTAATGAAAAGGGTTTGGTCTCAGCGGGAGTGGTTTAAGTGCAAAGAAAATATAGGGCCATATGGGAAAATGTCTGGCAACGGATGGCTGCTCGAGGTCAACCAAGGCAAGTGTCAATTAGCCGGGTCAAGGTCTGAGGCGCAGATGAGCTACAGCAGTTTCATAAATAATGCTCAGATGAAAGTGACATTGCACCACTCAAAGAAAAACTGTTGCTTTATTAGTGCAAGAAAATTATACCACAAAGTCAACAGATTAAAATCAATGTCAACTTTGCTGCGAGGGGACGTTGCATCACTGCAGTGCATCTTCCCATAAATGTGTTACAGAGGGAGGGTCCTAAAAACACGTAGGCATATAAAACCTCACTGGTCCTGATACTCTGTCAACTGGCACCCAAGAGATTCAGAGTCAGCCATTAGAAAGATAGCGTGGTTAAGTTCAAGCAAGTTTCTTTCAAAAAAGCTGGAAGCAAGGAGTAACTGTCAAACATTCCAGTGAGAATCAGATTGCGTCGAGACCTTGGTAATGAACGGACATTTTCCCTGATGGGCAGCAGAGGAACAGAGGGGCTGAGGAGTTGGAAACATGACCAACCACAGGTTAGACAAACCCGCGGGGACCGATTACAAAGATAAGGTTTCAACAAGACAGATATCTTACACCAACCTGCTCCACTGCGCACAGGAAGTGAAACAACAGTATTCCTAATCGCTGATGTATAAACGGGGTAAACAATGTTGCGAGGAGGCATTTTCCCTCCTTTCCTCTGTGCTGCCTTGGTCCATCCACTCACCCCCGTCTTCCTGCCGGCATGACTGCAGCAGTTTACACTTCTGACAACGACGCCCATTAGCAAAGACAGCTGTTTCTGCTCACACTACCGTTGTAATGAATTGGGCCTTTCAGCTCACATGGCAAGTAATCACCTGGCTTCCAAAAGCACAGCTGTTAATAAACCTCAGTTTGCACGAGGCATGACGGGCCACGTTAGGATCAAAAAGCGCATCCGGCAAACTGTGAAGTGATTCAACATCTGAGCTTGAAACTGGCTCGAAAATGAGCCCCCTAAGGTCAAAGCAGTCATGGTCAAATGATGTCAGTGACAAAGAAAAAAGCCTTTTCTTCACACTCTTACTCCCGCCACACACTTTCCCTGTACACTCCACATGCCCTCATCTTAAATGCACTGTGGATTTGTTTACACTACAAGGCAAAGGGACCTCTATGCATACTGACGCTCAATTGGCTGGTGAAAGCAGATTCACTTTATAGCATCGATGTTATTGGCTTCCAGAGTGGCACGTTTGTAGGACGCAGTGTAAATGACATCAGGGCATTCCAGTACCTCAGCTCTGGTTCTCGTCCAGGCCATGCCATTTGCTGCATGTCACCACCACATTTATCGGCCTTAACTTTCTACACCTCTGTTGCTATAATAAACGCCGAAAAGATAATTTTATAGACTGTAACAGAAGTACAAAGACCAATGTCTTTACCAAACATTCCGTATGTAAACACAAGGGAGTGTGTAACTATTGCCCAACATTCCTCAGGAGTAACTGCATGTAATGTACACAGGTAGCATGTTTAAGTCCTAAAGGGACAAACGGGTGCAGCTTTTTGGTGTTGTGTTCCTTTCATAAATCTGGTATAGTCACTAGGTCATTTGAAATCATCTGAATAAAATGTTTATTTCATAAAGGCAAATGCAGAAGAAGATCGAATTTCCCCTTTTCGGGGGAACAAAACAGGTTTATCTTATCTTAGCTAATCTTCATGTAGTAAACCAAGACAAGCTTCACAGCCACATGAGTCTGATGTACTGTAAACACAAGACGTATGTGCATGAAACTACGACTTAAGACTGGCGTGTGTGTGCTACAAAATAACTTATGGAACGGTCCAGAGCAGAGAAGGATCATGTCGCTATTGATAAATATTTGCAGTCTTCAAAACTTAAGCAGGTGAGCAATCCAGGAACTGGCTCTGTTTCCTACATGTGTACAAGTACACGGACCATAGTTCTATTATTATTTATTTGTTCATTTCAACCTCCTCCTCCTCATTAAGTGTTAATGATCAGAAAATGTAATTATGTAGGTGAATGTAGCAGGACTCCTACATTAACTTCCAGATGAATATCATCATTTCATCATAGCAGCCCTGTCAACAACGTCGCCCTGGTCTAGACCGTGTTCGTGCAACAGCAACCATGTGCAAGTGCCTTTGTTACCAGTTCTGTAAACAAGAATTAGCCACATGGTGAGCCTGTATATTGGGATTTAGAGATCTTTAGTCACGCAAATTAATCAGCTCTTCATCTGATCCACGTCATGTCTGGAGCAGTTCTCCAGGAGGGAGGATTATACCACTGCAGATTATATACCAGAGTGAGGCTACAAAACAAAAGTGTGATAATTGTTTGCAGCAATTACTTGGTAACAACCATTTACAGGTGAAAGAACAAAGACATCAAACTAAAATCTTTAGCCTCAGGCAAGTGGCATGCATTTCAGAGCAATAAAGAGACAGTGTCAGCCAAGATGTCAGCATTGCATACTGAACTTCTAAAAAGCAGCTATCACTCTTTTCTCAAATGAAGGTGTCGCTTTTTCCAGAGCTGGAATTTCCAAAGTTACATTTGGGGATGAAGCTTTTAATGACAGCCTCAGCAAATACTGTAACCCAATAGTGGTCATGTAAATATTGCATGTCAGGAATGGTTTATTCTTTAAGCTCTCCGAGCAGCCAAGTGGGTCTCGGGCTAAGTTATGTAAAGACTGTGGTCGCTCAGTAGCGTGATGTCTGTTGCCTTCTGCTGTGAAGGCCAGTGGAATTTCAGGAGCCTTGACTCCAGAGTTGTTTTTCTTTGCTTCAAAAATATCTCCAGGAATGTGAACATGAAGGAGCTGAAACATGCCACTGACATCAGAATCTGTGTAATCCCGTATAGCATGACCCTGAAGGCAACATCCCAATGTAAACCCGGTGAACAAAGTGAGATTTGCAATCAAATATGGCATGATAGCCACATACCAAAGCATGCAATCTGAGTAACACGGCATGCCTTTTCTTTTTTTAACATTTTGTATTGTAGCAAACAGAAGCAAGACTTATATGCAAGAGGTGACCTGGAATGACCTTGGAATTAAGACCAGAAAATATGAGTACAGCAAAGAGAAGAATAGAGCAAGCAACTCCAAAGCCTTCCATTTCCTCCAAAAAAAAAAAAAAATTAAACAATGTGTTACATTATCGTCCTCTAATACTCTACTCTGCTTAATTCAGTATACTTCTGCAGCATAAACAAAAACAAATGTGTTTCCCACATGCACCGTACTTCTGGATGAGGAAGCTAGTTCAAACATCAAAAGGTTTTCATTTGCTCTTTGCATAAAAATTTAGTTAAGCTGCTGATTCAGTTTGTATAATCTACAGCATAAAGAAACAAACGTTGTCTCACTGACCTCAGCAGACCTGACGGCAATGCAGCCACTTATCACATCCATAAAGATCAGTTTTCAAACAACAACCACGGACGACGGCAGAAATTCCTCTCGCAGGGAAACATTGTCAACTTGTAAACCTAAACCGAAATCCTTAAACTGGGTTTTAATAAAACGACCTTAGGGGCACCCACCTTAGTTATAGGTAAATAAACAATGATCAGCATGTCCATAGACCTAGATATTGCCAAATAACTTGGTCCTATGCTGCACTATCCAAACTTTCTTTAGCTTACTTCAGTCTCAGTGGTGCATTCAAACACAAATTCTCTGGATTGGCAGTTTCATTATTAGATTTTGGAGAGTCGCTCAGGACGACACAAACACCCTGCTGTATACCAGTAAAAATATCAGACATTTATCTGTACAATTAACGTTAAGTAAGACCTGCTGTAAATGCCTTCCTCCCACAGTGAGGTGATTATTTATATGTTGAAGCTTAGGCCTTTTCATCCACTGCTCCCTGTGCAGTCGTAACAGTGAGGAATCAATGCTTTTAATTCAATAATCAATAGCTTTTATGAGTCCACTGTCCGCTAGTCTGTGCTATGTTTTATTGCAATCACAGTGTAATGAGGGGGGAAATATCTGATGTGGAATTAAAATCATGAGCCAATCAGCGGCTGTACTGGTGTGTGGGCACTGTACGTCGGTGCTTTTGTTTCTTTCTTCCACTGAACTCATCCCCTGTATTTAAACTAGGAGGAATACGTCACTGTGACCGCACTCTGTGTGTGTGTATAACCACTACAGCCCGCACTCAGCCTCCACTTTCAACACAAGAATAACATGTGACATCACTTTACTGCTACAGAGATTGTGTTGCCGAGCACAAGCAAGCGCCAAAGTGAGTAGCAACCAAATTTACAGGGCGAGTGGTGGAATTTTTGTTCAGACGACCCACAATGCTGTCTGAGAAAATTAAAAGGTACTACAGATAAAAAGTCCAGGTTCACACAGAACGGGGTTTAAATAGATGTTCCGAGTGACGCCCTGACACAAATGGGAAGAAATTTAAAAAACAACACCCAGTCTCAGAAAATAAAAACAGCTTTGAGGGGAAGGGGCTCTGTTGTCAAAGACAGTCTTCCTGTATGAGTTCTAAAGCATCCCGGCGCTTTTCCTCTTCCTGACTGTACTGAACAGGATGCTCATCAGTCACTTTACAATGTGCAGCAACTGCAGCCTTTGCAGGTCAACCATCAGCAATGGCGGTTACTTTGTTACAGCCCCGAAAGGATTTGACTAAAATAGTAAAAGCATTTCCAGTGAAGATATTTTATGTTGCATAAATGTTCTGATGACATTTCTACAATTTGAATGAAATTGTCACCCAGAATACATTATGCAAACAGCTCTGCATGTTGCAACAGTAAATTGCAGAACTGTTGTATTGGCCTGTGCACTTTCATATCAGCCTTTTTTTCTATTACACACCATATAACTTTTGATAATGAGACCCCCCCCCCACACCCCCAAATGACGGGACACTTGGATTAAGTGTCCGGTAAATGCCCTCTAAATCTCCCTTGTCCCTTGCGTGCAGACACTGCAACCAAGTCTCCTGCTTTTAGGTCCACAATATGTGGAAACAATGTAAAGTAGGCAGCTTGCCCTTCCAGCTATGAAGCTGTAAAAGCAGGGTCACGGGCAGAGGGGAGGACTGTTGTCTGTGGCCTCTAGCTTCACCACCTGGCTAAATAAGAGGAGACAGACATATCTGTCCCAAGTCCAGCTACTTGAAAATAAGCAACGCAGTGAAAGTGAAAAGCAGATTTTATCTGTGCACCATGGAACCCCAGGTGTGGGAAGATTTCTGTTCCTGTGAGGCGATGGAAAGTGATTTCACTTTTATTTCCTGATCAGTAGGGGAAGTCTTGGGTTTCGTGCTCTCGGTATGAGTTGAATAAGTGAATCAAGACACGGGCGCTGCATTGAAGCTTATCCCACTAATGATGCATACATCCAATTTAGGTTACCAATGGTCAGAAATAGATATAAGAAACAAAAATGTCCATCCCAGGTTATTGTAGCAAAACGGACAACTTAAAACATATTCGGTACATTTGTGAACGTACATTTATTTTGCATTCATCTGACTAAAACCCTACTTTTAAACGACATGCTAACGACTAGCTAAACTGGAGATAAAAGAGCCTAACACTATCCAGTTGGAAAGAGGGCATATCGCCACCTAACATAGTCGAGGCGGATGCACTACATTCAATAAATCGATTCCCTTCTAGTGCTTGTATACTAACAAAATGACAGTAGTCCAGTTGAATGACATAGTCGGGCTACAACCATAGCTTGACTTAATTGTATTTGGAAATGTATGGACTGTGTGACCTACAGTGAAAAATCAAGCATAAGAATTCAGTTAAAGCCACAGCTTTTGTCCACAAAAATAGAATCTGATAATATGTCTTCTCCGACATGTTCTCCTGCGGCCATTTCTACAGTGAATAAAAGCACATTCCCAAATAGAGACGATACAGGAGAAGATAACACCACCCCCACGAACCCTTGCTTGATTGATAACCACTACAGAACCCAATTTAAGATTTAATTAAAAATAGCTTAAAGGTGAAGATGAAGTGGATGAGAATGGGTTGCAAGGACTGAAATATCACTGCTTTCAACCTGGGAAAACATCTAGACACTGTGTGAGAGAAATACTTCTATTTATTCCAGAGGGATGTAATTTTCTCCGACATAAGATATTGAATTTGGACATGAAAAAGAAACGACAGCGCGAGCCAGTCATGTCATGTTATCCTAATTCATATCACTGCTTTATTAAAGAAATGTGTCATCCTCTTCCCTCTTCCTCCCCAGACTGCATGTCTAGGTATCCTCACATTTCCAGTCACCGCTCAAAAAAAGACGCCAACTGAGAAGAGCGGTGCAAATACTCGCGGCCCAGTGGTCTGTTATTTAACCTAGCATTTGATGATAGGGTGGGAAGGAAGGGTCAAATCCTACTGCGGTCGGTCTTGAGCGATAAAGACAGATCCCTCAGTCCGTTAGCTAATCCTGACAAGAGGGGCCCTGCCAACACCATGAGGATAAACCACATTCACTGCACACTTGTAAAGAACGCTAGCAAAGGTGCTGCTATTAAAAAACACAGAGGAAAAGAGCAACTGAGAGGCAACACGAGATTTACTCAATAGTTTAAAAAAGACCAAACCACTCCCCTTTTATTACTCCCCAATATATCCCAGTGTGACCATTTCTCTCAAAGCCTCTGCACCTTCCATGTAAATTTCTTCTTCTATATTCTTGACAGGTCTGGACAGTTGCAGAAACAGCATTGAGATTTTAATATGGTGCTGAAAGCAAAGCTGACATACTGAAAATTCTTTCAGGTGTTTGCAGGATGAAGCATGTTTTATCGGAAGCATGACAAGCTGCAAGCTGTGAAACGTATTTCATATCGTTCCTCCTCCATTTCTGGTCATTGAAGGGTCATTTCTTAAAAAAAGATTAGCAACTTTTTCCTACAGATAACTTGATTAATACGTTAACAGACATAAACTGGCAATTCATTTTTAAAGATGTCTCATGGTGTTATATGACTCTTTGGAATGGTTCATTTGTGGGGGAGTGGGGGGGGTTTCCATTTTGTACATTTCAAGAAAAGAACAATTTATTTTTGAACTGGGACAGATTACGACAATCCTTAGCCACATCTTAAACGCTCATTACTGCTACCAGTGTGAGCCAAAATCGATAAGCCAATCTTTTTTTTCCCCCAAAACCACAGAGGCATTTACAAATCATAGCTTACATTGTGCTGTAAAGACCGTGGCTCTAGTTCAATTAACAAGCCATCAATGACACCAATAATTGTCTCTCACTGTCAGACAAATGGGCAGACGCTGTGCCACTAACTGTAGCCCACTGGTTTAAGTGGTGGTCTATTGATCGTCCATTGTGTGCAGAGCCAGCATCACAGTGCTGTGGAGGCAAATGAAATGACACCACCTTCAGAGGCCAAACTGGACGCTTTGTGTGCATCTGTAGAGCATTGCTGCTAATACCCAAAGGCGTATAAGCTTGGGTGTGAGTGTATGCGTTTGTGGCTCGAGGTTAATAACCGCAGACAGCCAACGAGTACTCCAGTTTTCCCAGAGGGCACTATTGACTATTGAATCAGGTGATCCTGAGGTGGCACAGTGCAGTGACGGGACTGAACTGTAAAAACACACACGATGGCTGGAGTCATTATTACATCAACCAAGAAAGTGGTGTTTTTGTTTGCATTTGTCTGTCCGATGAAGAGCCAGCATAACTCAAACAGACTTAGATTTAATTTTCTGGGGATAGGGCCCAAGATATGGCCCAATACTTTGTTGGTGATCTAAATATGGATGCAGTTTTGACCATAGAAAAGCATGAAAGCAACAATTAACTGGATAACATGACTACATGGCAAGAGCAAAACTCTGTCCATCACGTATAGTGTTGTATTATCAATGTTGGCCAGGTTAATAATGTTTTATCATGAAAACATTTTGTCTGGTTTTAAGATTGTAGCAGTACAGTGAAGTGAGTTCCCTTTAAACTATGTAAAATGATATTTAAAAATGAACTTGTGCATTCAACTATTCTGCATTGCTTCAGGGTAGGGCTGGGTGATGTGGTCAAAAACGTTATCACAGTCGATATCGATAACTCATGACAAAATGTCAGATAGTTAAAAACTGAGTTTTGCTGCAGAGGGAATGTTTAAAAAAAGCACATTTTTCAGCTTCTTAAATGTGACTATTTCCTGTTTTCTTTGCTCTGTAAAACAACAACAACAACAACATTGAAGCCATTATTCCAGGTTTGGGAAAGATTGATCAAGATTTTCTGACAGTTTATGGACCAAACAACTAGTCGCTGAATCAAGAAACAAATTGTCAGATTAATCGATGATGAACATAATTGTTGGTTGCAAATATGAGGCAAAACATTGTGCTAAGTGTAGTTGCACATGATATTAACGCTGCAACTAAAGATTACTTTCATACTTGATTATTTTCTCTATGAATCGAGTAATTGTTTGGTCCATACAATGTCAGAAAATGTTGATCAGTGTTCACCAAACCTGGAAATGATGATGATGATGTTCTCAAATGTCTCGTTATTGTCCACAAACCAAAAGTGATTGTTTTCATGATTTCTTTGTTATATGGAGCAAAGAAACCAGGACAATATCCACATATAAGGAGCTGAAAACAGATGAATAGTTGACGATTCATTTCATAATCGATCCATCATATAATTAATTGACATTCATATGATAAACCTTTTACATATTTAAAATAAGGGTGTTACTGTAACATTTTAAAACATGTTTGCAGTAGTTTTACTGTTGTGACTTGTTGGTGTATGTCTAGAACAACTTCATACATGGTTTCAGCAGAAAACTAAAATCAAAATATATTGTGCAAAATGCACAATTCATTCAAATGAAAACAGGAGGTGCACTTTAAACTGACACTACAGGCCGGGTTAGCATGGCTGCAACTCCTGTTATGTTAAGTGGCCTTGATTATCTGTGCTGATAGGAGGCTTAGCGGGATGAAGCCATACGTGACACAACTAGTAGGGCTATGATCTGAATGGCAACAGTTGCACGCCGAAAACACTTAAGGGCACGAGTGTGTGCGGCGGACTCTGCAGTGTAACAACGAGTGGCACGGACACAACACTGACAAACATCACTAAAATGCACCTTTGAGTTCCTGTTTAAGACAATAAAGTCATTCCTTTACTGACCTGTTGCGTCCTTTCAGCCGGATTCATCATCACAGCCTGCCGAAAGCTGTTATCCACATAAGACGCCATTGTTTTAGGAGACGCCGTGCGTGAGATGAAGGGGTTTATCCTGTGTAAAAAAAAACGTGTATAGTTATCCAGAGACGCGGGTCTATGTGCAGCAGAACAAGTCCACCCCGCTGTCTTCGCCTTAGTCTTGTCGCTTGTGCTCCAATGCTAGCGGATAAGCTGGGAGTGCCCGGAGCCAGGCCACGACTGGAGCCAGACAGCCGAGCAGTCTCCTCGGTGTGTCTTGTCTTTCTGTTACCCGAGCCCCGGAACCGCGGCTGCTAACACCAGTCCCACCGAGAAGAAGAGGGAGGGGAGGGGAGGGGGGGGGAACTTCTTTCTGTTTTTAAAAAACAAATGTCTCTTAAAACAATGTTATTTAATGTGGCGGGGGGGGGGACAAAAATGTCCCTCTATTCTAGCCAACGTTCATCAAAGCTGCCCCTTGTCTCTTCAGCATTCTGCTAGTAGTAGCGACGGAAAGAAATTCCATGTAGGATCCAGATGACCAAAAAAAAAAGAAAGAAAAAAAGTAAGCTACCGGCTAACAGTTATCCCGTCAACAACAACCTGGCCTCCATTTTGAGAGCTAGACCCGGCTACACTCACTGAAGAAAAATTCATTATATTCGCATTTTAAACGGCTCTAAAAGTGAGGGTAGGTCCGCCGCCGACGCCGCTCCACTCTGTTGTATGCCACCACCATGGTGACTGACACGCCAATATCAAGTCGGCTGCAATTAAGTGTGACACTTCCGTCAATGGTTTTCAAAATAAAGGTCGTGCCTGCGATAGATAGATCTGTGACATGAAAAATCAATTTAACCTAATTTAACAAGTGAGAATTGTTTTCCAGTTGACATGGCACACGGTAGATCACACATAGACTGTACCACAGATGCAATACACTAAAAAAAAAAGCATCATAATTTCAAACATTATTAGTTTGTTTTTGATGGGTTTTTTGCAGTTACGTTCATCAAGCTTCCTAATAATGAGAAGAGTATCTTATTTTGAAGGAGAAATCGATGCACTTCCTGTAGAGGTGTTTTTATCTATATTAGACTTGACAGCGATTTAGTCACAAGGGGCGGCTCATGGGCGAGTCCATTAAACAAAAAAGAGAAAGAAATGGGAATGGGCACGGTGAGCGCAATGTTGCAGAATGATGCGATGGCGCCATCTAGTGGCCTATTAGGAGAACACTCATGTAGATACAGACCCAGACAGTAAAAAAAACCAAGGTGTGGTCACTGGTATTGTTTTATTTCTGCACTGTTAAGCATTTTGATAGGTGCTCATGGATAAAAATCATTTAAAATAACAGTATTACTTGTATTACTAATACTATTATGATGATGATGATGATGATTATTATTATTGTTTGATTTAACCCATAAGACCCATTTCTTCTTTAAGGAAAATTATGGGGCAGACTAAATGGACAATTTATTTATCTCTGTATTTTAGTGTGAAATATGTGAATAGTTACATATTTGTAATGCATTTATCCCTCATCTGATTATAAATCAGCCTGACAGTGAAAAACAATATGTCTTTTTATTTGCATTTTGGCAAAATTAGAACTTAACCTGACACAAAGGTTTGCAAACTTAATAGGAATAAATACCTCATATCTTGGGAGTCAATATTATGGAGGACCTGATCTGGGGCATCAACACCACTAGGCTAGTGAAGAAGGCCCAGCAGAGACCTTTATGTATTTTTATGTTTTACATCTTATGAATGAGGGTGAGTATGGGTGGGATATGGCTTTTTATGCACTTTTTTATGTCCATAGTGACTTTTTACTTATTTATTGCTACTTTGCACTAAACAAGGAATGCACTTAATTTCGTTGTACCTGTTACAATGACAAATAAAGATATTCTATATTCTATTCTATTCTACTTAATAGTAGTTTTGACAAAATGCAAATTTCAACAAAAGTGAGGCACTTTATCCAAGGCCAAACGTAAACATGTGAACAGGTAAAGGACAACATTAGCACATAAAATAAACCATGTCCCGCAGCTATGTTAATATAATGAAATCTCTAACGTTCTTACCAGTAACTCTGCATTTTCCTGTAAAAATGCAATCTTCTACTGTTCTAGGTGAACTTATATTGGTATTGGAGCGAGGGATATTCAGCTGCAACAGGCAATTTTACACACGGTACCTTCAAGTGAAGTGTGGAAATTATGTTCACACGAGGTCAAGTGGAGCATGTATTCATTTTTTTTGGTTAAGATAAGATAAGCATTATTAGTCCTGCAATGGGGAAATTTACATAGTCACAGCAGCAAAGACAGTAAAACATAAAGATAATAAATAATGAACATGCATTTCCAAAAAAGTACACTATAGTAAGATATTAACAAGATAATATTTTTTTTACACATTTCTTACACATATAATAGTCCAACACCTTCAGTGGTGCGAGTACATAATTCATTTTTCTAGTTCAAGCCTGAGTGTCATTCAGGGAGGGTCAACTTGCAGTCATTTGCGAGTTAGTGCTTTTCTGAGTCACTTGCAAACATCATTTTTATGAAACATTTGTATTTGTGTCTGACTGTCAGGTATTTTTCCTGAATACAATGTAGCAAATGAGTAGTTTCCTTACAGATCAGATCAAGTGGACTTTGTTTTTTTGTTTTTTTAGCTGTAACTAGGCCACAAGCACTGACACCATGACAACCAGTTGTTGCATGACAACTGGCTGTGACCCCATGGACAGAGCAGACCGCCGCTGGGCTCAAGTTATCACCCAAGGGTGCCTCGTTATTTAGGTGCAAACAACCGTGTGAAACGAACCCGGTGACAACAGAGGAGGGAAATGGGGCGCGATGGCGACGGCGCTGCAGGGAGACCGCAGTGTGGACAAAGGATGATTTTCACAGGTAGCGTGAACTAGCTTTTAGTGTGTGTTTTCCTGACTGAGTGCAAGTTTAGATTTAAATGTATTGAACTTTAATTGTTTAAGGTGTGTCTCCTTTTCTGTATCATAAATATGCACGTTTTTAATCATATAATGAGAATCAGAAATACTTTTATTGAGGTGGGAAATTACAATAACACAGATTCACAGATGCACATAACTAAGATATTAACTAAGGTACAATATAGCAAGAAAAATATAAAGAGTAAAAATGTTATACAAGTATTAAACAAGTAGTAAATGAACTGATCTCTAATATCAGAGGAGAAAAGTAATAAAATACTGTAATTGAGTGGGTTTTTGGTGTACTTAATTGTTTTTAAATTTGTAATTTGACTTTTACTTAGGTATGTCTTTTTGGAAGTTACTGCACTTCGCTAAGTTTCAAATCACACCCGTTAAAAAACCTGAATTAACAAAATAAAATAATAAATAATAAATCACACAATGGAAACTTTGGCAGGGAATGATGAGGAGGGCAGGTGTGAGTGAGAAATGTAAAAGTTATTTTGTCAGCAGTAAAGGTTTCCCTTTAATTAATTAAAAACTAACAAAAACCTGCTCGAACTATATATAACAAAGTAAAGTACATATACAGGAATTGTGTACTTAAGTACAGTAACAAAGTATTTGTACAACACTGGTTGTGCTATCAGAGCATCTAAATATAAATTGCAGGAAAGTCTGTGTGTGTGTGTGTGTTATTTGCATATATCTCGAACTTGACAGGTGTCTTGCTACGAGCTCGAGTAAGTGCGTTGTTTGGATAAGTAATGCAAAAGATATCGTCAAAAGAAGCACACATTGGCTTTCTCTGTTCTACTGTAGCCACTCCCCCTCTCACTCACACAGCACTGTGGGCTACCTGAGAGGATAAGCAGGCCTTTTGACAGAATTGAATGAGGATTATTCAAACTATGTAAAACATGATGTGCACTAAACTGACACTTCACTCTGGACAGTCTTTAGACTTTGAATAAACAAACAACAATTCCGACCGAAGCAACAATTACTAAAAACACACAGGAAAGATTTTGCACATGCACTGCACTATTCCTAATAATTCTAAGCGTTCTGGTTCATTTTATCCAAAGGTCCGAATGGAGTTGGAGACTACAGGCCGAGATCAGGATACTTCCCCTTGTACATCGGCGTAGGTGACGTATCACCTGAGGCCACGGGTGACCTCGCCTACTTATGGCGAGCTGCACCCAATGCCCCGCCCCCTAAACCCAAGCAAGGCTATGTGGGTGAGATTGGCTGGGGCTGGAAACACAGCCAGCTGCTGAACCGTGGGACGCTGCACAGCAACGTGCAAATTAAGGTGCTGCTATATACACTTATATGTATATATACAGTATATCTATATATATAGATATATATATCTATATATATATTATAGCTTTAAACAGCAGCACAGAGGTAATGAATGGGTTAAGGCCATTTTTTATTCATCTTACATTTTGAATGTTATGTTGAGCAAACATGTGACGCGAGTCACTTCTCTGGTATTACATTTGGCAGATGTGTTTACTCGTGACACCAAAAATACTGGTCTGACAGGAATCAGCGTGGATGTGACTTTTATTTTTTTTTCCTCTGCTCATGAAAACCAGAGTTGTTATCATCATCATCATCATCATCATCATGAAAAATACATGTTTAAATGTCAGAAAATAAAATAAGTAACTCAATTTAACGCTTTTCCTGACAGAAAACCGAGTTCCGGGCGACGCTGGAGGACAGAGTGACTCAGAGGTTCCAGGACCAAGAATAGGACAGAATTTGTAAACCTCACTTGTGTTGTGTTGAACGTCTTCTGTTTCCATTGCTCAGAGTCATATTACTTGTGTGTGTGTGTGTGTGTGTTGTGTCAAATAGATAGGTGACAACGTCTCGCACAGGCTTGCACAGTGTTGAGTGGGTTATCTGATTGCCCATTCATAATGCAACATGTTTGCAGAGACTAACACTGCCTCAAGCTACAAACTAGAAATCTGCCAAACACACACACACATACACACACACACACAGATGTTGGCGTAGCTATTCTTCTAAGGACACAAATATGACTTCCATTCATCTGACTGGACAGCTTAAACAAACTGTTATCCCTAACCTTAACCAGAACTAGTTAAAAACACCTAACCCTAAACTTTTTTACCTAACTACACTTCAAATCTTAGCAGATTTTGCCTCATTAGGACCAAGTTTTTGTCTCCACAAGGACGACCGGTCCTGACAAGGTCAGTGTCTACACCAGGAAAAAGGTCCTAAAGGAGGTGGACACATACAGGTTTGTGCAGCATTTGCAGTGAGGACACACCACAGACCACATACCCCTAGCCCCTTACTCTAACCTAACTACAATTTATATCTCAGACCTAAACTTAAAACCAGTTCCTCAAAAGCAAGGTCAGTGTTTACGCCAGGAAATGTCCTAGAAATACAAACACACACTTCTTTTTATATCTTAGTGAGGACACATCATTACATTACATGTCATTCAGCAGACATTTCTATCCAAAGCGACTTACAAGGGCATAATGTATTCCCTCGCCCCTTAGCTTAACCTTCACCATCACATCTAAGTTCCTAACCCTTACCTTAAACCCAATTCTAACCCTAACCCTAAAACCAAAAGCCCTTTAAAGTTGTGGGGCCCAAACAAAATGGACTCCACAAAGATATAAATTCACACACACACACACACAGAGTGGGAGACTTACTCCAAACCTCTGTCTCTCTCAGTGTCTAGAGTGCAGTCATTTGCATCACATTTGCTCAGTAAACATAAAGATCTAAAAATAGCACTCCCATGGCACGTTATACTTGTTTGAACAACGCTCATGAATGGGACTCTGTTACTCTGTTTACGTCTGTTTGTTCACCGCAAGATCTCCAGCTGACCCTGAGAAAGGAGGCGTGATGGAAACGTTCAGCAGTGTGACGAGAATAAACCTGTTTGTTTGTTTGTTTGTTTGTTCACATAAGGCCTATGTGTGCAGTCGAGGCTAACGTGAGGAATAAAGCGACTGAAAGCAGCTACGCACAGCTCCAAGGAAAACCTTGAGGAAGTGAATAGAGTTGCATTGATTTTTCCTGCTGTGTTCATTTTCTTACAATATGGTTTTAAAATGTGTTCCAGAAACTTCTGCTCTTTTACAGAAGTCCCTTCTATTGAGATGTATTCTATTTTTTACACAAAATGTCTCAATTATATGACAAAAATACCTTACAAAAGTACACAGAATTGTTGTTGTGGTGTTATAGCTCAATATTAACCTTGAAACAAAATGTAAATGCTCTAAAATGATGCAATAAATAATAATGATGATAATACATTTGTTTAGTGCCTTTGTTGACACCCAAGGTCACTTTACATACACTGCAAACAATAAAAAATACAATAAAATAAAAGAGAATTGGGCAATAAATGCATCAAAACATGCCAGTATATCAAATGTGTGTGTCTTACATAAGAGAAACTCATGAAAACCAACCCAAAATGTGAGTATTTTAATAATCAACTGCGTTTTTCCAGCTATCCTACCAACTGAAGGTTTAACAAATAAACAAAATGTTAAATTTGCGTGTAACAATGTTTATTATGTTATTATTATTGTTTATTATTAGTGTCTTGGTTTGTTGATTGGGTTTTATAATTGTCCTTTTCTTTTGTTCTCTTTTGGAAAAATGTTTCTTAATCACAGTGAGACTGTCTGACTAAATAAAGATTAAAATAAAATGGAAATAAACAACTGATTATTAACCTCCTGCCTACACTTAAACACCATTATACCAAACATATAGTAGTCCATAAAATAAAAAACACAAATATTAAAATAAAATAATAATATAAAAAATATTGTGACTCACAGGGAAGATGAGAAATATAATATGATAATATTCAAGCAGCTGCAGTCAGTGAAGATGTGATCACACGTTAGTAACTGGGGACACATTTGATGGTTTGTTGCTAGGGTCGCAGTTTCACAGAAGTGCTCAAGGACTTGTTTCCTGGAATCATGGCCCTCTTATACCCACTCACTCACAATACAATAACATATGGCCTAGGAGTTGAAAGATCAATATTGTGTACATTCCAGGGGAACAGGACACAGTGAGAGCCACTGGCGTAAACACAAAAGAAAACAGATTGTTTGTAAAGGTGCAGACGTTCACTTGCAGTTGTCGTAGTATTTTCCCTGCACATTTGGGAAAAAACACTCTGCTAAGAATAAAACCATCATATTTACGAGTGAGTGAAATAAGGCTGCAGCAAAACAGACTATTTTGATCATTATGAGTAAATAATTTGATTTTCCAGCTTCTTAAACGTCCTTGGTTTGTGGTTTCTGACACTTTATGAACTAACCAGTGAATCGAGAGAATAAGTGGGAGAATAAGTGACAGATTTATTGACAATAAAGATAATCATTAGCCGCAGCCCCCCTCTAACAATGCTCTGCTCCACTTGTAATTTTTTATTCATAATTGTAAAACTCCAAACATAAATGGCCTGTAACTCTTAAAAGCATGTGTGTGTGTGTCCTCATTCAAACTCATTAACATCAAATAAATCTAATTAAAAGTAGACTTTATGTCTGTATTCGGCCCTGAAAGTGACTCATTTGTGTAAGAATGTTATGCCAATTATTACCGTTACCACTGAATGGTGCCAGACGAGTCGTTGTCATCTCTCCCCGTCTTCAATCTTCAATTTGTTTTTCTTCTTCCTATAAAAGAACACAACAGATTATTAACAGCATGAGAAGTCAACACTAAGACTCGACAAAAGACAGAGTGCAGACAACAGAGCAGATGGCGGTGCGATATTTCAAGTTCCTCTAACACATTGTAGTTTTAGCACTTTCATCGCCCCAACATCAACAGCCTGGATTCTTGTGAAGAATAACACCTATTTTTTTCCACACACCCCTCTCCCCCCACATTGTTTCCTTACACGCTTGGTGAAATATCATGAAGAGCTTATGACTCCACTTTATCTTTTACAATCGCGGCAATTCACTGCAGGATTCTGACTTTTCTTTTAAGGACTGGGCAAAAAGGGGACTTCTACTTTAAGTTAAGTGTAGTATTGATCTCTTAAACTGATGATTATGTCTAAAGACCACTACATATATATTGTGTGTATATGTATATATACATATATATGTATATATATGTATATATATATATATATATATATATATATATATATACATATATATGTATATATATATATATATACATATACATATATATACATATATACATTCATATAACACTGGACATGAAAGGTCCCCTTGCCCTCTGACTCCCTCACAGACATGGGCTTTTGATTCCTGTAGCACCTGCTGATCCGTCCTCACTTATCAGGTTATACCTGCACCAGAGAGTCTCTGCCACCAGAGAAACACAATGTGTTAAGAGCAGTGTTGTACAAAGTACCTAAAAGAGGGAAACTTGAGTGGAAAAGTCGAAAATGACTTTGTAGAAGCTGAAGTTGAAGTCACTTTTTTCTTTAATAATATCAAGTAAAAGTCTTAAATATATGACATTTACTGTACTTAAGTATCAAAAGTAAATTTGATTCGGTAGTAACAAGTAACAAAGGAATGTAGTGGAGTAAAAGTTGCTAGAAATACCAATAAAGTAAAGTACAGATGTGCGAATTTTGTACTTACGTACAGTAACGGAATATGTGTACCTTGTTACCACTGGTTAATAGTTATTGCAATACAGCAATGTAAGTAATTTGCTTTTCAAAATGAAACAACTAATTGATTTCATTCTCACAATTTTAATGTATGTATTTTCTTTTACAGTTTCCCCTCTGCCTGGTGTATTGTATTGTAACTATACTGCTTTCATTGTGTATTATCTATCGTTATATGTGATTTTTCATATGTTATTACATATTATAAATCGCCCCATTTTATTTAATTACCCTGTAATGACGTCTCCCAAGGTATTATTCTGAAAAACCGTGACCGGAAGTTTAACTTGAAGTGAGCAGTGATAGAAAAGGGACACTTGCGTCTGATGTAGTGTGTTAGTTACGTTAAATTCGTATTGCTTATGTGTGTTATATCGAATTCTGGTATTAAAACGTAAACTGTTGAGTCGCCAATTCTTTACGTCACCATTCTTATTTAAAAGGGTTTTATTTTGAAGATTCCTAACCGGAAGATATTAAGTTCATTCTCGCCGGGGTTTAGCATATTAGGCTACTTCAAACAAGTGACTTAAATCGCCTTGTCCTTAAAATGTCCCACCCAACACCGACTGACAAGCCTACAAACCCCGAAAACCCCCGAGTCTTTTTCGATGTAGACATCGGCGAAGAAAGAGGTTTGCACATTTTTGTTTTTTTAAATTTAAAGTGAGCTAACAGGTCAGCTGTGGCCGGTTAGCTTTGTTAGCTTAGCGCCTTCCTGGCTCTTTCTAGTGACTTAACACAAACGTAGCGTTTAGTTTATTTAATTGCAAGGACAGTGCAATGTAGAAACATAGGCTGTTTTTTAAATATAGATATTTCTATTTGTACGTGCCTGGATACGTTTATAGTATAACCGTTCTGACTTTAATAAATACGTATATATAGAGATAGGGAGAGCGCTTGTTCTGTGAGTGTAGAACCACGTGTGGTTCCTTCAAGACATGCCAATTTAAAACAAAAAGAACAATCATTTTCGTGATTAAATCTTTGTGGTTAGGTTGTACAAATGTAAGCACATGTTTGGGTCACCAATTGACCGTGAAGTGGTTTAATTTACAATTCTTACATTTGGCAATGTTCTGGGATTATTCCGTGTCAGGTGTCGTTTTCCTTTTCATCATCTCAAAATGTGACTAAATGCGTAGAAGTCGACATTTTTTTTGTTTCTCTCATTTTTTTTGACAATATGTTTTGCCAGTTTTCTTTTCTACATCACGTTAAATACAGCATTTTAATAATTATACGAAATTGCTGAAAGGTTTCGTGTGTAAGAATTATCAACATTCAGTGCCCAGACAGCCGCTTATAATAAATAGGAAGTTTCTTCTGCTCACCCTTCCCTCTCCTAATCCTGTCAGGGAACTACGGTGGCCTGAACATTCCACAAAATTTATCGACTGGCCGATTAATCAGGAACATTTTACCCAGGAAAATCCCATTGAGATTGGCCAATTTAAGCAGCAGCAAATACAAAACACGTAACACAGTTAAAACACAAGCAAAAGACAAATAAAAAAGAAAACATTAAATTTACAGAATGGACAAAAGCCCTTTTAACCAATTCTGTACGGGTATTTGGAGCAGAAAGCGAACAAATAGTAAGGATCAGCACTTCTCTGTGCAATTAAGGTGCAGGTCTGATGATAAAGGAAGTTCTCTGATAAGATCATAACCTTAAAGAAACCGCTCAGTGCTTAAAGGGGGCACTGAGTGGTAGCATTTAATCTGAGCACATCTTAAAGTGAGCAGACCTCACTGTTTCTAACAACCTTTAAAGAGGGTTTAGTGTTCAGAGCTATGTTTTTCTCAAGCGAGAGTGTTCTGTATTTTAGAAAAACGGTACAGGAAGTGCTTCTCCACCCACCACTAGTTTTATGCCCTGGGAGGCAGAGATAGTTCCAAATCAATACAAGAAATGGTCCCAAGTTACTGCCTTTGTCCTTCTGTAGAGAAATTCTACCCAGAACTTTTTTTTCCGTCTGCAGCTGGCCGAATAGTTCTGGAGCTGTTTGCTGACATCACCCCGAAGACTGCTGAAAACTTCCGGGCCCTCTGCACTGGAGAGAAAGGCACTGGCAAATCCACTGGGAAACCACTACACTTCAAAGGATGCCCTTTCCACAGAAGTAAATACCTTTCACATCCGCATTCTGTGTGATGTTTCAGTTTGGAGGCAGATTTTTAGCAGTTTGAGTTCACGCACCTGAACTATCATCTGTGCAGAAGTAACTAAGAGGACGTTCAGTACAATATTACTCGAAATGTAAACCATGTGGTTCTTTGCGTTAAGGGAACATAAAGCACCCTTGACTCTTGGTTGATTTTGAAGAACTTACATTAAATTTGTTTTTTTTGGCAGTCATCAAGAAGTTCATGATTCAAGGAGGTGACTTCTCCAACCATAATGGCACTGGTGGCGAGAGCATCTACGGGGAGAAGTTTGAGGATGAGAACTTCCATTACAAGGTGAAACTGCTTGTTGCATTACTCCACCACAGGATCGCGTTTCCCCCTCACAGTTTGCCGTCAAAGCAGCTGTTTGGCTTATTATGTTACAGTAAATGAATCCTCCCGAGTGATTTTTGCTTATGATTTTTTTTGAATGGCTGTAATGACTTATTTTCTTCTCCATGTAGCATGACAAAGTGGGTTTGCTCAGCATGGCCAACGCCGGCCCGGACACCAACGGCTCACAGTTCTTCATCACCACCGTTGCCACCCCACATTTAGATGGGAAGCACGTGGTCTTTGGACAGGTGCTGAAAGGGATGGGAGTTGTAAAAATGCTGGAGGCAGTTGACACCACAGAGGATGCCCCTGTAAAGGTAATTATTCTAAGTTGAAGTCTCCACAGTTTCTATCTCAAAAATAAAACATTTATGGCTTTACAAACTATAAATGTTTTGCACCCAGCCTCACTCAATACAGTGTCAATTTCTATTTTACCACTGTGGATTTCAGTCCCCAATTTTCTTATTTTAATTTTTAATTTCCCTATTTTTCCAGACCAACATTTATGTGCATTATTCTACTCGTTATATGCTAGGTTTTTATTATTTTCTAGTCTTAGCAGAGCTATTATGAAGGGGAATCATAAAGTATTTCAGGTTCTGAAGACCCAAGAAACCTATATTCAAACTCTAATGTATCTGGACCCATTTCAGACTGGGTTCAGACACTTATATATACATAAATTTTTAATTGAAATTATAAAAGAACACTGCTTTGGGGACACAAAACGCAGATTATACATATCATACATTTTAATTCAAGTTAAGTTTTATATTGGCCAAATAAATTTCAGTATCCAATAACAGGCACCGACTGCTCTAATTTCTAAAGCTGGTGTCAGCCACAGAACAAACGCATATATCAGTGGATCTTAGCCACACTCTAAACTTGGAGTGAAAAGGCGTTGAGAAGCTTCTTGCTGTAAATGACTTGTTTTTTCCTCTGATGTCTACGTTTGCAGCCGTGTGTCATCGGAGACTGTGGTGAGCACAAGGACGGGGACAGCTGGGGCTTTGCACCCAACGACGGATCAGGGGACGCCTACCCCGACTTTCCCGAGGACTCAGACGTCGACTTTAAAGATGTAAGAATTAGCGAGCGTCTTTGATGTTCACAGTACAAGTTTGGAAGATAGCGCCCTCCACACACTGCCGGTCATATCCAGTAGACATTTGTGACGACTACTGTGAGAAAGTCGGAAGAAAATGGTCTTGTTTTTTTTTTTCTTTCTATGCCATCAGTCCTGTCATTGAAGCCCCCCCTGTTGCCTTTTTATTTTTCAGGCTGATAAAGTTCTCTCTGTTGCCGAGGATGTGAAGAACATTGGAAACACCCTTTTTAAGAGTCAAAACTGGAACGCTGCTGTCAACAAATACAGTAAAGCTCTCAGGTAATGTGCAAGTGTCCCGTCACAAAAGGAGGCAGAGCTGCAAACTTACTGCATCGCCACAACAACAAAAAACATTATTAGAGGACACAACATTTTAATCTGATGATTGTTGGGTGAATCCGATCGAAACATGTCCTCTTGTTTTTTGTGTCAATGCATGAAGTTTGTATTCTGCCAACCCTCCACTCTCAGAACAAAAGGTGACGTGCATATTCATTTCAGGAATTAGTGACATCTAATGGTGAACGTGCAGATTGTAACAAAACCAGAGACTCCATTTCCCAAGTGATTAAGGAACTCACGGTGACCTTTGCATTCTAGAAAGAAAGTTGTTCATCCTCGTTTGCATCGTAAATCTCTACTTTATAAAGAAAAATATACGTACACTCTGACTGGTTTGTTGATTTCAATCGATTTTACATCCATAGAAGCAAACGTATGGATAGGGCTGGGTATTGATTACAATGTCAAGTTAATTAAATTGTTTTTTTACAAAATATTTCTGTACATGTAAAAGTCTTTATTTTTAGCTGGTTGTCTTCTTAATGTCCTCTTAAAGCGAGACACTAATCGATCTCAGTCAGACTGTACTGCTTGGTTAATGCTGATGAATTAGATTTTTTCAATACCCAGCCCTTATGTGTACTATATTCAATTTCCACCAAACAAACCACTCTAAATCTTACACAAGGGACCCCTGGGAACAAATAAGAAAGGCACACTCTCACAACAACATTCATTAACTCACCACCTCGGGTTAAGCAGCATCCTTTTACTCGCCCACCGCTGTGTCTCACCTGTTACTCACTGCAGATTTAACAGTGCACCAGGAGCATTGATCCCGCTCGTTTCCCTGCAGGTACTTGGAGGTCGGTGGAGATCATGTGGAGGAGGAGGTGCAGCAGAAGCTGAAGCCCACCGCCCTCAGCTGCTTCCTCAACACGGCAGCCTGTAACCTGAAGATGCAGCTGTGGCAGGACGCTGTGGAGAGCTGCGATGAGGTAAGACGTTAATACTACTGCTATCACTCTCCACAGCACTGTATAAGAAGATTAAGGCTAGAGGTCGACAATTGATTGTTTTAGCCGATTAATCAGGTACGATGGTACATTTTGCAGCATACATTGGCTCGATTGGCACCTTTTGAAAATAGATGCACAACTGAGGTCATTATTTTTTAGATTTGTGGTGTTTATTAAAGTTATGATTGTTATTGAATTATTATTATTATTATTGTTATTGTTGAATACCATGACATTGACTGAAACTTTAAATCTGTTGTTTTCTCCCTTTTGGGAATGGAGGCAGGGATTGGCAGGCTATTGGCTTTATTATGCTTTAAACAATGTTTACTTTATAAATAACTCAATAAAAATTTCCCATCGGTCAAACTCTAGTGTTGTGTTGTTTGAAATGTGATTAACGTGCAAGGGCACATACATAATCAGAGATGGAAGGAGGGAACATAATAGGTCCCTAAAAGTGAATAAATGACTATGCTCTGAGGAGAGAATTAAATTTCTGCTCGCCGTGTTTCTGTTCCAGGCTCTGGAGCTGGATGAAGCCAACACTAAGGCACTTTTCCGGAGAGCTCAGGCCTGGCAGGGGTTGAAGGAGTACAGCAAAGCCATGGTAACAAAAAGCATATCTGTTGTGCTGTTTTTGTGCTGAAATTAAACACAAAAGAAATGCCTTTTTTAAGTGCTACACAACACAATAGTTGGTCTGTCTCATGCAGCAGCAGCAGCAGCAGCAAGAGACTTGTTCATACGGTTTGATTTATGAAATGGTGAAAAGGAATTTCTTTTTTACAAAAGATGGAATCCATGAGCATTGAATCTAAAAGCCACTTTACTGTGCTTCTCACCCGACAGGTTGATCTGAAGAAAGCTCAGGGAATAGCACCAGAAGACAAAGGTGGGCAACTTATCCTCAACACTGTGTCTATACACATGTACATGCCTCTGCGTCACTTTGAAGAACCAGCGCCAAGCTTCACCAGACTGTCGCTTCAGAAGTTAACACGTGTTCTACTTGAGTGCGTCTGCCGAACTGAACACGACAGGGAAATATTTTCATAAGCTCAAACACTACAATGTCCAGACAGAGATTCCCGACAAGGGATTTCTTGTCTAGTGGCACGGTTAGTGCTACAGTTCTAGTTCTAGCTCATTTCATACGCGACACAAGCACAAACTAGTGATGAGCAAAGCTGTTGTTTTCAGTGTAGCTGAATCATTAGAATCACTTAAAGATTAGTTCAGTACTGAACGGTTTGTGATTGGGCTCACGATTGCTGGCTTTCAGCAGTGCTGTTGCTAAATAGACTGGACTCCTCTGTTAAATATTGAGATTACAGACATTTCCTGAGCTAAAGGTTGAAGATTAACGCACGTTTTCAGGATTTTTAAGTCTTTTTAATTGATCTACAGTTCGACAATGTTCGATTTGATTCTTGCGTTGGACGTCGCACTCGTGACAGGTACTAGAACTAAAGGAAAAGCAAAAAAGAGTCGAGCATTAGCCCCGCCCATCATTAAGTCTGTTTTCCTATAACCTGTTGCGTTAGTTATTTGAAACATTTTATTATTTTTTTTAAATATCTTTAATTTTACAGTGCGAGATTAATGTGGCTGTGATTTTTCGGAGAAACTTAAGTTGCATCATGTGTCATGTGAAACCCACAGTGGCTGTTTAGAGGAACAGTTTTGAAGTAACACAGCTCCAGCACGTTCAAAAGAAAAAAGAAGAATCTGGCTCTCTCTCTGGAAATCCATAGCTCTTCTCTGGTTTGACAGTGTCATGCTGCTCTTTTGATATTTTAATAAGCAGCATATTTGACTGCTGGTTAGAAGATAAGAGCTATCAGCGTGCTTCATGCTTTCCCCTCGATGTTAGAGCAAGCAGGGAAATATTCAAACAGACGCAGGAGTGCAGAACGACAGATAAAATATGCCTAAATGGACACAAGGGAATCAAAAGCAATGTCTGAAACCTTAATATTAAAAGGTCAAATATTGATTTGTTCTTTTGTTGCACTTCGTTGGGAAGAAACTAAATAAAACCATTTCTTTTTTGACAGCTATCGGCAATGAGATGAAGAGAGTTCAGCTCAAGGTCCAGGAGGAGAAGGAGAAGGAGAAGAAAATCTATGCTAAAATGTTTGCTTGATCATTTCAACTGAAAATGCAACAAATTAATATTTATCAATATTTGAAAACAAAAAAGAAAAGAAAAAGAAGTGCACTGACGGAGATGAAGCTGGTGAAAATGTGCAGTATTTTCAGTTGACGGCTTCTGTCATGTTTCTCTGTCGGTCTGTTTTCACCTGTCTTTGCTCTGACCAGTTTGTTCACTGTAGTGTGTAGTTGGGGAGAGATTATGGGATGGCTCACTGTCACTGGTCTGTGTGAAATGATGTGCGTGCGTTCAGTGTCCTTAGCCACACGCCTCCCCCCCCCATTCGTTTCATTTGTTTTATACAGAGGTAAATAAATCAAAAAGGACAGCAGTCAAGTGTTCATTCATTACTGTAATGTGTGATATGTCGTACAATAGTGTTTTTAAAATAACGACAGACGGCGTCGACACAGACTCCGGGGTTTGCAGTTTTATCATCAGTCCAAACGGCGGACTGATCAATACCAGTGTTTGATAAGTTGTATGCTCTCCTACATGGGAAAGACCATGATCTTATACATGTAAGGCAACGTCAGGCTCCATGTAAACACTGCTTTCAGCAAACTAAATATACTGTTTTATCGTTTAATACCACAGGTACTGTACCTAGTTCAACCACTTGTGTCAGTATTGATGTGTACACCCCTCAAATCAACCATATATAGAAAAACTCTTAAAGAAATAGTCTGTTACAGTTTGTCAAGTACTTCCTTAAATCAATAACTGTTTAAAATGCCCATGTTGTGGTTATTATGGCAATAATCTAAACACCCCAGGGGCTAATTGTTGACGACTTTTGCTTTAATTTCAGTTTTATTGCGGTCCTTGATAGCGAATGGCAAATTTTAAACTAGCTCTATTTACCACTGCATAATTAAATAATTAATAACTACGATAAAATGCGACTCTCTGATTTGATTTCTTTCACTATCATAAACCTTCATAAGTGACGACGCGTACGTTGTTTTCGGTTCTGTTGTTGGGGCTCGTTCTCCATTTTTGGACAAAAATGTGTGAACCGTGATCGTACTTACAGTTAATTCTTCAAGACAAACGGTTTTAGAAACAACAACAAACAAAGAAAAACAGGATCCTGAGGTTCACATTCCGTTGTAGGCTGGTCCGCCGCCACCTTCGGGCACCACCCAGTTGATGTTTTGGCTCGGGTCCTTGATATCGCAGGTTTTACAGTGGACACAGTTCTGAGCGTTAATCTGCAATCTCATCCCGTCTCCCGTTTCCATGGGAACATACTCGTACACACCTGGAGACACGGAGAGAATAGTCGTTTTTTTTTTTCCTGCAACGGTGAAAATTCAATCAATATATACATTTGTGGAATGGGACAACGGCAAGACGGAGAAGAGACAAGGAAATGAGGATGATAAATGTAAAGGAGGGGCCCGAGGAGTAGAGAGAAAACATTTACAGTGTCATTTTCTGCTTTGTAATTTAAACCTTAAGATGACACAGGCCACATTTACCAGGGAGTTGGAGAAGCACAGCAAATACAAACACTGCAGTTTCATTCAAAAAGGAAGACTTCCTGTTGGGTTTAGATTTCTGGGACTTTTTGTCACGTCCAGAAATTTGATACACACTTGGGACACCAGCAGTGATGCATTTGCCAAGTTTAGCATGTTTTTAAGACAGTGACTTATGTTCCTGAAGGAGTACCTAACGCTACAGTTTGTATCAACCTACGTATATTATCTCTCTATGAATTCAACAAAAGTCTGTCAAACAGGTCACTTCACAGGCTTCAAACGTGGCAGGTGACTTTCTAAACGTTTGACACTGTTTGGATAAGAAATGCTGCCATTTTATTTTTCATTGTCCCAACAGTTGAGGCACAAACAAGTCAAGCAGCTTAAATAGCGATAGTGTTTAAATGTGCCATTTCAATCAGTGGAGGCTTTATTTTCCATTAAAAAATATTTTTATGTTAATCGTGCTTCGTTCATTTTTACAGATTAATTTAATTAACCTGTACAGCACTTTGGTCAACCCCGGTTATTTTAAATGTTTTAAATAAGTTGAGTTCATGACAAAAAGGACGCTAAATCGATCGTGGTGATTTCCTACTATCCTACCCGGACTATCACAACTGAGGAAAATACTTAATATTTCATGCGTGTGATTTAAAAATATAATCCAACTCATATTAACTCTGTCCTAGTGATTTAATTTGAAGTCAGCCAGGACCTTCAGAATTATTTTATTGCAGATTCTTGCTTTTTACTTTTATGTATCCTGTCTGTGATGTTTGTTTAAGAAAAGGTACGCAAGCTTCCTCTGGTGGTACTGTTCTACCGTATATACCAGGGTGCGTGAGTGGACTGGAGCTGAGGAATTTTGACCAGCGTGTACAGAAAATGGTACAAATAACAAAAAAATTGTATAATAATAATAATAAATCTATTAGTATCTCTCACTCCTTTTTAATCTAATCTCAATCTACCATTGTGTGAGGTATTATGCGAGGAAGAGGAGGAGGATGAGAGAGCAGGTTTTATTACTGGTAATAAATAATTCTGCCTCCTGTGAAAAGTCCTTGGCTGACTTTGCTACACCACTGTATTTTAACGTTGGTGATAATGGTGTTACTTTTTTAGAGCTCAAATAGGTTGTACTTGGTATAAAAGGTTGAAGAACTACTGCTTTAGAGTCATTTGTGTTAGTTAAAAAGCATCAATTACTGCAATAATATGAACATTTTAAGTTACGGATAACAAAAATAACTATGAGGTAAGTGTTATGAATATTACTGAGCAACAATGGCCGCCACTTCTTCCCGCAATGTGGACACATCTTTAGTCTTTCATAGGTTTTTAATCATGGTTTTTAATCATGGTTTCTATACGCTGTGGAAAGATAATAGCTCTGATTATGGAGGGCTTTTGAAACTAGGACAGTTTCACACACTCCTGTGAAAAAACATCTTATGACTAATCCAACTTGGTGAGCTCAGATGAAGGTAAAAAATAAAACACAGTGACGAGCATCGGCAGCCCAAGGCCAAGTGGAAGGGACTTGAGCTTATCCCAAGACGGGTCAAGGGCCCAGGTGCCCCTGAGCAAGGTACCAGACACCCATTGCTTCCCTGAACACAGATAAGTGCTGCCCACTGCTCCTGTCCCCGGCTTGTGTGTGTGTTCACGACTGATGCTTGAGAAACATTAGCAGTGTATTGGTAAAAACATCCTGCTCCTTGTAGCACTAACCATTTTAGGTCCAGTTGGTGGTGTCATTTTAGTCAAAAAAGCCAATGATGAAGAGGGTAAACATGGACACTTGCTTGAGGTTATGTGAAGAAGTCCTCTGGTCCCCACATATATACAACTCAGCACTCAAAAGAATACAAGGATACACAAAAAAGGCCGATTTCTTGGTGAGAAATGACTGCTACTAAAATTGAATGTGATAACAAGGATGGATTTAACAAAAATACCAGCCTTCCATGTGAATATAACCTTGAATTGATTATATTATGATTGATATTATTCCCTTTTAAAACTGATTGTTGATGAATTGTTTCCCACTAGAAACCGGAAATCATTTTACCTACATGTTCAGCCATCTGTATTAAGTCAATTTTAAATTCACAAGGTTATTATTACTTTTGCTTCATTAACCTCCACTCTGATGAAGTGACTTTCTTAGTTGTTCGGTCTTTGTATTTCCTATCATCCATGTTTTCAATGATAAAAAACCTGCTGGTGTTTGTTTGAGCTCTGTTCCAGGAGTAAAAAAATCTATCTGAGACCATTCAGGTTCACTGGGCCTGTAAACAGGAAGCTGATTATCTTCTCTCTGTATCTGTTTGCTTAATTTCAGAGATTATTACTCACAATAACAACAGTGAAAACAAAAAACAAAGACAGAAGGTTCATAGTCATGGAAAACAAAAAAAGGCACATATGTCAAAACTGTTCCAGGTTCTATTTTCAGAGACTAGATTCGATTTGATATATAGAAAATTGCATGCTATCAACTCTGTGCCCTACATGCAATCCTTAAGAGTCGATAACTTGGTGGGAATCATAGGCCACAAATCATTGTCACAAACGAAAATAGCCCATCTCTTCTCAGAGGTAGATTGTGTGGGTGATGCATTTCAGAAGCCATGATTGTGTTACCTGCGGGGCAGAAGCGCTGCTCAGGCCCGTCGTACACAGACAAATTCCTGGCAACTGGAACATCGTCGTCCTTTAGGGTCAGATGAGCGGGTTGGTCGCCCTCATGATTGGTGCCACTCAGGGCCACAGAGGAGAGCAGGTCAAAGCTTATCTTGCCATCCGGCTTGGGATAGTCAATCGGCGTACAATCTTTTGCCGGTTTCAGCTGGTTTGCGTCAAGACCTGAGACGGATGGAGTAAAGCCGTTAGGTTAGGAAATGTTGAATCTCTCTGCTGCCGAGATAAGTCAACCTCATCCATCACCTAAAGGGAACCCACTGGCGTTTTCTTTGCTTCAGATAAACACAGGCAGCATCTTTTCTTTGCCACCATTCGGGGGTGGGTGTAATAATCTTAAAGAAACGATATCGAGATGTCCCAGGGAAAACGGCGATTAACACCAGTCGTGGTGATATTTTTAAACAGAATTTCAAAATACTGACATGGAAATGAATCTGTAGAAACAAAAACCATAAAGATTAATTAAGATTATTATTAAATTATTAAATAGCTCAGTGAAAAAGTATAGGCCGTGTACAGCAAATGGGTGTAAGTCTTCTCGTGTCCTCCCTGAATCCAACCTGGAAGTAGCGATAAATTAAATAGTCATCAGGGCCAACTCCAGTACTTCCCACTTAATTTATAATGTCAGTAAACGCACATCTACTGACTTTAGC
Organism: Solea senegalensis; assembly: GCF_019176455.1. Classification (NCBI taxonomy): domain Eukaryota; kingdom Metazoa; phylum Chordata; class Actinopteri; order Pleuronectiformes; family Soleidae; genus Solea; species Solea senegalensis. The sequence continues at coordinate 2,462,610 of NC_058032.1, forward strand.
CTGAAGAAGCCTCTTTTACAAATACATATTTTATGTGTCTCATAGTAATGCAATATAAAAACCTAAAAATACCTAAAAAATGGATGGTTACGAAAGCTTTTCTTAAACAACAAAGTCTCTGGTGGCCTTTTGTATAGTACTTATACCATCATACTTATATAATTCTCCCTTGATAACGAACATATTAAGTCACACTTTTTATCATCCTGGTCACTGGGAGCAGCTTTGTAGTCACAGTGCTAAAGGTTGTACAGAGTTGTTTGTGTGGGGTTGCATGTACAAGTTTGTTCCAGTTTGAAGCAGGCTCCATGGTACTGTGCTTGTGTTTCCTCACCACACAAGCACAGTAAGAGCTCTTCTAATTGAGCTCAGATCATGGACTCTGCAGCGATTTTACTTAATGGTACATCTTCTTTATACCACGTTCTTTAAGGCAAAGCTATGACTGGAGCAACAAGACAGGATGACGTCCTCAATAAAGGTTTGTGAATTGCGGAAAATCACATCCTTCACGCCTTTGATACTACTTTCCTTTCACCACCTGCTTCGTTCTAGCAGCACGTCAAAATTCAGACGCGAGCTTTGTTGTAAAACATACTCCGTCTTTGTTCAATATTAATCCTTCTGCAGAGCTTCTGTTTTTCGGCCCTTTGATCGAGTCCAGTGAGCAGCTAAAGGCATCAAAATGTTTCACGCTGTAAAAGTACTGTTTATACAACACCCACCGCAGTGCTTTAGCGTCCACGGCTCTTTTCCTCTGAAGATCCAGTAGAAGATTCCAGTGTAGACCATGCCACCGTACAGGCCAAAGTAGTTGTGGAAGGACGGCCTGATGTTTCTGACCGCATACAGCTCCTTCCACACCCACGAATTCTTCAGGTTCTCAGCATACTCAGGCACATGGATTCCTGGGAGGAAAAAAATACACTTAAGAGTCGGCTGTTGTTATGTTTATTAATCTGCACATTTGTAGTACAGAGCCTCCAGTGAGTGGATGCTTTTTTCCACGAGAGAGATCCCTAATTAAAAGCAGCACAAAATAAAACTGAATTCAGCTCAATCAGATTTCAGTGGTGGAGCATTTTTGTTCAATTGCAAACTAATATTCTATTGTGTGTAGTGTGTGAAATTAAAATAAAAACAATTACAGCTGTAGTTTGTATGTTTTAAGTAATAATAATGATAATAATAATAATCCGTTACATTCAAACCATTGCCAAATGAGATCACACAATGCTGATTAAGCCCGTCACCGTATCAGTACAGTGGTGTTTTGTTATCGCGCTGTCGCCTGGCAACCTTCCCGTGCTGAACACAATATTGTACGTGATTAATTTACAGCCAACACGACTGACGGAGGCAAGGCAGAAACACAACATCTACTGTACCTAGCACTGGAAAAGTGAGACAGTAGCAAACAGTGACACACACGCCCACAAAAAACTCCAACAGAGGTGGATTCTACAGCAAAAAAAACCCAAAAACGCTTGGATGTTCCTACAAAGGCACGCATGAAATAGAGACACCTGCAGTGTTTCTGGTTCTTATTTAGAATTCCCCAGGGGAGCATTATACAAGTTACGCACTGGAATTATCAGCACATGTATTGTACTGGGTAAAAGAAAAAAGAGAATTAAAATCTTAAACGAAGAAATCTGGACATATAACAAAGTAGTTTGGGATAAATACCCCATTAGGAAAGTATTATCTGAAAGTATACAGACAATATGCTACAGGGGCTCAAACTCAAATGATTCCAGGGCCACGTAAGCTTCAGGTTATGTCAAAAACATACATTAAATCAATTGAGCACACGTGTGTGACCTCGAGTTTGAGACCTCTGATCTAAATGATTAACACATCTTCAATTTTGTACCTGTGGTCTCTGAATCCAGGCTTTCTGCGGTCACCTTGGGGAAAATGGCCTCGGCAGCCAGCATTCCACTCTTCATAGCCGTGTGTGTGCCTTTGATCTTTGGGACGTTCATGAAACCAGGGCTGCAGCCAATAAGCAGCCCTCCGGGGAACGTCAGCTTTGGTATAGACTTGAGAGGGAAAGGAAGGAAATCGAGTACATCTACAGACTTTCTTGTGTTCCACTTTTTTCAAAAACCCTCAACTTTGAACTTGATGTCAGGATAGTGGCAGCTGGTTGCTCTTTGCTTTCAAGATCTCAGGAGAACTTGGGCCATGTTGACACGATTGCGTCACACTGCTGCCATTCAGGCCGCCAAACTCCTGCCCTCATACATAATTCACAGCTCAGTGACTGTGGATGCCACTGTAGTCAAACTAAACACTGTCATGCTCATAAAATGCAAACCTGAATGGCATCTGAATGATTTTTATTCATTACTACACACAAGAGCATGTTGTGTGTATGTTTTTACTATATCCAAATATGATTGATGTAAAATCAAAAGACTAAAACAGCTGCACTCGTGTTTTCCATCACATAATATAGGCTGTTACATGGCTCATGGCTTTCTCTTAAAAGGAGCAAATTAAAAACAAAACAAATGTTTATACAATACAAATGTCCCCACGTCCAGTCAATAATACCTGAAATCCTCCCTCGTTCAGAGCCCTGGCCCCATATGCGATGCGATGGCCTCCCTCCAGAGTGGGTGCAACAAATGGATGGTGTTTCCAGCGCTGGAATTCTCTAAAGGGGCTCAGGTAAGGATTGGAGTAGTCTAGTCCAACCTGCAAAGGTTAAAGATGCTACATGTAAGATATGCATACATATTAAGGCATAAATCACGTCAGAGGTTAAGAAAAGTGATAAAAGCGGTTCAGTAATTATTTCCTTTTGCAATAACTCTGTTTTGGTCTGTGCTGTTGGCTACGAATAAATCAACATATGGACGTAGAGAAGTCTTGGTTTTTAATAAGGACTGCATTCATGCAGCCAAGAAATGTGGCCACATGAGCCTATAAACCATTTTAGAATGTGTTTTTTTTAACCAGGATGGACGATACCACCGGGTCCACACGGGTCAATTAGTTAGAGAGGCATTTAATATGCTGATGTATGTGCTTTCAGGGCACTATTTTTCTATTCTTATTATCAATGGAGCAGATAAACAAATTAAAATATTTAAATTTCATTTCGACTGTGCATTGTGGTGTTCAGTTGAAACTGTGTATAAAGAACGACCAAAGATCTGAGACCTGCAATTAACAATTTTATTAAGGGTCACGGTAATGACATTATAAATCAGGCTTTTATGATCCCCGATGCCTCTAAAACTTGCATTTTGAATGTTGTCCCCCCGAAAACTATAATCACAGTGGCTATTAAAAACCTATTAAATGATCATACTACCATATCTCTGCAGTCATCTCAGGTCACCTTATCTCGAGTTACAGGTCTAAAGAAGCACATAAACATGGAGGAAGTGTGGAACCATCACGGTTCCCTTTTGCTTCACTGAATGTTCTCGATAAGTGTTGGTCAGGGAGATGTATTCTGCCAGAGATTTATGATAAGAGGCAGTGGAAGAGGAAGTGCCACTTAATTAGCCTGAATGAAAGGATAATCTGTGGGACTATAGTTCATTTACTAATTGATGATTAATCACTTACTGTATTACTTGCCAACTATTTTAATAAATTAAAAAGTTTTCTTTCTTTTTTTTTATTAAAACAAGTTCTCTTAAAGTTTCTTTGCTCCATTGAAATAATGGACAAAATTCACCATTTACTGATTTTAGAGACCACACAGAACAAATAATGCCAAATAATTAAGATAACACAATATATGAGCTATTTTAGAGGCAGGAAGTTGGAGCTTTGTCAAAAACCTTGAGAAAAATAACATGCTGCCAAGTTCAGAGAGGTTCAGGGAGGAAAAAACAAACACTGAGCACGTCCTTAACATCTAGGGGTCACTTTACAGCACAACAAACAAAGCTCTTGTAGCCTCAAGTCAAAGTGCTTCATGTCCTTTGACAGAATTGTTCAATATTTGAATTGAAATTTAATAACACACTTGGCAAACTGCAATTTAGGATGTACATCGTGCGACCCATGCACCTGACCCAAGGTTTATTTATACATAACAGTCAATGGTCTTAAAAATTCATGCTGCTCTTCCAGTGTGCCAGTCATACTCAACAGGCCCCTGAGTCATAAGTGAATGACCTACCGACGTGTGTGACAGATTGTTTACAGACCCGCCTTGTTATTTTCTTACTGGAGTTCTACTCACTGGTCACGACCCGAGTTATGTTCTCACCCATGTCCATCTGTCTGTCTGTGAGCAGGAATTCATTACAGAATTTTCACAAAGATGGAAGAATGGGCAAAAGAAGAACCCAAAAACATGGGCATTTGTTTTGGTGACACATTGAGAAAAATAGGATGATTATAATACAGTGTAAACATTTGATAAATAGATGTATAAGGAGTAGAAATAAGTGATAATTAGATTAACAGATTAACACTTAATTTCCCAAAGAACCACCTATGATCTATACCAATTCAAAGTTTTAATACAACCGTGTGTAATCCATATATATCTTTAAGTTTGCATCCTTGTATTAAAATAGAAAGATAAGAAAAAAGAAACGTCATGTGGTAATTATAAAATAATCCCATTTTAAATATATTACACAAGAAATACTTAACTAGAGCTTGAAGCGTAAACTTCTAATAGCTTTATGTCTCGGTAATCACGATAACAATATATTTTAACCAAAACTTTCAGCCCTAAATGCCACAGCTTTAAGTACAGAATAGAAATATATTATACTCAGAAGAAAGAAAACCATGACATACTTAAAGGTTGATTTATTAAATCTGGCAGAGCTTGAGAGTCTCTGCATTAAATGGTGATAGTGACTGTTCCCATATTCAAGTGCCGGCTAAGAAACTGCATGAGTAATAGGGTTTAAAGCTGAAATGACAGCGCGCTTCTACCTAAATATAAAAGCCCCTTTTGTTTTAAAGTTTTATATATAAAATACTTTTTTATTGGGGGCTTTTGTGAGAAGACCTACACATTTCAAAAAAGCCATTTATTTTAAATAAACCATTTTTCCCCCACAAAATATCTAATCACAGCATTATATTGCCCTGGGCTTCACTCTTTATTTGGAAACAGAATTATTATCTTTAGGTTATTTGCTACATCCATTACACGTAGCTGTAGACATCTGTTAATATCTCTGTCAAGAAGCCACTCACCACAAAGCCCAGTGCCACAAGTGGTTCTCCTTCATTCAGGTGATACAGGAATGATCCTCCATATGTGTTTCTGTTCAGGGGCCAACCCACAGAATGCTCCACTCTACCTGGCCTCCACTTCTTCTCATCAATGGTCCAAATCTTGGTAAATAAGAGTAAAAGAACAGTAACTTAAGTGAAGATGTGCCAGGGGAAGAGGAGTCAACACAGTGCTGAATCTCAACATTACAGGACCTTCTTATGACAGATAAAGTCAGACTACGGCAAGTAGGCCATCATGGTGTCAGTCTATTTCTGACATGAGCTTCATGCGAGTGCTAACAGTTCTTTACCTCCTTGAGTCCGATGGCATAGGTCTGGGGTTCACAGTTCTCTCGCAGGTTGAATTGCTTGTAAAGCTGCTTGGCCAAGTGACCGTGACAGCCCTCACCAAACAATGTGACTTTGGCATGGAGCTCCATTCCCCTCTCAAACACATCCTAAAGCAGCAGACAGGTCAACAATACAAGTCAAGATGAGAAGTGTATGAACACAATACAATCATATGAAAACCAAAAATGTCCACTTGGACAGTAGTTATAATGTCCTGTCTGATAAAATGGTCACCTTGTCTTGTCATGTCTTGGCTGAGAGATACACACACATATACCAATGTTACTACCTAACAAATCGTAACTAGACATATCATTATAAAGAGTTAAGTTGACTAATTTACAGCACCAAGACTGAACACTGCTTTATTTATGCGTCCTATAGACAGCTTCCAAATCTATGCTGAGGTGATGTTACCATAGCTCCACAGCATTTTCTCTGTTAAATTCAGGTGACATAACTGGCACCATTATTGCTATTCCTCTTTTGTTCTGCCATTTCTACATCTGCAAGACGTCACGCTAGACTAGAGAAAGAATACTCACAATATGAAAATGACACCTATTTTGTAACTTTGCTTATATTGTGAAATCTGAAGCATGAGAAGATTGGCAGAACAAAATAGCTATGATGATAAGCTGAATGGTGCAAATGTTAAAAGTAAAAGTGTGGTGATACGGGGTCTGGTTTTCTGAATTATCATGACGTCATTGAGCAAACTCAAGAGCTAAGAGAGAGCGAGCGCAAGAGCTTTACTTATCATGTAATAAATACATCTTTTACTTACTAAATAAACGTGTTAGAGTACATTACCTTTGGTGAGCCATCCTTGGCAATGCCTACATCATTGGTGGCAATTCCCTTCACACTTCCATCTTCATGAAACAAAACCTTAACATAAGTATAAACAGACAAAAGTTAATATCTGAATCTTATAGGGGACTTGGCACAACAATGGTAATGGTACACCTATAATACACATAGTTAAGTTTGTGTAAGTCTATAAATGGTTACAGTCTTTCAGCTGACTTCAGAGGAAAATGAAAATATAAAAGCAGTCATAAATATACAGTATAGAAGCAATAAGTTGTTGACTGTATATTACTTCATAGAAAATACAATCAGTCAACTAAGTTTTAAAGGAACTTCATTTTTTTCATAAATCATAAACCTAAAAGTAGCCATGTTTAGCCAAAATTTAAGACAGCCCTTCTTTACAAACAACAAATTCAAAAGAATCCTCACCTCAGACGCAGCATAACCAGGGTAAAGCTCCACTCCAAGCTCCTCAGCCTGTTCCCCCAGCCACCGTACCAAGTTCCCCAGCCTCACTATGTAGTTACCGTGGTTCCTCATGGGCAGACCTACATGTCGTGAGCAATGTTATGCACATAAATAATCTGCTGCTGAGGTGACAAGCTGTAACAAGTAGATCCACAGTTTGACAGCTTCATCTCTGTATGTGCCTCTACTCCAAATTCAAAATAATATCACACGGACCACATGTTGTAAGCATGTAATGCAAATGTTGCATCGTTCTCTCTATTCATCAGTTCAGACACAAAGTGTGTGTGATCAGTCTCCACACCACTTAATTTGCACAGACACATCTGGTCGCTCAGATTTAAATTCCTCACCATCAGTTTGAAGCCACTTTGCTCCCAGTGGTAAATAACACACATTAATGGATATAAAAGCAACACTGATCACTGACTGGAGCTGTGAAATTATCAATGCAACACCCCGTTAATGTGGCGGGAACTCAATTGCACCTTAACACAGCAGCAGCAGAGATTTTACCTGGAAGGATGGGGACGGGGATTCTGTGTTTTTCTGTTAAAATGTTGAATATATCTTCAGTCACTGGAGTGGTCAACGGTGCCTGAGTTGAGAAGAAATGTTGTTACCAGGAGTTTCACATAATAGCGATTTATGTGGATTAATTAAAAGCTTTAGAATTTACAATGCTGTTGCTGTTCATACCTAGACAGTGTCATATATACACAAATACATGTACACTCCTCCCATGTAGGTCTACAAATGTGATGAATTTACAGTACTACAACCTGTGTACCAGTATACAGCATAATTACTATGCTGCATGAAGAAACATTGACGTACAATATGCTGTACAAATACAGCAAATTGAAAGATAGGCCGCTGACTGTAAACAGTCATTATGTCAATTATGTCATTACCTTTGTCTATGAAGCAAGCACCAAAAGAAAAAAAGACTGAAAAAGAATCTTACTCCTCGTTCCTTCCAATCATGGAAGAGCTCCGAAAGTGCACTGGGCTCCAGGCAAGCTCCTGACAGAGTGTGTGCTCCAATCTGAGAGGCCTTCTCCACAAGACACACTCGCAGCTCCTTCTCATGTTCATTAGCCAGCTGCTTCAGGCGGATGGCCGCGGAAAGACCAGCAGGGCCTCCACCTACTATCACCACATCTGCCTCGTCTGCAAACCTCTCCATTTCGACTCCTGGGAAGGAAGAAAAAGAAATATTATGTTCAGAGAGGAAAACAGTGCATCACTCACAAAGTTTCAGCTTTGAGAAAATTATTTGCCAAACTAGACTGCTTTTGAAAATCAGGGCGGAAGAAAAAATGTTTTCAAAAATGTTTTATAGCACATTCAGAGGAAGTTTGAGATTCAATTCAGATCAGATAGCATGCATCAGTTTTACTACAACATCACAACCAGTGATGGAAGTTCCTAAAATATTCACTCATGCCACATAATACAGTGGAGGAGAGTTTTTCTTATGCCACAGAGGGATTCTGCACCACAACACGAGGAGGATTTACTTCCGATTCTTGGTTTTGATTTTTTTGCTAGCAGCTCTACAATTGTGGGCATTCCGACACCTTTACCAAAGTAACCCCATGCAGATAGTATTGGGTATTTCTGGACACACGTCAGATTTTATGATTAGATTACACTTCAGGTTTCATGGATGATATTTCACAAGACGTGCTAAAACCCTGCCAATGTTTTCACCAATTTAGTACGTCATCACATAGGAGTGATGTAGAGTTATTAGGTGCGATGGTGGATAAAGCGCTGCACATAGGCAGGCCGTATGAATATGAACTGTATAAATACAGAACATTTACAATATGTAAAACTGATCATAAATTTTTATAAAAGGTTCTAGTTTCCACTCGAAACTTTGCTATGGGACAAAGTAGAATTAAATGCATTTATTCTTCTTCAAACAATGTCCAGCAGTGAGAGGGGTAATACTGCCATTCACTGTTTGAAGTTCTTAATTACAGTGAATGAAAGGAAATATTCACATGTGCCATAAACCAGGAACAGAATTGACTGATATAAAGTGGATGCTGGTGTTCTGTCGAGTTTAGCTGCTCTATCGAAAAATGCGATAGAGCAGTAAATGTATAACTCTCATCGTGTTATGACATTTTCATTTGTTACAAACAGAGAGAAACGTAGGCTTAGAATACGGGGAGCATGATTTGATACTCTTTTTTATAAAAGGATTACATTTATGATGTGCAGAACTAAGTAGCACACATTGATGACCTCCAAAGTGACTGTCTTACCTTCCCATCGTGGGTCTTTATCCCGGGGGTGGATAGAGTAGTGTGTAGTGATGCGGGGTGCTGCTGGCAAGGAGGAGCATGCTCTTCTGTGTAGTGTTGTGTACAGTTGAGGTGCAGCATGCTCCGTTTGAGCCGTTTTCAATGCCCTGATGCACCTGTGGGCTGCAAAGTTAGAAAAAAGCTTCCATCAGTTCAGGACTAGTTCAAACTATGTGTGTGTGGGTGCTCACTGGTCTAGTTGAGTCTGATCTGGTTTTTATCTCTTACAAAGTTAATTTATTACAAAAAAAAAATACCACACATGAACAAATTAAGCAGTGAAATGCAACACGTCAACAAACAAATGACAGACGCGTGCAGAAGGTTGATGACATGTCATTTAGTGAACGAGCACGCAAGCAGCTGTCACACTATGCAGATGTAGCAGTAGCATCATGTTAGCAGCCAGAGTTATATATACTTATATATATATATGAAACTACAGCTAAGTCAATTGCACTCATATAGGTGACTAAACTTCACTTTAACATCACACGTCGACACATTAATAACAACCCCAGTCAGTGTAAACGTATCCTTTAAACCGGGACAAGGGCGCTCAAGTGACCCATATTGGTTCAACTTTACCCTACATTTTAGCATGACGCTAACACGTATTAGCATGCTGCACTGTTTTGGCTAGTAGAAAGGCAGAAAACATTAAGGAAAAGTACTTGAAACACGAAATAAAATGCAACCCACCACTCGATTATCTACGTAATAGTCGAGTGAGTTAATAACACAAGTGATAACGATAAATAAGCGGCAAAGTCGAACACAAACACGTAAGCTAACAAGCTACTAGCTGTCATACCTTGACTGGAATATCTGCTAGCTGGAAACATAGTGAGTCAGCTAGCGTTAGCCCACTAGCGGACAGTACAGTGGTTTTCCCTTTTTTAATCCGCTGAAGTGACCAGTGCGTGCAGAGTAGCGTGTCACAGACTGCTTGACCGAGCCGCCTGTTATTCAATTATCAAAGCTGAGTCTTACAAAACGCAACAAAGTCACGTGTGAGCGTCAAATGGCTGCGCAGCGGCTGCGTCCACGTACCTGCGCGAGTGTAGATCTGTATGCTGCACTCTGCTACAGAGCTGTGGGGTCAATCCCGAAAAAGCGAAGCTTATGAATCAAACGTTTTTTAACAGGTCTCACCCCAGGACAACTGTCCACTGGATTTAGGAGGTGAATGCTGTTAAATGAGTTAAAATATCAATGACGTCAAGTTCTTTTTCTTTATATACACATTTATTAAACCAATAAAAAAGTGTTTTTATTTAACCGGCTCACTGCGCTTCTTCTCTGAGAAGTCAGAAACTAATCAAGCATTACATTCAACCACTAAAACAAAGGTTTATGTTCAGGAATGCAAGTAAATAACTATAATTTGACATCTAAATGAAGAAATAATAATGTGCCTTACTTTTTTTTGTAAAACGGTAAATTAGAAAATTCATGGATAACAATAATAGTGGCTAAATAAAAGACCTGGCATAAACTTTACATTGGTTGGTGGTGAAATACATTTGTTAAGCACTGTATATGTTTTTTCTTTTTTATTAACACGTGTTGGAAAATGAGCAACCTTGGTGGAAGTTCACACTTTCCAGGTGCTTTCTATAGTTTAATTCAATGCAATTCTATTTTAAAGCTACTTCATTTTTTATTTACTTTCTCATTTTACCTCCTAATCTTATTCACTCTTATCCATCCTTTCATAAATATTTAATCTTCAGGGGTCTTTTGTTTTGACTGATACTGTATTTCTGGATATCATTAGTCTATTAAAAAGAGTGGGACGTCACAGTGCATCCCTTTTTAATTAATTTATCTTTATTAATCCCCTTAGGGAAATTATTCTCTGCATTTGACCCATCCTAGAATTAGGAGCACTGGGCTGCCACACTGAGTAGCGCCCGGGGAGCAATGGGGGTACCCCAGCCCTTTCGACCTGGTGGGGACTTGAACTGGCGACCTTCCGGTCACATGCCAAGTCCCCTTTCCACTTGGCCACAGCCTGCCCTAAAGGTGTTTTTGAACTAGTTACTTCAAGAAATACTGTTTATCCTTTTCTGAGAGTACAGTATGTCATCTTTTCAGGTTTGCACCTGACTAAGAATGAAAATGAACGTTTACTGACATTAGCCATTTTATTGTCGAGTACAGGTCAATACAACAATGAACTGACAACACACATTTAAAAATATTCTCTTAAATATTAAATGTATTTCTTTTCAAACATGTTTTGCAACGTAATGTAAACACAGATGGCCACACACAGTACTATGTACTCACGATTCAATATAGTAACATCTAACTTTGTTGTCCTCTTTTCTTTGATATGCATTCATATTTTTATTTTAAAAACGGCTGGCAGAAATCTGCTTCCACAGGAATCAGTCCTTCACTGAACAAAGTATCTACAGAATCATTTATGAACATTGTACAAATGTCTTTATCTGTACAGATCAAAGTGTAAAAAATGTGCTGTGTGGTGCAGTTGTTGGTGGGGTGACCTTCTACGTTCTTATCCCCAGACCAGCTGGGAAATGGCTACAAAAGAGATCATTTAACCCACTTACACCTTATGTCTCTTTAAATGACCTGTCTCATATATTACATTCAATATTTTCATTTTTGGTGGCAGAAGTAATGGACAAAAGACCAAATTAATGAAAAAGTTTCTTTTTTTTTCTCATCTTACCTGCTTCTACAAATGTACAACATTGTTAGCAATAATGATTATTAAACAAACAAACATTACAGCAGGATGTGTTTTCAAATATGATAACAAAACAAAAATCTCATCGACCCACCAGTTGTACAAAAGTTCAAATTAACGTGACCTCAAAGACAATGATACACTTTTCTCCTCAAAATTAGTTTGAGAACATGAGTTGCTCATTTAGCTTTTTTTTGTTCACAGGAGAAAGTTTCTATACAGCAGCCTCACACGGGCAATAGAGAACATTAACAACAACGACTAACTATTAAAGCACTTAATGAAGATACAAAAACACAGGGGGGATGTGATTGTTTTCACTGCACTGCCAAGGGGTTTGGCTCGTCTGCTTGGCATAAACTTGATTCATCATCCTGATTTGTGCCTTCCAATTTTTTATAATAGTTGGTGATAATAGCTGCTGATGTGATTTTAAATGTGCCCCTAGATTATGAATCGATTACTAATGAATCCACAACTAATTTGATAATCGATTCATCGGTTTGAAGCTTTTTTCATGATTGAAACAAGATTTCCAAACTTTTAAGCTTCTTAAATGCTCTGGATAACAAAGAAATCATTCAAAGTTAATCATTTTGGTTTGTGGACAAAACAAAACAAGACATTTGAGAACATCGTCATTTCAAAATTTTCGGACATTTTATGGACCAAACGATTAATCGAGAAAATGATCGACAGATTAACAGATTATGAAAATGATCGTTAGTTGCAGGTCTAACTTTAAGGTAATTTCAAATTAAAGGGTAGTTTTTACATCCTCTAACCTAAATTGTCAAACAGTAAAAGCTGAGGTAGGCAACATTGTTATGGGTGCTGTTGCGCAACAACCCCATAATAATCTTTCAGAGAGAGCATTAGACTTCCACACCTCCTCTCGGCTGCATTTTTAGCCTTAACCAATGGCACAGGGTGCACCCAGAGCCATCTCTCGGCATAGGCCATGTAGACAGTTGCCTATGGGGGGGCACTGGATGACCACAAAGAAAAATAATTTACATATGTATGTAGTATATACATATATATTAGTGCTGTCAACGTTAATGCGTTAATTTTGGCAATTAACTTAAATAATTGAACAAATATTTAAGTTAATTGTTTAGTTAGTTTACTTTCAGTGGCGACGTGTGCATGCAAACTGAACCAGTTACAAAGATTTAGAAAGATTTACTACCATGTTTAAAACATCAAGATGCTTTTTTTGGGCCAAATTTGCACTTTTAAAGTATAAAGATATATATAAGCTTCCGGCTTATTTTCACGATGAATCGCAATTAATTACAGAAAATTGTGCAATTAATTAGTTAATTTTTTCATCGATTGACAGCCCTAATTTGTATATATGCATATATATATGTATATATAAATATATATATATATATATATATATATATATATATATAAATCTACCCATTGGTGCCTTACTTCACTAAACAATGGAAGTCCAGACGTGTCAAATTTAAATGATCTGTGTTTTGTTTATTTGACCATTTTCTTTAATTTATTACTTTTATTACCATTTGTTACTATACTTATTACTCTATGTGTGTATTACTTATTACTATGTAGTGCTTTATTACTAGTTTATTAATGTTTTGGCCTCATTGTCGTCTGACATTCTCATACATCACAACATTTTCCAGCTTTGTTTGTCTGCTGTGTGTTGGATGACCGTGGACAGAGGAGACGGGAGGGGGCACCACAATGCATAGGGCCGGCCCTGCGTGCCTGATCCAAGCAGCTGTGTGTCACAGTCCTTTCGTGGTGAGGTTGCTGTTCCAGCATGAGCAACAAATGCCCAATGTCTGCAAAACAATCTAGACAAAAAAAAAAAAAAAGGTAAAAGCAATTAAACCTGTGTCATCGTGACCGTCTCAGGTCGTTTGTTGCATATTGAGTTCATGTGTCTGTCCATATGCGTCTGGTGGGAGGTACATTCAGCTATTTTCCAACCAATTTGACCTACTGCAGCTTTAATGGGAGCCGCCGTATCTGTATACCATACAGATATGAATATTGAGATAGTTTTGAAAATGTTTAACCCATATTCAGCCCTACTGCTTACTTTACAATACTGTAAAAGCAGTTTTTATCCATTCTCCTTTGAATTTTAGACAACGCAATGATAGTGTCGGAGTGAATTTACAAATTATGGATTTGTCTAGAAACCATAATCTGGCTAATGGTTTCTATCAATAAATAAAACATGTTTGTATAATTTATTAAGTCTGTGTGCGGGCTAAGCTTCAGGCTGTGAGGATACATTAAACAACCGTATAAACTACAGGCACTCGAAAGCTGCATTTCTCTGCATGTATATGTGATGGACTTTTCTGAGATGTTTTGACAGATTGCTTGCATTTTCAACCTGAAATGCAAAGGAAATCTAAACTTTGAATCTTTTTCCTGGATTGATAGCATTAAAAATCGACTATAGATGATATTCATGTAACAATAAATGAAAAAAAGGAAATCTATTTAATACATTTCTCTGGTGTAAAAATAACAAATAGCTTCTGCGCTTTCCAATAATAAGATACTTAATAATTTAGCCCTGGGACTTGTGAAGCTTCTAGTTTTATTTCTCCTTCCTGCTGTGATGGAGAATAGGCAAAACATGCAAACATTTCCAAAAATACTCATGAGTACAAATGATTTTTCAACCCTACAGGGAGAAATCAGGGCACAAATCACTGCGTGCCACTTTAAAAAGAGATTAAACGCTCTTATCTTTGACGATGAATGAAAGTGAATCACAATTGATTTGGCGGCAGACACCTAGATGAGTTCATTTGTTTGCACGTGGGTGAGCGTGTGGAGCACATTTCTTTTCTCTGAGCACACTGACAGGACTGTGCATTGCTTCGGCTGTTGCTGTGAGCCTACTGTAATGTCATTGTAGCTCTCATTGGTATTTTCCACAGGGGTGAGCTTGGCGACCGGGCTCGTCATTTTCAGAGGGTTTCCTGGGGTGAGGTCTTTGCTGTTCTCCTGCAGGGGCCACATTTCCTGCCAGGTGAGCGATGGATGATGAGCGTGATGACCGCTGAGCAGCGGCCGCCGCTGCCTGTAGTTCGCCCACACCTGAAGAATGGTCTCTTTGAAAGGTCGCGTCGTCAGCGTGTAAAGAATGGGGTTAAGTGCACTGTTGATGGGGAGGATAAATATAACCACCCAGGAGCTGATGGTACCTAGCAGAGGAGTGGGAAGAGAAAGATTGAAATCATTAAAACAGCAGATCCAAGAGTAAAGATCACAAAGTTAAGGAGAACATCTGCTTTCAAAGTTATTTGTGTGAAAAAAATGCAATAGATGTCTTGTAAAAAATAAGACGACGACACAGCCAGTATGAGTATATGAAGAAATTGTTGTTTTAATCCAACTAAACGTTGGAATTTTATAATACATGTAAACAACAAAACCTGTTTGGCAGTTGGAATAACACCCAGATTATGCTACCGGAAGTCAAATAATGGACTCTATCATATATCTAGACTTCCCACACCTGGCTAATACTATAATAGAATAAAATATAAAATAAAACAACAGTGTCAATAAATGTGTATATAAAAAAAATATCTTCTGAGCTTATTTCAAGAAATTTCACCTTGATCAGCCTCAGAGGTGACTTGCAAAATCTTGCAAAAAAGCTCTGCACCTTCCAAAAACGTCCAAGGACACCCTCTTTAACCCTTATACCAATAAAGCATGTGTTTACTTCCATTTCTTGTTTTATTTTGGGGAGTTTTACAGCAGTTGCATCTGTAATGTTGCATTACTGCCTGCAGCAAGGCTGTAAAAACTCTGACATTGTTCCGTGTAGCTCGATGGGCCTGCCGCAAAAAGTTTCCTCCAAGAAAGTCACTGAACTTGGGAGTGTTATAGTCGTACATCATGCCCAGCATCCGAAATCCCTCCCGACTTCACACAACTAACTGCAGTCACAACCTTGTTCGAAACAAGTGAAAAAGATCTGGTTCCAGGGGATTTAGATGCCAGTATGGTCGATGTGTGGAGGATGTGGCAATTCTCTTTCAGGCGGAGTCTTTATCTGCGCAGTAACCCCAATCACTCAGCCTGTTATTGCCACAGCATCATCATTCAAACAGCCACACATTTATTCTCCTGCTCAGTCTCACCATAGCCATGAAAGTGATGACGCCCCGCCTTAAAAGGCATCATTTTATAACGTATTGCTCATTATATTTGCAGACCCCAAACTATGGGTCCCAGACCCCCAGGAATCCACTGACCCCACTTTGAAAGGGGCAATGTTCAAAACACTTTGTTACTTCTGATCTTCTTAAGTTCTTAAGCTCATATCTTCAGCGCTGCACAACTCTGCCAGGAGTAATAATTAGAAAGCAATGATTGTGTGAAGATCTTTGAGCACGTAGGAAAACTGAGAAAATGAAATTGACGCTGGAAACAAAGCAACACAGTTTTTTAGCGTGGGGCGGCCAATGGAATGGATGACAGTGTTGACACCGACGCCACAAAAGCAATATTGCAAAGTTCTTGCCCTCAAACGTTCCACACAAACACAGATTAAACCAAACAACATTAAACTAGTAGGACCAATAAACTTCAACATGTGATGCAATGTGCAACGCATAAATATTTATTACAGATAAAAAGAAATGCTTTCATATGTTTCTGTGATTTAACAAGTTTTATAGTTTTGATTGAAACATAATACGAGTATTGATTAAATAAAATAAATTGCTTAAAAACCCACTAAGATGATTAAAGCAAAGTAATATGTTTTATTTTCCTGGTTTTACTGACAACGCAAGACCTGAAACTAGCGACTGAGACATGAAAAGTTTGAGATGTAGCCTCATGTTGTCATAGACTTATACACATAATGACAACTTTTTGCAACCAGTGGAACAACTGGTTTAAGACACTTCTGTATCTTTCTGTCAACCCCTGTGAATCCAAACCAACTGAGCTGAAGAATGGCACAGCACGACACAGAATGGATGGGCTTATTTGATACTCAAAATAAAGCATTTCCTTTAAATGGTTATAGCACTTCTACTATACCGGGAATCTCCACCTGCAGCAGTGACAGGATCTTGAGGATGAAAATCGGGATCCAGCAAAGGGAGTCAGTGACGACAATGGAGAAGAACCTTTTGGCGATGGTCACCTCTTTCTTGATGTGGTTGCTGTATTTTGTGGTCTGAGTGCCTGTCCTCTGGATGTTATAGAACATGCTTGCATAGGAAAGGACAATGATGAGGAACGCCACCAGGTTCAGACCTACGTAAAAAGAGATATTTGGTTAGTTGCAGGACTGCCATTGTGTACACACAAATTATTCCGACTGTGAATCTGAATCCCTTCATCTGAAAAGTGTAGATCTATTCTACACAAATGCTGAAACAACCGGGTTTTTTTGAGCAGTAAAATTAAGTCAAGCTACATCCTGTTTACAGTCTTCACCAGTGAAATGCTGCCGTCTGTCTTGGCATAAAATTAATCATATTTTATTCATTCATTTCATATTAACTTTTATTAACTTTGCTACTTCATAACGGAGTGTAGCGGGGAATATCACCGAACAAGAGATCTAATCAAGGCTTTTATATTTAAAGTTATACGCGCCACCGTTTTAGATAAAGACATGATGTGTTTGCAATTAGCTACAGAAAGTAGCTGAACAAAAGCTTCATAGCTGATTACTGAGATCTATGGTAGCATTTCCTCATTTCTGTTTCTTCTGCTGCATTTGTGACATATTTACCATTTTATGTGTTTGTATGGGAATGGGTGATGTGTGGGTGTGGTGTAGGGAAGGCGTTATTTTATTGATTTATTTTATTTTATCCTGTGAAGCACTTTGGCCCCCATTGAAATGTGTTTTCTGTGATCGGATAGCACTTGACCTGCTGCGGTGTGTGCCGCAGCCGCGGAACCAGCAGGCTCAGGCGCGACGCGCACCGCGGCCGCGGAGCCAGCGGAAACCGCAGGCGCGGCACGCACCGCAGCCGCGGAACCAGCAGGCTCCTCAAGCGCGACATGCACCGCAACCGTGGAGCCGGCGGAAACCACAGAAGAAGACGAAAAAGAAGACTTTGACTTCTTAACTTTAATTAAGGAAAACAATTTTCCAAACCAATCGTTCAGCTGCAGCTGACTGAGGGTGCAGCTCTTGACCAGTCCTGTCTACAGGATCTGTGCAGTAGTTCCAGTCGCCCCCTGTCCTTCTCTCACACAGTCCAGAACAGAACCAGCAGGCTCCTCAGGCGCGACACGCACCGCAGGCGCGCAGCCAGCGGACACCGCAGGCGCGCAGCCAGCGGACACCGCAGGCGCGCAGCCAGCGGACACCGCAGGCGCGCAGCCAGCGGACACCAAGTGCGGTGCGCCCGGCCCCTCCGGGATCCCACCTCGACTGAGTACAATCTGAACAGAATTTACAGAATCTATAATCTTCTGTAAATGCATGTGATGAAGTGCTATTCATGAGGTGTAAACGGGGCCTTTGAGTTAATGACTTTGTCTGGAAGGGGTTTTAATTTAAAATGGGTTTTGAATTTAAATTTATTTTCATTTTTATTTTATTGCTGCACAGCTGCACAGTGGGGCTTGTTGTAAAGTCATATCACTGGGGGTGTACTTATACATCCACATGTGACAAATAAAAACTTGAGGTGCGATATAAATAAATAAAGTCTGACTGATTGAAAACACAACAAAAATTAAAGGCTAAGCGGAATAGTGAGACTGAAAATACCCACCCAGGAAAATTACGATGGAGTAAACGTGAGCCCATAGCGTCTCAGGCTGCTCCGAGTGCAGAGGGAAGCAAACGCCATTTGTCCCGTAGAAGTTGCGAAACAGCCCCTTGCAGACCAACGGCAGGAAGGCGACGATGAAGCCGAACACCCAAATCCCGAGGAGGATCGTGACAGTTCGGCGCCAGCCCGGTGTCAAATACTGGAAAGGGTAGACGATGCAGATGTACTTCTCCAGAGTGAGATACGTGAGGAGCAGGACAGATACCTCAGTGGACAGCATGGCCAGAGAGCCGATGACCTGACACTGACTGCTGTCCATCCAGGCCTGAGCGTGCCGGTTGTACTCGCCTCGATACTTCAGGTCGTACGCGCCAATCATGAAGAGGTAGATGCCCATTAGTCCGTCTGCACCTGTGAGCAAAGAGAAGTGTATTTATGACAACAACACCCTGACTTTACAGCTGCTGCATTCAGTCGTGCATAGAAAGCAACCAAGGACAAATTCCGTGGTGCTTAGATTTAGATTTCCTGCAAGGCCAATGAGACAGGCCACTTGTCGTTCATTCATTCATTGTCAAGCGAGAGAGAGAAATGGACAGACTGTGATGAAATATAAAATGAAAGAGTGACCTTTTTATAGCAGCTGAATAAAGAGGATGCAGCAAACATAGATGTACATAGCATACCCTGAGAATTTCATGATTACTTTCTGCTTTTTATAAATATCTTTACATGTGGCTTCAACTGGAGCCTGTTTGAGAAATTTGCTGGAAATAATTCACTTTTAAGTTAAGTAAAAAAAAAAAAAGGGGGGGAGATTCAAATATCTGGACATAAATATTCATGTATAGAAATAAAGCAAATGCACAAGGGAAAATTATTTAACCAGTGGGGGTTTAAACTCTACATAAACGGGAGAGATTGGAAATGCCTTGATCTTCTTGAATGCATAACCATGCATCTTTTAATTTACACGCATATTAATATATCACTACTACATCCTCTTCCCTAGCAACAAAACCAAATGCGTTGTTTCCTGTCACACGTGATACTTTATCTGTCCTCGGGAAATCCTTCACAATGCGCAGCCGACAGTTTAAGGAGGAATTTGATTCACAGGCTGTAACTTCTGAAGAATTTCACCGCGGCTTCATCAGTCACCGCTTGATGTTTTGTTCCTTGCAAATACAGCAAATCCATGACCCAAACCCTCCTGACAGCCGCTCCTTTGATATGGATACCAGCGATCATCAAAAAGCATTTCTGATCTAACGCACGATGTATGTGATCTTTAAAGGCTCCCTGTATGTTTTTATGTTCGTGTATGTCATGTGATAATTGGACTGGTGAGAAGATTCACCGCCGACGGTCAGCTTCAGAAGCAAAACATACCAATCAATCTGTGTTTGTTTGTTTCTTCTGCACGTTTGTCGGGGTATTGTGATCGTCGACTTCGCTGCACGTTAGATACACAGTAAATTAAATGATGCTTTCATGTCCGAGTTCCCACAAGAACTGCAGCCAACATTAATTTGTAAAAGATTAAACTTGACACTCCGGCTGACTCAACTGGCCTCAACATCTTCTGCAACACGGGGCAGAGGGCGCACAGCAGCATGGACACGGACACGAGTGCTCGGAGAAATTACAGCCGAGAAAGTGATCAGAAAGTGAGGGTCAGACACAGAGAGAGGCAGAGAATATTAATGTGTGAAATGATGAGGGCAACTCCAGTGGTATAAATAATCAAATGATACACTGATTTCCAGGAGGAGTCGATCTTTTCAAGTTATCACTTCAGTAACAGTGATTCATCTGCACGGCTGCACGTCTCTGTCGCGTCTTTGTATTTCACACCTCAACTCCTTCAACTCTGTTTCACCCCTTTAATAACATGATTAAAAGCAACATGCATGCACGCCACGTGGGGGGGGGGGGATTTAATCCAGTGTTGTTTTAAAGAAATTAAAAGTATGGGAACTGTCCCACTAATTATCTTTAAGCCCTGTAAACTGCTACAATTTTTATTTAAAAAAGCATGCAGGTCCCACCAACATCCACGTAATAAACTTTTAAATGTTGACATACAAAGCAATTGAGTCGCAAAATGAGATGAGATTTAATAAGATATTTTCAGAGCTCTTAGCAGCAAAATCTTAGGCCACCATTGGAGTTTCTAATTTAAGTCAGTAAAGTTTATCTATTATAGGACCTATAAGTGAATATTAAGAGACAAGATACAAATACAATGGATAAAAACATAGATTCAAAGCCATAAAAAAACGTTAGCCACTGCCTGAAAGGCTCGATTGCTTTGGGAACAACTAAGACAGGACCAGGATGTTAAAACGTACTCTAAAATGAATGGGTAACCAGTGGAGGGTTATCTGAACAGCGTTTGAACTGCCTGGAGACGGTCAAGCTCTTTGTGTTTGAAAACACTGCTAAAAGGCCGTTATAGTAGTCTAAACCATTACCATTTCAACTTCGGGCCTTAGACACCAGAGATCCTAATTTGTCAATGTTCCCCAACTGGAAGAAGCATTTTCTCACTATTTTCTTGAGTGACATTGCTGGGTCAAAAATAACACCTATGTTCCTGAGGTTCTGGTGGACGAATGAGCCTAAAGCTCCAATTTAGCTTTAGGCTAAAGCTTTAATCCGTTTATTGGAACTCATCCAGGAAACTTGGGGAACATGTATGCATTTCTAACCCTAAGCCTCAAAATGTCTGCTTATTTATTTAACCACAAAAGGGCCAGAAAATGTCCTGTGAGTAAGAGCTTTTGCCAATTTATTTTTTTTAACGTTCAATATCTGACAACTTACTGCCTGTTAAAATAGCGTATTAACAACGTAAAAGGAAGGAAAAAAACAAACAAAAAAACACTGTAGTCGTACATGAACACCAGATTTTGCATTTTAAATTTTTAAGTTTGAACAGTATAAAACATATTTAAATTTGAGTTTTTGTCTGGAAATTATGTACAGGCTCTTTTCCACAACAAGTGAAATTATTGTAATAACCACATATGGGCTTTGGCTTAACAACTTCTCAGCTTTCAGAAACCATTGGAATTTTTGCGATAGCACAAACCGTCGTTTAATTGCAGTAAAGCAAAGTGCACTCGTGCTTCTGCAGGTTTAAGAGTTGAGTATTTAGTGTGAGTTACACTCACATTTGAACGACACCCCGACTCTCTTAACACGGTAAAACCTGTGTGTTCCTCCTGTCTCCGTCTGCTGTGAAAAAGGTCTATTGGACCAGGTTATTCAAGACATGTTTGAGCATATTGTATAAACAACATTTTATGCTTTCCTTGCTCCGTGCACTCACAAGAGTTGAGCTATATTTTCTCTCTGTATTCATAGCCGTAAAGGCGGTCTACACTCCCCTTCACCTAGTGAAGTTGCCTTTTTGTTGTATTCCAAACACACTTTTTCCCTGTAACTTATAGTTACAGTGGGAACAGTTGGTGGTCAACATGTGACAGGCGTTAATGGATCGTGGTGTCCTTCACCTCCTCAGGATCAGTTCAATTACATATACTGTATATATGAGACCTCACACTGGAAATAAAACCTTTTTACAAAGTGCAAAGCTGCATATGCACTTTGTGGATATTTTGATTATAATGTGGTACATTTCTGTGGAGTAGTCTTACAACGCACAGCCTCGAAATAACATACTTGAAATGAAAATAAAAAATAGATTTCAAAAGTGACAAAGATGATGTGCAACAGCACAAATTATCGGATGGATATCTTCTGTCATCTTGGTACATGAGTCAATGGCAATGCAATTATGTTGCTCACTGACTTGACAGGGTTGTCATCACGGTGCCGTTGCCATATTTTATGTCAGTTTTGTTTTATTAGCGTGTGGATTTCTGGGCTCAGATGGCTGTTATTAAATTCTGGGATGAGATTTTTTGTTATTTTTACATTCACTATTCATGAGAGAGTCTAACAATGTGCGTGATAGGAAATGTGTTGATGAAATGAGCTCTTAATCACACTGGACACAATTTCAGTGTGGAGATGTCTTTAAATCACAGGCGTCAGACTTTCCGGGGGTTTTGTTGATATTGTTATTTGTGCTCCCGTAGTTGTACATGGTGTAATTCTGGAGGTGAGGATTCTAAAGCAATGAGAAGGTAAATATAAAAGTGGACGAATTGTGAACTTGTCTTCTGTGACCCTTCTGTGACCATCCGTACTTCTCATTTCCGTAACTCCGAGACCGTTTGTGATATTTGGAAAATTCAAAAACTATGGACTGGTAACCTGTCCAGTGAAAGCAGAGAAATAGAGCTCTGCCCATTGTGACGCCAGCTTCTCAGCTTCACATCTTCCAGATATGGAAAGTCACAGTTATCTTGGAAAAAGGGGCAGAAACACTCACTAATTGAACATTTTTTGACAATACTACAGCCATAAAATCTTTGGTGCAGACTGCAGAATGTAAAAACCTTTGACTACACTGACCTTTGCTTACCAGAAATAGATTGCTTTTTTACCCCTCATTTGCATAATAATTATCTTCTGCAAAATAGATTGTTATTTTAAAGCCGTTACACATTTTGTAACAACATATGGAATTAGATTTGTGTCACCTTTCTCAAACAAAGCTTCTCACAAAGCCAGCAACACGTTTTCAGGAGCAAACAACACTTGAATGAAAAGAAATATCAATGAGATCATTCAGGATATTATTGACACAAATCTAATTCCACATAAACATACTTTTGGGTGGTAAATTCAGACTTACAGCAGAGGGAGATGATGCACATGGCGTGCAGCTTGTTCTCGGAGCGGATGTACGAGCGCATGCAGATGACAAAGATGTTGCCGAAGCAGGTGGTGGCGGACACCACCCAAACGAAGACCCTCAGCACGATGTTGGCCAGCAGATCCTCGAAGGACGAGATGCCGTCAGTGTTTGGCTTGCAGCTGCGCACGTGCGGAGCGTAGCCACAGTACTGGAACTTCTTGAAGTAGCTGGGATGGATGGAAGATGAAAGCAGATAATTTTTTCATGCAGACGACTAGATCTTATTTTGTGGAAGATTTTAATCCTGATGTGACATCCTGGTAAAATAAACATTAAATCTATGTGGACAGGTTTTATTTGCCCACTGGTTTGAGATATGGAGCATTTTTGCCTCGGTGCTAGTTTAACATGAGGGAGCCAAACGCCGTTTCTGGTGTTTTGATCTAAATGCTAATGAGACTTCATTTTAAGATGTATAATGTGTCGCCACTTTTTATCCACTCTACTAAAAATGAACATCCTGCACTGGTGATGTAATTTAAAACTCGAGTCCGTGCAGTAGCGGCCCCAAAGGTGCATGTACTCGACCACTCAGGAGTCACTTTTAGGCGTCAATCATAACATTTCACGACGGCAAATAATTCATCTGTCACATGTGATGTGACAAGAATGAACTAAAATAGAAGAAACCAATTATCGGTGTGTCCATTCTTATATATTGTACGTGGAAAACATTGTCATTTTTAATCATGTTAGCAGGCTAATATAGCTCGAGGCATTATAACTAAGGACTACAGGTGGGAACTAGCCTCAGGCTATAACCTGGCATATTTACATTTTGCATTGTCCATTTCCTTATATAAATAAAATAAATAAATAAACAAAATGACAAAGAATGGCCAAGGCTGACGGTAGACTCACTTAACTGTGTCAGCAAAGTGCTCTATAAAAGAAAGAAGAACAACCCAATGGCTGAGCTTCATTATATCTTAGTTACTATCAAATTGAATAGGATTATTCCACTGGACAGCAGACATATATAATATAATTATATAAAGCTAAAAAGATCTCTTAGATTAACGTAAACAGCCGTCCGAGCCTCAAACTGATGTCTTTCCAAAAAAACAAACATTTCATGGGGAAAAATAATCCCCATGAACGGGTTGTATTTGAGTAACAGAGTCACTGTTTCTGTGACAAATCTGTTTAACATAAGCTGTTTCAGTGTTCTGAGGATCACAAGTGCTTCTCGGTTCATCTCTTGAGGCAGAGAGACAGATATTTTAAAACTTAATGGAACTGAAATTAAGCTCCACAGAATAGAAGAGCCTTGAGGCACTTCAGTGTGTTTGCACGGAAGGCCAAAGTGACATTTATTCACTCTCCCTGCTGCATCCGATTCAGAGACTCCACCATTGTATCTTGGGTCGTTTTAGAAGGCTGAAGGCAGCCTTGGTCAGGATACTACGGGACAAAACCCAAGGTCTACAGTCTACATGACAAATAACCAAATGATGAGGATTAACAGGCCAAAAATACTGAGCAAAACAATGAAACACTTACATGTGAGTCAAGTATTTGAGAGGCTCAAACATCCGCCGTTGTATGTTTCCAATTTCAATCCCCTCTATGCTCCTGGAGAATATATATATGTACAAAAAGAGCACATTCACTATATTCCACAGAAGGATCTCATCTGAAAAACAGCCTTTCAAGTGAAGAAATACTTTTACAAGCCCGGACAGACACGTTATCTTTCATTTGATGATTGTTACATTCGTGGGGGACTTCGACTTCCATCTCAGAGGCAAAGGCACATCATTCACATCATATAAAAACACCACAGAAGCAGTGATTTGAGAAAAAGAAATATGGGTTAGTGCTAAATAAAGTGCAATACATAAATGAATAAATAAATAGGGCTGACAGCATGTCAGTATCTCTGTACACACACACACACACACACATCTATCTGAGACTGAAGACTTGACTCACACTTACCAGTCAAGTCAAACAGTGACTTCAGACTTGACTTGCGAATCAACATTAGAAGACCCCAGACTTGACTTGTGTCCCCCCACGGAATAAAAAACATGGCAAAAAAATCAGCAAACATTCTCTTCTCCACCAAACTACTCAGAGGTGTCGTTAGTGTTTGTTTTTTGTAAAGAATATCAATGTAAATGGGGAGAGGGGACATTTTTTAATCGCGTACTGTGAAGAAATGGCACTTTTCCACTACACAATCAACTCTACACGGTTTGGTATGGTTTTCCATTACTATAGTACGGCGCCGTCATAGCGCGGCTGAATGCAACTGCCGTGACTTCACTGTACACGCGGCACACACACTAGTGACTCGTACAGCAGTTGTTTTTGGGTGTACTGAGTCATGAGAATCAGTATGGCAGTATGGAAGGGGTTGTGATGCAGCTCGCCGCAAAATACGCCCGGCTCTTCTGTTAAAAGTTGAGATTTTAGACATTTCCTTGCTAGTATAGTAACACAAGTTTCAGGATTTTTAAGTCTAACTGATCTACAGGTCGGCATTGATCGGATCGTGTCTGATGCCGTACTCATGACGTCTGACGACGCCACGTGGCACAGAGCTGGTTTAACTATAGTCCTTCTCTCTGGATCCCTCTTTCTCTATCAAGAAACAGTTTTCCACAACTTTGTACCATGCACTGGTGTCATTTATTCACATGTTCTCAGCCACTATATTATTCTAAAATAATAATATAATGAGTGAAGAGGAGATTTTAACAATGCAGCGTTAGGGACTGACCACATGGAATGAGAGAATGCTCATTTCAACCAGAGACTTGACTTGGACTTGCAATAAATGACGAGTGAACATCTCTGACACACACACACACAGTACATACACACAGTGTACATTTAAATGTAACAGAAAGGCTCTGAAAACATATAAAACACATCTTATGTGCAACGATAGAAGTGGGAGTAACTTACAATGACTTGAGTTTATACAGGTTGTCAAAGTGATTGACCTGGAGCTCCACAATAGGATTGTAGGATATATTCCTAGAAAATAATAATAAATACAAAATAAAAGGTGTGAAAGTCAGTCACATAACATGGATTAGGTTTCTATTTCTTATCTTACATCACAGTATGAGGAATTTCAAAGGACACGCTGCCGCACATCCTTGAATATAGATTGGTGACATTTACTGTATGTAAGCCCAGCATGTGACTTTCTGTGTGTGCGCATGCATTCTTATGCATTATTTCCTTTTACACAACATCCTGTCATCCACCCATCATCACAGCATTTGTTTACGGTTACTGACTCTGCATGCACTGTTTAAATTATAACCAAAATTCACACCCAATTCATGTTACGACTGATGCTCAGCAACCCTCCTGCTATTGTTATTAAAATACATCATGTGCACAAGTTATTTCTCTTTATATAGCAGTTTTAATTGGCAATGGCTAAGTGTGCCATTCCCCTGGTGGATTTAGGTTTCAAGAGGTACACAAGAAAATGCTGCATGCTTATAATAGACCACTCATTTATCTAAATGATGTTAGCCTCTCTGCTGATGACAAATAAACTCCACTGTTTATGTCATGATAGAATCATCCCAAGGGAGTGTAGCATTGTAAATTGTTATAATAGCTATGTTTGGTTGGGATTGATCATCACATTCCCCCAATAAAATTAGAAGTCAACCGCTTTTTTTTTTTCTTCCAAGGGTCACTGAATGCACCTCTAAGCTCTGTGGACCAGTGGTGGTTGCTGGTCTTTGAAACAGGGGAAGCTCATTTCAGGCCCAGTTATTAACACATACATTCTCCTGTGTCTCCCAGAGAAGACTCGCTCACCACAGTGACAAAAAAATCAATTGACGCTGAGCTCCCACTGGTTTTAACGTGCCACGCTGCTCCGGGAATGGACGAGAATAAAATTGCAGTCAGACGATCTGTGATAAACAGCTGATGCTGAAGAGAACTAGTCATGTAGTTGATTAGGTTCGAGCAAACTGTCAGTGATGAAATGTAAATTTTAGAGGAAGGAATGGACTCACTAGCTCTCAAGCACAGTACAGTAGTACCATTGTTTTTAATCGCTTGGAGAAAATCATGTAGATACACAGCAAGAGTGTGTGCATATCCATTTTAACCTCCAAGGTCATGCATCAAAGTGGGTGTGTTCCATCTTTTTTTTTAAAATTTCCCTGGAATTGTCTCCACATCGAGAACACGGGTAGTTTTCTGTCGGGTGTCATTAGCAAATACAGCATCAAAAGACAAAACCTTTTAATATGCATGGGAAAGCTACGCTTGAACACAGAGCTATACATCCTGCTGTGTGTGTGCGTGTGTGTGTGAGTGTGTGTTTGCAAAAGCAAAACTCACAGTTGGAGCAAATCCCCAAGTAAAACAAAGAGATTGGGAGGGATTGCCACCAGCCTGTTGTTGGACAGATCCCTGGATGGCAAAGACAAATCCACATCAGTTCAACGTCACACAATTGTAAACAGCATACAAATACTGAAGTACAACACTCCATGTCTGCCAGTGAATCCAACCTATGTAACCTTAGCAATGTATAGTGGGCGGACTGCATAACAGAAACACAGCAATGAGAGCTGAAATTCTTCCTGTGTATTTTCTTTCTAATGCAATTCACTTGTTTGATGCCTCCCACGTCTTTTTTCATCAACCTGCACACGAGGCTGTACACAAACATGCAAGAATCTGTGGGTTTTACAGTGTATAATGATGAGCGCTGCACAGGTGAGCCTGGTTTATAATACAATACTATTTGGAAATGACATGGATAAATTGGCTAAATTAGAAATCTGTTCACTAAGAAATTCATCCTACATTTATGTGTATTGACTGTGATTTACCACATTTACATAGCTGGAGGCGTCTGTGTGATTAACAAAAGAGTTTCACTGCCATGAATATCAACTTTATCATTACGATACATATCATAAGTCGTCACACACGAAAAGCCCTTCATAAAATTGTGTTATTCATTTAAAACGAAGTGCCAAAGTGAAAATGAAAACCTGTGAAACCTCGTCTCAGACAAACACATATTTTAAATGGACTGTGAACAAAAGGTAAAGATGTGACTGCGGGGAACTTCAATATCCTTCGCAGGCTCAGAGAAAAAGAATGTATTTCATTAACGAAATTAATATTTATTCAGTAAATCCTTCACCTGAAATGTGACCTCATTAGACTGATGTTCTCAAATCCTCCTGGATGGTGCATACAGATGTGATTTTACTGCTTAAACAGGCAGTGGGAGAAGGAAGGTTTGCTGTTTTCCCATTCCGTCTCCCTCATTTCCTTCTGCACTGTTTAACGGCATAAACCAAGGCCCAAACGGGTCTTAAAGCCCACATAGACCGGAAGCTCCAATTAACGCTGCGTTTGAGTGTGTATCTGGGTCATTACCTCGTTTATGAAACCCTAAAGTTTCAGAACAATCAGTTCAGCCACTGCTGAGAAAATAGTGTTGTATTGTTTTCCTGGGCTCTGCCAAGCGGATCGGCACTTCCTTAATTTGATGTCGTCATCAGAAATCCTCACCACTCCTCTCACCACCGTAGCGCCTCCTGGTGCGGGCACTAGTCCGGGCACATCCGGTTGCGTACATTCAACCGCAGAGGAAGAAGAACTACTCTCGTTGTAGCTGCTGAGATGCAGAGCATCCACCGTGCCAGAGGGGGAGCTGTGTATCTGAGAGCTGGCCTATCTATTACGTCACTTCCAGGTACCTGGCCAATCACAGGACAGTGGGAAAGCTCTCGTTGGCTGGCCAATCACAACACAGTCCACGTTCTGGGGGTGTGGTTTTGGTCTGAAACAGCGCGGCTGACGAGAGCGTCAGTGAGGAGATATTTTGATCGGCTCGTTTGCAGCGATTAGGAGGTTTTTAATCATGAAAACAAGTTAATATATCTAAGTAGACCTCCATAACTAACATATATGTGTGATACAAGCATTCTATGTCGCCTTTAACATATACGACAACAACCAAACCAAATGGACTTACAATTCCCCGAGCTTTTGGAGGACTGAGAAAGCTTGTTCATGGATGTGGCTGATCTTGTTTTGCTGTAGAACGCTGGAGAGAGGCAGGAAATAGACAAAAAGACGATATATCATACCATTCTGACCTTTGTACTGACAGTTTGACTTGGGCAAAAGCATCATTTAAAGGCAGGGATGTTACATTATGCATGTTTTTACTTACAGAACTGTCAACATATTGCATGAGCAGAATGAGACGTTTCCAATGGTTTCAATGAGATTTCCCTCCAAATCCCTGCAACAACACAATACAGAGAGAGAGAGAGAGAGGGAGAGAGGGAGGACACCCTCACCCAAAGAACTTTTTGTGTCCACACAGCCCTTTTATTTCCACAGAACCTACTTACAGCCAGTTCAATCTCGGCATTTCCCGACAGATGTCATCCAGCTTTGTCAAAGAGTTGTTGAGCAGAACCCTGTCAATCAGCGACACACACAGAGACAGATCAACAAAGGCCTCTAACAGCAGGATGTTTGTCATTTTGATACATCGCAGCAAAGTAAACAAACAAAAAAAATAAAAAATTGACGGTAATGAAAACTCACAGTAAAACTAGGGAATTCAGCCCTGAAAAGGTCATGGGGGATATATGATGGATCTTGTTATTTTCTAGGATCCTAGAAGAAAAACGACAAGAATCACAGTTTCAGCCTCATTTGCAGGATATGGATTCAGGAGAAATAGTAAACGAGATGCCTGGTCACCTATTTACTGAAATGACACAGCAAACTGTGCCTCATCAGAAACAATCATTCATTTATTGCTGAGGATTTATCGTTGCATGGAGGGAAAATTTAACATACAACCACTCCAGCTTGTGCAGGTCCTGGAACACTCCCGGCATCAGGATCGATATCTTGTTGTTGCTTAGATATCTAATAGAGGAGAGACATGTCTGTGAGGTCAAATGAACACAATGCTGTCTGAACATAATGACTTATTGACCACAGTGTTTTAAACCGTTTCTCCGCGGCTATTCTTCATGGTTACGACATGTACATCACACTCCGTTAATGTACTGGATGTGCATTGAATCATGCTCGGTCAGCTGCAGGTTCTTGAAGTAAGAATTGACTCTTAAATCACAGGCACTAATATGAAGCTGTAAAAAAACCTGTCCCCCCCACAGGAAAGTAGACTTTTCTTTAAGTGTGTGTAGAGTGATAAAAGACGTCTCGTCTGACCTTGACGCCACACAGGAAAACGTGTTACTAACCACCTCATCAGTTAAAAAGGTTTAAATATGGCACACATACGTTTGCACAGCATTCACAGTGAGGACACTCATAGACATAATGCCTCCTTAACCCTGGAAAAGCACTTTCAAGTGGTGGGGCCAATACAAAATGTCCCCACAAGGTCAACATGTCCTCACAAAGACAGGTTTGTATGTTTTTTGGGACCTCACAGAACACACACACAACAGAGGGAACAAAGCAGCTAAAGGTGCAGTGACAAAAAGAAGCAACAGCTACAGCCCCGCACTCTCTTTCTCTATCACAGTACGTTTACATACATGGTTTAATCGAGCTGAGGCTGCAGTCGGACAACTTGCCAAGTGTACATGCAGAGGAGAAAATCCATTAATTAGTCATGTACGTCTCCATATATCTCTCTATAAGCTTGTGTGTACAGAATCAGTTTCCTGTCGACCATTAGGTCACAGAAAAACAAACAGCGGACGGCGAGATGAATCGCGCTGTGGTTCTGTCTGTTTCGCACCTGCTGCACATGTTAATCGTGAGCACGGCCTTTATGTTTGCTGTGTTGTCCGATGGAAGACGCCGCCACCTTATGATTTCCATCGTACTGCAGTTTAAACGTCGCCTCTTTCTACTTCCGCGTCTGACTCCAGTCCGACGGAGCGTATACGTGCAGGAGTAATCGGACTATGAATCTCATCATCCAGGTGTGTTAGTCCGACTAGAACTAGCTCGATTCTAGTGGGACTAA
The DNA here is from genome assembly GCF_019176455.1 of Solea senegalensis. NCBI lineage: Eukaryota > Metazoa > Chordata > Actinopteri > Pleuronectiformes > Soleidae > Solea > Solea senegalensis. The sequence goes on from NC_058032.1 coordinate 2,494,078, forward strand.
CGTGATTTAGAAAACTGAATCATTGTCTTTTAACACGCACGTAAACGCACTGACTGCAGCCTCACAGCAGGAGTCTGCTCTTCTTTCTGTTCTTTTCCACTTCATTTCCTCATCTTTAGGGATTTTAGGACAGTGGCACAACATTTCTGTGGTTATAGTGAAGGAGCAGGTGCAGTTACTCACCAGTGAACAGGTAAAATGGGGGTTTGTATCGTTACAGTGTTTGAACTGGAGTAAGGCTAAACAGCCCTCGGTCTTAACTCCACAGCTCTTCACTCCGCAGATGTTATTTTTTCTGTTCTCTGCCACTAGTTTCTCACATACATAATGTATGAAGTGGAGAATCTTTGTATCTGCTTCACTTTTCAACAGTAAGGTCACGGACTGATATTAGGAGATAAAGTCTCAGCACTCAGGTTTGACATTTAAAATCATGTTTAAAGAAAAGGTCAAAGCGGAACCGACGAATGATGAGGGATCAACTCATTTTATAATCGATTCATTGGTTTCTTCGACTGAATTATTTTGGTTTGTAGATGAATCAAGACATTCGAAAACATCATTATTTTGAGGTTTGACAACACAGTCACTCCATTAATTGACAGATTATGGAATAATGATTAGTTGCAGCCCTACTTCAGTGCAAAAAACAGCCTGAATAGATGCACTGTCCCCGGGGCCAAAGAAGACATTTATTCCCAAACATTCATTTGTTTAAATATCACTGTCTGTGACAGAATTATAATTTTATGAACTCAGACCAGAGCAGGACTTGGCAGATAATCCTTTATCAATAGCGAATGGTCATCACGGTGAGGAGTCCCTGCCACACACACACACACCACATTAATCATCCCTGCTGTCATATTCCATCTTCCACTGAAATGTTTTACCGCATAAACACTGCACTGCAAATCGAGTAGACGTCCTTGAAAAGGTTTTTAAGTACCTGTAGCTTTTGGCACCAAACCGAAATGTGACATTCCGCCATTTGATCATTGGTTTGATGAGCTGCAATTCTTTTGTCATTGATACAATTACGGCCATATTTATTTATTTATTTATCTATGTCTACATCTGTTGCAAAGTAACAATGCAATAAAAAACTACATCATTACACTAATGCGTAAACAAACTGTCGCTATAGTGTTGAGCTGTTGCATTAGAGTATCGTCACAGTTCAAGAAACTATTTTAAGACAATACTTGTAGAACAGCAGAGAAGGACAATGTGTCTTCTTCCACCATTAATATTAAACACCCAAGGACAGGGTAGAGAGTTTATTAATAGAAATGTGCCTCGACAGTCCACTGCCCTTCTCCCAACATGCGGCACCATGTTACAGATGAAAGTCAAAGCGAACCTTCTGTTCAATTTACTACAAGAACTTCACTGATTGTCCTTTGTTTGGTTGCGGGTTGAAAACTACAGACAGTTTATGTCCACAATGTATCTATCAGATTATCTATGTCTGAGGAGTGGCCACATCTTCTTCAAATAATTCAGATTTCCATGGGTTAGACATTGTTGGAAATCTTAGGAACCACACTTTCAGAATCTTCAGAACCGGTCACAAACATTGGTTTATGGTTATTTATGACAGTGTTTCCCAACCCTGGCTCTCAGGGAACACTGTCCTGCATGTTTTAGATGTTGCCCTGCTCCAACACACCTTAATTCAGATGAGCAGCGCGTTATCAGGCTTCTGCAGAGCTTGATAATGAGCTGACCATTGGTCCAGGGTTAGGAAACACTCACTTACTCCACCCATCCACTCAATTGTAGCAGCTATAAAAGAGTGGTCTTCCTCTTGAATCGGAGAATTAGGTTTCCTTACAAAAACTCCCCCAGAACCATAACCGAGTACATTTATCACAAACTAAACTTTTTTTTTTTAAATGCAGTTGGATTTGATTACTATGTCATTTTTTAATATAAATAAATTTACATCATGACTCGCGATCCACCTCGGCTAAAGATTCTGGAAGTGAACGGAACAACAGGTAACTTCTGAAGGTGACGATGGCCTGGATAACCGAGCCAATGAACAGACGGACGTTTGTCATTGTTCCCATGGTAACGTTACATAGAAGCTAATGACACAGACGGAACCCATCAGCTTTAATGCTCTGTCCTCTACCTCTACATTGTTATTGTCCTCATGCAGCTGCTATGTTCAGTAATTTAAGACACTCAGACGGAGGACATGACTTTTTACAGCAACTGCATCTGCACAGAGAAGGTTCCGACGAGAGATTCTACACGGAAATTAAGAAACACACAGCGATCAATGTGGAAGTGAGGCTCAGCAGAACTGTCGGCTTATCACGTTGGCCACATTGCATTGGGTTCAGTCGACTGAGGCGCACAGCTGTGAGTGAGACAGCGACATGCCTGATGACAATAACTGAGCAACTTCAGCCATCTGGGATACTGTGTTAGCTCGCTGTTATGATTGTCTGCCTCGTTACTGAGCAACATGCGTTAAAATAAGTGAGCAAACTTACAGTCTCGTGAGGTTATACAGGCCCCTGAATGCATCGGGACTCACATCTTGGATTCTGTTGTACTGAAGGTATCTGTGTGCAGAAAGAACGCAAAACAATAACTCTATTGCCGCGTTTAATAAAACCAAAACACACACACACACACAATGGCAGAGTTAATCTCTCATATCTAACAATGTGCAATGACACACATCCCTGCTCACACGAGCAGTTAGTGTGTTAGTTTGAATCTGGTCAGACTGTCGAGGCACTAACTGAGAGCTGAAAGTGCGACGCAGGCAAACGGTTTCTGGCAGACGATCAAACCTATTCTCCCACCGGCACAGTCAGTGCAACTGTTTGAGGCTGATAAACAGCGTCAGTCAGGAATGAATGAAAAGGAATTGGAAAACAGGGGAAAAAAAAGAAATGCAGTTCTCTTAGCCTGTTGTGAATCTGGTTTCTTCTATTATTTTTTGTTGAGTGAATATGTGCGGTCAAAACATGAATGAATAAAAGTACAGAACAGTAGGAAAAGATGCTTAAAATGAATGAATTATGTGTTTTATTAATGTTGATAAACTCACAGTTTCTGTAGGCTCTGGTATTTAAAGAACGTGTTTTCTTTCAGTCTCTGAAGCTTGTTCCTTTGTAAAGACCTGAGGGACAAAAAGACCATTCTCAAGGTTATGCATTTCACAATTTGTGAGGTTCCAAAAAAAAAGAAAATAAACAGAAACTGTGATGACGGAGGTGGTCTAAAAAAGAAAAGAGAATGTTTGTAAAGGTTAACATTTTAAACAAAATACCCGACAAAAAACAACAAACTTTTATCACTGGGTCAGTTACCGGGGAATTAAACCTGTAAACAGGCCAAACTGTAGCCTGTTTATTCTCCTTCATAATCTGTAAGAAGCTCAAAAGTATTCCTCTATCATTCCTTTCAGTCAATGATTTTAAAGCTTTTAACGGATTAACGGGAGATTAAAGGATCCTCCACGCTCACCAACACTGTCGAGCTCATGGATTGTGTCAGTATTGAGATTTTCTTGCGGTTGACAATGCCTCTGTGGGCTCGCCACCCTCTTACAAAACATTTAAGGACACTGTTATTTCTTGTGCGATGGTACGCTCCGGAGCGGTCCAGTAAACAAACAAGAAACTGTTTTTTTTTTTACATTCTTAATTCTAAACCTTCTAAACCCTGTTTTCTTAAAGGTTACCATTAATATTGAGCGAATGGGGAGCACTCTGAACGTTCCGTTAATTTCACAGGAGATTGCAAAGTCCTACTCCAAACACCTGTTTATCTGTGACTTTTTTTTGTAAAGGATTAGCCATTGGAGCAACATTTAATCATCAATTTACCAACTGCTCCTTCTTCCACCGCACTGGGTTGAGAAAGCCTGAGGGTTATTCGCAACACGCTGCTCCTTTTTGGTCCTATAAAAACTTTGAGTGCCTCAGATCTTGTTAAAAAGTGGCATTGAATATATTTTCCCAAGGATAATTTGAATTTTCTTTTCATTCTCATTATATGCGGGGGTGGGGTGGGGGGGGGCGCCAATATTGAATGGCCATCTATAAAAAGTTTCAAGAGGTCATATTACGTGAAGACACTCAAGAATTATTTCGATTAGATTTATAGGATTTTGCAAAGTTCTTTTATGGATTTGTAGTTTTTATAATACATTCATGGCACAGACTGCGGAGAGTTTGTATGGAAACACACTATTTAAACACGGAGTCACGCAGCAGCAGTGGAAAAAAAGTCTTATTTGAACCCGATGAATGTTGTGCTGCCAAAGAGGAGATTAATATTTATGAGATCTGATTTCCAGGTTGAGGGTTTGCTGCTCCGTGGGGAGGAGTTTAAGCATTTGAGTGAAGGACGGAGCAGGAGATCAACAGGCAGATTGTTGATGCGCTGGCAGAAATGTGGGCACTGTGGTCATCCGCTGTGGTCAAGAGGGAGCTGAGGCGCCAGGCAAAGCTTTCAATTTACCAATTGATTAGTTATTTAAACTTTTTATTTTACTAGGAAGTCACAATGAGATTAGACGAGATTCTAATCTCAACGTGACCGAGCCGAGATGGGGTGAGTTAGCAGCTTAATATAAGCCACAGGACAATCGTGTTCACTAATAACATAAGGAAAGAATAGATGACTACCTTTTATTAGGAGTTTAAGCTTCAGGTGGGACTGAACTGTGTTACTATGACTGTGTTTCGCCTGTTTCTGTTACAACACAGTGAAGTTTAAACTGAAGACACTTGTGAGACAAACACTGTGATTAACATCATAAACTGCGGGTCATGACCCGACGAGTGCGCTCGCATATATAAGCAGCTAAATGAGAACAGGAAAATGGATGGATCATTAACACCAAACCTGCCTTCATTGGGCAATTAATCAATAGGTTATCAACGAGGTCATCAACCGAGAACCATTTTTTATATGAAGCTTTGATATGATGTCATTATGTTAAAAAAGCCAAATATGTGAGGATGTTATATTTTGGTTCCATCTCTCTTTGACAGATTGAACAAGACACGATAGTTTGAAGACAGAAACTTGGACTGTGATTTGAAATGATGCCATGGTGGAGTCATAGAGCATAAGTGAACGTGGATAAACTCAAACCTCATTTTAAAGCCTCAACATCTGGGTAATTGGCCAGCGTCATGACAGCTTTTGTGCCTTGTTTTATTGTCTCTTTTCCTCTGAATGGGAACAAAACTTACAAAAACAACATCTGAAACTAGTGACTGAGATCATTAACTTCTCAGGAAAACGTCATAAGAACACTTTTTAATATACTGTGGGTGGACTAGCAGCGTTTCAGGAATAAGAACAAAAACATATGATTTTAGAGAAGTTCTTCTTGGACCATTGTCAAAACAAACATAGTAGAATATAAGCCCTTGGTCAAGGTTTTACACTCTGCTCACAGCCATCAAATTGGTAAGCGTAATTCCTGTGCATTATGAACGTTGGTCTTCTGCACTTTAAACTTAGAAGCTGAGCAAAATATTACAGAGTCCGAAAAAATCAATTAAGTACGTTATACCGGGCCTATGCACTGTGAAAGATAATCAGGGAAAGCCAATCTGTTGGATAATTGCATTAATATTAGAGGTTATTCAGGTGCAGCCAAAAAAAAAGGACAATTAACTTTTATCAAACACTTGGTAACGTTTCTGTGTCCTCGTCACGTCACGTCACGTCGGTGGAACAAAAGGCGTTTTGGTGGCAATAATTTGTTCTTGAATACGTTTGTCACATATGCGACAGATAGATTTAACTATTATTACCAAAAAAGACCCACGTGCAGTTATTTTTATGTCCTGTTTCTGTTTCCACATAAATGTGTAAAGCACAGACAGCTTCATCACGTCCTAACATTTAGTTGATCGCGTAACAGACACGACATGACACTTCATGACTGATTTCTCAACGTTTTAATCCTGAGAGAGCACAGACGAGACGCAGCCGGTCCAGCCGCAGGACACACACACTGAAGTCTGTTAACTCCTCGCGCTACAGGATCATTTTGGCCAGATAATCTGTTCAAATTAGCCTAAAATCGGGAAAGGCAATTCTCATTTAGTGCAGGGGAAGCTTCACTAGCTTCATGGTAGACGCTGCACATTACAGTATGTTGCGTGGGAAACAGCAGAAACCCACGCCACACGCAGATCCATCGCAAAGCCGGACATTAGGGATTTTGACAGGAAACATTTCGTGACACGACGAAACAGAGTCTTTGTGGTGACGCCTCGTGCAATTTCAACACATTCAAGGACACGCACTGCTCATCAATTCAATGTGATAGCACTGCATTGGGTACTTCACTCCCATCAGAGTTCCTCACTCATTCTGTGGCACTGAAAGGCAGCCTGAGTGGAACATGCATCAACGTCATCCACAAAGGCTTCAGCTTTTTTGTCACTGATGAAAAAAGAAAGAAGAAAAAGGTGGTTATTTTCTACTTACATCATGGTGACGTTTACGGCCACCACTGGGATATCTGTAAGCTGGGCACTGTCACAGTCCAGCTCAAGGTCCCGGCACTGGCAGAGCTCTGGAACAACACCCAGCACTGAGGACACGACAAGGCGAGAACAAGCGACATCAAAGGATACGTCAATCCACTGGTCATTGCACTAAAGTGCCACAGTGTCAAAGCCTGGAGCGGTTTGGCAGAACTGCAACGTTGGTCAGCTCAATGTAGTCTCAATTAAGTTTATCTCAATTAAGAAATTAAAGATCTTTTGTGACCCTAACCAAATATGAAGGATTAGAGAAAGTTGGAGTGTAGTGGGGGCCAGTGCCATCGCTCTGGTAGTGCTCCTTGGTGTGGTCCTGGTCTGGGCAGACATGGCCCCTTCATGGCTGGGGCTGGCACCTTACATGGGCGGTTGCTCCTGTTGCACCCTGAACAACGTTCATGTGCTTCGGTCCCAGCTAAAGAGTGAATGTGAAACGTCCTCTGTTTGGATGCAAAATTACTATGAACACAGCGCTCACGGTAACAAACCAGAGTCACCAAATCCACTACGAAAATGTTTTAAATTTAACAATTTTTGTGTTTAAGGAACACAAAATGAGAGAGCGGGTTATGTCTCCCTCTTTGTCAATCAGTGGTATTGCAGCCTCACAGCAGGAGTCTTTTCACAAATCGTAAATGAAGTGGCAGAGCTGTATTAACATCAAGGCAAGACACCGCAGCAAGGTGTGGTGACTCATGAGTGAATGGTAAACTGCTGATAAAGTGTGCTGAGGGTTAGGGTAACTATGGCTCATGGTGCATCATCAGGCCAAAGAAATGTTGACCAGAGAACGAGAGAGAGACCGTTTTCAGGCGTTCGGCCACAATTCTTTACTCAACGCCTGTTTTCAGCCACTCTTTTTATTTTACATATAGTAGATAAATTATGTGAAGAGGAGACTCTTCTTATTTGTTTTACAGGGACTTTTAATAAAAGCGGAACCTGGAGTGCTGTCTCTCATGTTTGCTTAATAGATGTATTCCTGGGTAAAGCTAACTTTAATTACATCCCAGTTAGAATGAGATACATGTGATCAAAAAGGTCAACATGACCCTGTTTAGTGAGTTTGAATTGTCTTCAATGAAAAGCGAATCATGTTTCATGACACTTTGTAAACAGCCACATAAACATTCTTGAAAGAAGGTTTTCAGCTATTACTGGATAATGGATTTGATGGAACTCTTAAAAAAACACACCTGTAAAAACTCCCAGCAAACCAAGTCTTTTCAGGCTTAAAATGTTGATTATCTGATCAAATTATTCACTCATTCATTAATCCACAGCTTTATTATCCACATGAGGGTTTGCTGGGCAGCTGGAGACAATCCCAGCTGACACAGGGCAAAGGTCACAGCCTCACATTTCACACCTATGGTCAATTTAAAGTGTCTAATTCAGGTTGTGCGTGTTTTTGCACTTTATTATTAATAATAGTATTAATAACATCTGTTCTAAGGAACATAAATGTACAGATTTTCTTTACTGTAACTGTATTATGGTTTTTTTTATGAGTCACAACCTTGAGTTATTCCCTGATACCAATATGAGTCAGACACAGTCTTTTATAACAACAGTAGGCATTAAAAAAGAATTTATAATAAAAAAATGCCAATATTCACAGCACGTTACATTCTTACATCATTAGAGATGATGTTAATGAGGTCATGTGACCTCCACTGTCTTTACAGCACGTTACATGTGCCGAGTGAAGCATTTACCTCATTGAATAATCATTTATGTGACATCCAGTCCATTGATTTTCGCTAATGCAAATAATAAAAGGGATTACTTTCCCTTTTATGTCGGCCACAGTTTTGTAGAAGCTTCCAACCACAGAAAAGCTAAAGGATTTTGGTCAAAACAAGGACGAAGAGAAACCCAGAGAACAGGAAAGAGAGGGGACAAACCAAAAGAAAACAAAAGCTGAACACCTTCCTTTGAGTAGCTCCTTTGTCTCGGCGCCTCCACAACATTGCACTTCCAATAAAAACAGGTCTATTAGGATGGGATCCTTTGAACTGTGTGAAAAGGTCATTTAATTCAGAGGGTCAGAGGTCTGGCAATAGCTGCAAGAGAACAAGTCAAACAATGTCCGTGTGTCTCTGCTGTTGTGAACACTGCCTTGAAACAGTTTTACCTTTTATTTTATAAAAACGGCTAATGCAGAACGACACACATCAGCACTGCTGTATTATTTTATAACAACAATGATGAATAGGTGTCCATGTCGTAGGAAATATGCCATAAAAAAGAAAATGTCGCCATGACTCTTTCATTAATCACTGCGGTGAACAACAAGACTGGGATTATATTTACACTACACTATAAATAATAATGAATAATAACAATACCACTTTAACAATGTTTTCTCCATCTCTTTAGAGTAAGTGGTGAGCACCGGAAGCAGGGAAGGGTCAGGGAAGGCTCCTTCTGGTTCCGACTGAGGCTGATGATACCACCAGTTGGTCCAGGAGCCTCCACAGAATAATAATCACTCCATCATTATTGGGTGTTTTTTGTATTCAAACATATCCTGCAGCTTTTCTGGGATGCCCACTGAGATCCAGGACATGTTTCTTTCTGGATGAATAATGGTTTATGAATATAAAACACTAACGGCCATCCTGTGTGTGTGTGTGTGTGTGTGTGTGTGGGTGCACGTGTGTTAATGAAGCATATTGTGATTCAGGGGTCGTTAAGTCTAGAAATGAAAGTTTTCACCACATATTGAGGTTTTAAAGACTTTTTTGTGTGAAGATATCAGTCACTCACATTAAACGGAGACTCTGAGTGAAAGCATTGTAAAAACCTTCCGGCTCCGCTTTAAAGTGACACAATTAATTCTTATAGTGCTTTTCCATTATACAGTTCTAACACTACTTGACTCTACTCTGCTTCTCTGTTTTTGCTTTTTCCCATTAGGGACAGAACCTGACACCGTGGTGCTTTTTCTGGTACCCGATCAGGGTCAGAGAGTCGTGAGCATGACGTCCGACACGGACATGACGAGGTGCAGACGTTCGTGTGTTTGGCGGCTGACGAGTGTGTTTGCGTCGCGGCAGTTTCTCGCCGCTGTGCTATGACAACTATGAAGTGATGGAAAACGACGTGCCTGATACCCGAACCGAGTAGAGTCGAGTCGAGTCGAGTCGAGTAGTGCTCGAACTGTACAATAGAAAACCCAGGAATTTATTTTATAATGTTCTTAAACTTGTCAGGATATGGCATGAGCCTTGGCAGATGAATGTGCTCCAGCCATTCAAGAAAATACAGACTCTTTACTTTGGCTTCACCTTCTGGATCTGAAAAAAGGGCTATTTTTATATATAGTAAATGCTTGCACTATTACAAATCTGCAAATACACAAAAACACCTGAAGACCCAGAGTTCCATCGCCAAGGCAACCCTAAAATGGAACTGCACACGCGAGACATTTAACACTTTATCTGATGCCCGTGCTATTTAAAAACACTCCGCTCCATTTCTGCGACAGATGTTTGGCAGCATATTATTTTCCTCGCTGCATACACAACGCATGGATTTCCATACATTTAGTAGAATTTTAGTCCGAGGACTTTTCTCCGCTTAAAATGAGCCGTGTTCAAGCCGAGTGCACGCGCACCCACACAGAATACTTATCCACACACAGCTCAGATAACTCCAGGAAATTACATTTCAGATAAAATAATATTCCCTAGAGACTCATAAACATAAGTGCAACTGTGTGTTATGACTCAGCACTGAACTCCAAATACAGAGTCAGACTGAAGTCAACTAACAGGGACCTCAAGGTTACGGAGGTGCAGCCTTCCACTGATGTGCACCAGCGAGTGCAGTATTAACCATGGCTCCACATATCAACTGCCCAGAAGATTAACAACACGTAATCCAGATTGTGACTTGAATGAGAGATAAGACACAGAAATGACTTTTATGTCCACTCTTGTACAGCTCAAGTACCTGCAGTTGGTAAAAAGCACTTCCAGTCATGGCACCATCATCCATCTCCTACCACTTTATCCTCCACATGAGGGTCACGGAGAAAACCCACGCACACACGCGGAGAACATGCAAACATGCAGAAAGGCCCTTGTTCTGACCGGGTCATGAGTTCTAACCACTACACCAACTGTGTGGCCCAGTCATGGTACTGTCACATCCCAGCTCGTTAGGGTTGGAAGGGAAGCGACATAAATAACCAAGATGTAATGTGGTTAAATAAAATCATTTATTTTACAATGGAGTTGATGATAATTCACAAAATAAACTGGCAGAGGAGGCTGTTCAAACAAAACAAGAAGCAAATTAAAGGACTCTAAAGTGCTTATCAGTGAAAAACTTGAAATGAACTCTGTTTGCTTTAAAAAAACAACAATTACACATTACTAAACCTAGTGTCTCTCGACAAAGTAACATCAATCCTGAATCAAGTTCCTAAGCCCAATTTCTATGTAGACAAAGATTCAAAGCTATGCCACTCAGCATGACTCAGTGTTGAGGCGCACTGACTCTCAATCTTCTTCCATTGGGAGGGAGACAATTAGAGGTTTGGCAGCTCCATCAAACGCTGTCCAGTCCACCTGTGACTCCCCCCATCTGCTCCAATGGCAGCGGGGAACCACACAGACCGATTTGCACATCTAACTCAAGGCTAATTAAGGAGGAAGAGGTCCAGCGGCCGCAACAGGTGAAGTACCCCTGAAGTAATAAATGAATGACTATGTCTCTTTTAATGCTGACAAATAGAACAGTAGAGGGGATACCGCACACTCAGAAGGTGGCTCAGTCGAGGGCCTCGTTCCTCCGGTCTGTACCCCCAAAAAAATGCTCCTGGAGGCTTTAGTGGCAGCATGAGAATGGGTGTGAATGAGTGAAGAGTCTTTGAGTGGTCATCAAGACAAGAAAGGTGCTACTACTATACTGTACTGTATATACAGACCATTAAAACACACGTAAGAATCCTCAGGTATTTTTGTTACGACTCCTTAAAGGCACAGTTCAGGTTCTTTGAAGCCTGACTGTGTGAGCTTTTGACACGTAATCAACACTGACCCAGAAGCCATTTCCACGTGAATCAGCCTGGGAGCGGCACACTTCACTCTCACTGATTACACGGTTATCAGCGCAGGGACAAAAGGAACTTAACAGAAATAAACTCTGCACCTGCTATTTATTACACTTCCCTTCCCACACATCCATTCACTTTTTTATTCTTTTAATATCGACATACTGGAAAGGGAACAAAACACACCTTTTCAAAATAAAACCACCAAGAAATAAACAAAAATGAGGGGAAAAAAAGACAATTATATTTATATTCATTGATCTCCTTGGACTACTACTACTGTTATCTTTAGAAAGAGGAAGAGCTTCCTTGCCAATTTTGTGCTCTCTTGCTCTCTCAACTCCACCCCTGGCTGATTGAACTCAAATCCCTTGTAAGTCGCTTTGGATAAAAGCGTCTGCTAAATGACACGTAATGTGTTCCTTTTTCCTTACACCCTCCAACTATAGATGTTTCACAAGAGCATAAAACCACTCTAAAATTGCAGCTCAGCAACAGAACAGCATCACTTACAGCATATATTGGACCTGGTCCTGGTGTTATAGCTCGGCATTCCAAAGTATTTGTCGAAAAGATGCGGCCACCCATTATTGTCTCCTGTAAAAGAGAAGAAATCAGACAAAGACACAGATTTACAATCAATCCCTTTGTCCTTCAAAAACAAACAACTTTTATTGCTTGAGGCAGATCAATACAAGACTTTACACTGACGTCTCTTTTGTTATGTATTTAAAAACTGACTCAACGTGAAACACAGGGAAACATTTCAAAAATCTAATTAGTCCAACGTTGTGTTAAGAATTAAAAGGTTTAAATGCAGTAAATGCCAAAAAGGGAAACAAAACTGCTCAGCTGTGCCGATTCCACCGACCTTGGTTCTTCTTGGAGCCTTCAAATTTGGCATCAATGTCAAAAAAATGAGGCTTAAAGCTGATAAAAGTGGCCACAAATGTGAGTACAAAATTGAGAACACTCCACAAAAAATATACCAGTTGTCCTGCTGCTTTCAGATTATTTGAATGTAGAGATACTACATTGCACATATTATATATATATATATCATGTAGTACTTTAAAATACTTGCATTGAGATGCTCGGCCTGCTCACGGGCAAAAAAGAATTCTGCCAAGTTTGCTCATAAAATGGAGCCAAAATGACCTGAAACTTCAGCAGCTATACGACAAAACTACAGTGCAGTTATTGCTATAAATATTACTATTATTTTTAGACTATAAAGGTGTATATATGTTAGTGTGTAAATACGTTATATATTAGTACTGGGCTATTATAACTTTATCTTTACATTATCTTTTATACAGCAGACACTGTTTGATGCTCTGTCCCAGGGTTTTTCAGTCCTGGTCCCTGCATGTTTTCGAGGTTTCCTTGCTTGGGCAGACCTGATTTAAATGAATGGGTCGTTGTCAGGTTTCTGCAGCGCTTGCTGATGAGCTGACCATTTAAAACAGGTGTGTTGGAGCAAGGAAAACATGCAGGGCGGCGGGTCCCCGGGACCAGGATTGAAAAACCCTGCTCCGAAAGACTACTAAGGCTGCAAGTGCAATTTGACTTGTAATATAATCTCCTCAAGTCGAGCCTCTGTTCAACATTGCTATGCTGGAGCATAACCATGTGATACCGACGCCATGAAAACATTCACTTTTACGATGCCATGCGAGGACGACAGCTTAAAGTACTTTCTTCGCTCCGTCCTCTCAGAGTCTGGCAGAATTATTTACAACAAACAAGATGATCACAAAGACACGGTCCTTATTGCTGCTGGTGAGATTAGGCTGTTCCTCCATAAATAAATACCCTGTCTCCTCAAATTATGCTCATAAAGTGATGTCACGGCATAATCTGTTTGAAGACACAGCTACTTCCTGTTGTGGTTGCCACGTAAAAGCTCAACCCTTACCCCTAACGTTAATTTATTTTATTTTAGTTCATTCTTTTGACAGGAAGTTGTGCTTCAGTCTCAGATGTCTTCTCCATAATGCACCCTCTGTAGTGTAATTTCTCATCCATTGTAATGTGTGACTCATCTCACACGTCTTACCTCAGATCTTAACCTAATTCCCCGTCACTGTGCCGAGCCGCTCATTAGCTGGTGTGATCCATCCGAGGACGACAGCGGCACACCTGCACGGCTCGTCTGTCTCGCGGAGCCTGCCCTATTTTTAAGTGATTCACTTTGTGCCCTTCATTGCGTCGTGCTGCTTTTTGTGCACAGACTCCTCCTCCCCATCTGTCCATCCTTTCCAGATTCATCAACTCTCACCCTCGATCAGACTCAGCAGGTCATTAACCACCATCACCACCAAAGTCTGGACTCCAAATGAAAATGAAATGATCTGCCAACTGTCAACCAACAATCCAGGTCCAGCTTAGTCTAATGTAATTGACTGAACATGTATAATGTATTCGCTCGTTTATTTGAAGCTTTTTCCGTGAAATGTACCAAACAAGTCTGAATTTTGTGTGAATTTCCTTCCCCTGTGAACTCAAATCTAGAGCTGCAACTAACGATTATTTTCATAATTGATCAATCTGTCGATTATTTTCTTGATTAATCGATTAATCGTTTGGTCCATAAAATATCAGAAAGCCTTAAAAAAATGTTCCAACCTCCAAACCTGGAAATGATGATTTTCTCAAATGTCTTGTTTTGTCCACAAACCAAAATAATTCACTTTAAATGATTTTTGTTCTCCAGAGCAAAGAAACGAAGAAAATACTCACATTTAAGAAGCTTAAACAATCAGAAATTTTGATTTGATCATGAAAAAAGTTTTGAATCAATTACTCGATTATCAAAATAGTTGTCGATTAACTTAGTAATCGATTAACTGTTTCAGCTCTACTCAAATCCCAAGTGTGTTCACTTTGCAATCATATAAAAACAGAGACAAGCACCAAATCCTCCGTTCAACTTGAGCCATGTTTGTTGTAGTGCAGAAATCATCAAATTTGAGGTGTGCTACTGCACGGACAGTAAAACATGAAATTCAGCTTTCATATGAATCCTTGTGTCCTGTGAAAACCATTTATCCTGCTCTGACAGTCTCACTCGCCACACGAGCACAAGTCCAGACTCTGCATAAAACTACTCATAAGAGTTTTACAGCTATCCATCAACTTTGTTAAAGCCTCTGTTCGCGGGTGAATTACAACTTCAGTCAGGATCTAATCCTTCAGTCACTGTGCAGTTGCTGTTCCACTGACAACTTTATGTGCCTATAAATCCACAGACGACCAACACCGGGCTTTTTTTGGGTGTGAAATGTGTTTGTGTACGGCAGAGGAAGGGGGTTCATCTCAGATGCATAACATTCACAGTGGTCATTAAATATGGGATGTGATGATTCATCTGCCGCATGTCCTTATTGGCTGACATTCACTTTTTTGAATGTTATTAGCAAATTAAATACACCTACACACACAAATGTTTACATCAGCCATGAAAAATACTTTTACGATAACAAAAACTTAATTCAATAACTATGCCTTCTAATTAATTAATTAAATAATTAAATTAATAAAAAAGGCAACCCCACCTCCTTAAAAGCTTGAAATTTGGGATTAGATATTGAAAAAATTCTGTTTTTTTAATGCCTTTGTTACAAACAAACAACAACAAGCAAATAAATAATCAGTATTGACTTCAGGCCAAATTGATATTCCAGACGTTACAGCACCAGTATTATATCTGCAGATCATTCCATCAAAACCAAAACATCAAAAGGCACCACTTAAAGCGGACAGACAGACATTAGACCGTGACAGCAGTAATCAGACAGTCAGCTGTGTGCTCTGTGGACTGAGGCTATTGGAGTATTTATTCGGGATAATTCCACATTCACGATACAGTATGAAACATTCAGATTAGGTGCCCCAGTTGCTCTCCCAGATGATGATTGATGGGAGAAATCTCCCATCAATCATCATTGGACTAAAATAATAATAATAATTAGAGTGTATTGATTTAAACAGAAGGCTGTTAAGAAGAAATGATGACACGCTTGTCAATAATGCACACAAAGTACAGTTCAGAGGATGAATCTTAATTTGATAATCAATTAACTTTTCCTTAAGGGCAAACAGCAGGACACAATTGTAACTGTGAAATTCATAATTATCTACATCTCTGTGTTTCCCCAAAGAGGATTCTTATCGACTTCAATGATTAGCCCTCAAACACACACAGTAAATACACACAGTACATGCTCAGGGTGTGACAAAGTCTGACACAAATTGGTAATAAAAGAAACAAACATGTCAATCTGCTGACTACTGTGTCGATATAAAAGAGCTATGAATAGTTGTAATGTTATGAATCGGTTTGCTGAAACCGCTATGCTGTTCCTCGCAACGTCACCACTCTCATAAAACACTCATTTTCCTTGCGAGCAAATCTCACAGGAGTTGAATGATGGCAACTCTCTCTCAGGAGTTGATCAACCGCAGCTCCCACAGGAGTTGATACCCTGTCGCTTCAGCAAACTCTTGAGTTGGTTTGCCGAAACTGCAAAACTGAATTTTCCTTGGGAGCAACTCTTATGGGAGTAGAGATTTGAATGATCCCAACTCTCACGGGAGTTGATTGTTGGCAACTCTCACGGGAGTTGATTGATCGCAACTCTCATGGTAGGTGATCAATTGCAACTCTCACGAGAGTTGATTGATCGCAACTCTCACGGTAGGTGATCAATTGCAACTCTCACAGGAGTTGATCAAACGCTCCTGGAAGTTCATCACAAATCTCACTGCAATGCTGTTCCTCACAACGTCATCATAAAAGACCCTCATTTTCCTTGAGAGCAACTCTCACAGGAGTTGATCGCAACTCTCACAGGAGTTGATCGCAACTCTCACCGGAGTTGATCGCAACTCTCACCGGAGTTGATCGCAACTCTCAGCGGAGTTGATCGCAACTCTCACCGAAGTTGATCGCAACTCTCACCGGAGTTGATCGCAACTCTCACCGGAGTTGACATCCTTATGAACTGGATTGCTCAAGCTGCTGTGCTGTTTCTTCATCACAGCGTCTTTAAACTCTCATAAAAGTCTCTCATCTTCCTTTCCAGCAACTCTCACGGGAGTCGATCAAAACACTCGCAGAAGTAAATCGCAACTCTTAAGGGAGTTGCTCGCTAGCAACATCTTACTCCTTCTCAGGTCCAAATGTTTTGGCAGAAACACGCCCACACATCACAAAGTGAGGTAATAGATGTTTCTGAACTTCTGCATCAAACAGAAGATAAAAATGATTCCATTAGTATGTTTTAGTCTTTTTTTCCCATCTTCCCCTTTTTTTAACGTTTGGTCTCATCTGTGCCACGAGTGAAAATGTTTTAGGTCGTATCCATATGGTAAACGATCGTTTTCTTTGTGGCTTTCTAAAAAGTTCCTCGTAAACACGACATCGTTTCAGGAAATAACCTGAAAAATTACTCAAAGTGCTGCAGTACATATGCCAGGCCTGTAAGTGGTGCTGTAACACTACACCAACAAAACGGAGAAGACGGTATATACACAGAAACGAGAGAGAATGAACAGAGCCGGGGTAAATAAAGAAAGAAAATAAAAGTTATCATAAAGCAAACAGACAACAAACAACAAGGTGACTTTGACTCGACTTTGACACTTTTTTAAATTCACCCTGAGTGTGTCAGAGAGAGTTTTCTCATGCATAAGGCCACACTGTTTCTGTCCGTGACCGAGTGATTAACACAATGTCACGTACACAACTCGTCCTTTTTTTATGTTTCATAAAACTGAAAAAGAAAATAGGACGAAATATGTATCGAAGGTAAGCAGCGATTAAAAAAGGAATTGTAGTGTTAATAGTGTTAATCGTGTAACTGCATTGGCACAGAAATGTATTGAATCAAACCAAATCCATCCATGATAAAAAGTATTGTTCCTGTAGCTCTCATCGTGCAGATGGAGTTTGAATTATCACACAAACCTGGTCATCTGCGCGCTGCAGGAACATATAGCAACATAATATGTAGCAGCACTAATAATAATTCTGAGCTTTGTGATCAAAGCCTGTGCATTCAGAGTGCTGGGCTGAAGAAACCTTGCCTCCTCTCCCTTCTGTCATGTAAATTTGTGTTTTGCATTTCACCCATTTAGTGGGGGAGCCGTACTTCAAAGGGCAGTCAAGGAGGTCTCTCGCAGTTTTTTTTGCTGCACTCCGGCTGCGAAATACAAATCTCGCAAAGTGCCACAGCTGTGACTTTATCAGCTGTGATAAAAGCGGTGTTGATGAAAAACACGACACACAGGATGAGTAAAGTAACAACAAAAAGTCAAAAACTGAAGACCTCATTTACTGATGCAGGTCTGCGATCTGTTTAGATAAACCCCTTTTTATTGACGTCACTCAATTGTTATTGACAACGTTGCCAATAACTATGTATTATGAGTCTTTATGTCCTGCTAGGCCTGTACTTTTTTTTATTATTATTGGTTCTAACAATCACTATTATGCTGCTTTCAGACATGTAATGAAGTTTTCTTTAAATTGGTCTGGAGGGCATTTTGCAGGAACTTTTACCCTGAGTCAAGTTTTTTTGAAGAGTGGGCACATGTGAGTCCTGCCTCTTCCTGTAAACTCTGCCCAGATGTTACCTCCTCGCCTCAAGGTTCCAGAAATGTTTGACCCACACAATCTCCTGCTGCGTTCTCCATAATGTAAACAGCAAACTGGCAAATGTCTGAAAATGGCTTTGGGAAGCATCACTAAAATGACATTATACAGAAGCAAACATCCATCCATCTCTTTCACCACCGCTTTAACCACAACAACCATTCACTCTCACACTCACACCTATGGTCCACTTAGAGTGTCCAATTACCCATATTGCATGTTTTTGGACGGTGGGAGGAAACCGGAGGAAACCCATGCTCACATGGGGAGATCCAAAAGAAAGGGCCCTTGTTCCGACCGGGTCTCATGAACAACATAGATAATAACAACAAAGATAATAAAGAAAATAATATACACACCTGTGATGCTTTTGGAAACTATGCTGACGTAAAATTGGTCACATGATCAGTTATTTTGCTCACCTGTCCCCTTGAGGAAGTAAAACCTGTTTTTGTGGCTGCAGGAGGAACGCTTTCTCTTTTTTTCTATAATACAACATCCTGATTTTTACTCTTCAAACACTTATAGATTTTCTCCTGCTATTACTGGGCCTTTAGACAATTCCTTACTGAAGGACTGTGACAAGCTATTGAAATATTTCTTTCTGTTGCTTCTCTTAATTGATTAATTTAATCAATCATTCTGTTTGGTATCTTTCTTGCCAATGTCTCTGACTCCTCACAAAACTTACCAATAAAGCCATGCATGCACACATCCAATCAAAAACCACCATTGACCAAAAAACTAATAATCATACACGAGTGGCATCAATTCTTTCATCCAGTCTAAAAAAACAATGTATTTCTTCCGAAACGACGTAACCACTACTTCCTCTATTTATTTAAAAGGAAACAGTTCCCTCACGATTTCTCAATAAGCACTGTGTGTCCCTGTGGACATGACTCCTCTCCTGACTTGAGATGGGATTTATGACTTCATATAGCACTTGATCTTCAATGACACACTCCGCTGCTTTAGAAAATTGATCTTCCGCGTAACAGTGGCTCGTCTGGCAGCTGAAATATGCCGCAATTATATAGAGTAAAGCAAAACACAGCGCTGCTCTTACGCATATGTGTTACAATAAGGAGTGGAAATCATTGAGTGGAGCCACATTGTTACCTGTGATACGCTGCAGACCAACACAGTACACACAGCTTGGGGTTAGTGGATGTGAGTGTGTCAGTGATTGATTTGTCTCTCCTTTTCCTCTTAGCTGGTGGGCTCACCAAGGAATGACACCTGGATTCAAGCATTTCTTCTCTTCTCTGAAGGTATATATATATATATATACATATATATATATATATATATACATATAGACATATATATATATATATATATATATATATATATATATATATATATATATATACATATATATATATATATATATACATATATACATATATATATATACATAGCACTGTGGAAAAGTCTCAGGACACTAACAGCTTTGTTGTCCTGTCTGTCAAGTTCTGTGATAATTGGCAGTTGGATAGGAATGATGTGACAGAAAGTCACAAGAAGGGTCTCATATATACAAAACAAAACTGCGTGCTTAAACTGGTGTCATGTAATGAACAGCAGACATTTAGCTGAACAATAGGCACGGTCAATTAAATGTGTTTAAATTAGAAATAAAATAAAAAGCGTTAAAAATCGCCAGAAACAGCAAAAGGGGGCAGCAGTTGCCAATTCACCTCATCAGGCTGTAAAACACCAGCATTACGTTGCCATTAGACTCTATAACATTGTGTCATAATATCACTCGGGAACAATAATACTGTCAAAATGATATTTACATACTCATTACTCACTCAGCCATGTGCAATAATTCTGTGCCTCTGCACTTTCTCCTGCTTTTTGCTTACCTCCACAGTTAAAATGTGTACACTGTATATAATATATACTAGTATAATAAACAGGTCCCAGCAAGTTCTATTGGCTTTAAACCACAGTGCAACCTCAGAGACTCCCATTTATAAAACTGGTGAAGTACACAGCATAAAAACAAGGGAACAAAGTGACCTAAACGTTGATTCTTGTTTGTCTAATGAGACGATTATGGCAGTGGATTTTCTCATTTACAGTATTTCAAACACACCAAACTGACTTGTGACTAAAGCAGCAATGTTGTATTCTGTAACAAACAAAAAAAAGAAGATGAAACAAAGACAGTATGATGCAATCCAGTGCAGCACCTGCACAAACTGCAGCAACCGTGAGATCAAACGCAAGATCGTCACAAGAGGCAAAAATGACAGACAGCACAACAACACAAGAATAAGTTTGTTTGCTACGGTTAGATAATATTACTTTTATGTTAACAAATCAAATGCTAGAGCAAAAGGATACAAACAAACAATGGAGAACACACGGCCAAACGTTGCGATACAGTGAGTGTTTAAAATTGTGCCAAGACAGTGTGACAGAGGCTGCGAGTAGTGATGAGTCTACCACAAAAGAGAGATTTATTACCAGAATCTGTTACAATTTCATTGTTTGCCGTGCAATCTCTCCCCAAAAAAACAGAGGAGCTGCACAAAGCAAGACCGCAGCCAATTTCGGGAATTTTAAAGTGGAGGACAATGTTGTTCTGTAAAACACAGCCTTGAAACCACATCAACTCAAAACATATGGCTATCTTTATTTATACAAATCACAATATTATAGTCCAATAATATAATAAATCTCTTGCAGGATGGCTGGCAAAGCCGTGGTCCAGACTGTGATTCATTTCAAGCGATGACTCAGGTGTGTCGCCAAAACCAAATAAATGTTTATTGATTTTGGAGGAGGTCTCTCCCCCTCTGCTGCTGCTCCCCGTGTAATTAA
Organism: Solea senegalensis; assembly: GCF_019176455.1. Lineage (NCBI taxonomy): Eukaryota > Metazoa > Chordata > Actinopteri > Pleuronectiformes > Soleidae > Solea > Solea senegalensis. The sequence goes on from NC_058032.1 coordinate 2,515,178, forward strand.
GGGTGGCAGCAGTGCGGCGATATAAGTACTTGGGCTCTGTTGTTGAACAGAAGCCGAACTTTAATGCAAACACAGCCAGATCAGCAGCATATCAGATGCCATCATTTCAGTATGGACCTTCCTTTAATGAGTCTGTCCCTTTCTTTTTTGCTGTGTTTTGCTGGTTTGACAGTTCTCCAGGTCTCTAAAACGAACAAATGGAAGTTGTGTAAAACAATCCAAACCCTCAGCATCCTCCTCTTATCGGGATGGGAGTACAGGCCGTGTTCAGGTTATCCGACTTATTGTTCAAATCTTTGAGAAACTTGCTTTTATTACGACCCGTCTAGACTATTGTACTGCCCTTTAGGTTGGGGTTAGCCAGGCTTCACTTTCCCGCCTACAGCTTGTCCAGAATGCTGCCACTCGCCTTCTAACAAGGACACATGTATAACTGGTCTTGCTCCGTCATACCTCTGTCAGCTGCTGTGGCCATATGTGCCTCTGTGGTCTCACATATCAGCTGCTCTTAGTTGTTCTTGAACCTAAATGGCAACTGAAGCTGAAGTGAGAGAGGATATCGAGCTTTTACAGGTGCAGCCCCTAAGTTGTGGAATGCACTAAATCTATAAATCTAAAGATTCACTTGTTCTTTGCATTTGAGAAGGTGTGATGTGTTTTTTATTTGTTTGTTTTTACTTCTGTTTAGTTATTTTTATTTGTATAATACTACTGTATAGCACTTTGGTCAGCTGCTGTTGTTTTTTTTTTAAATGTGCTTTATAAATAAATTGGATTAGATTGGAAATCGGATTAAAATCTGATTCATTACTGATCAGATTTTACGGTTCATATTATCAAGTATCTTGCATCTCATTGAGACTGCCCTTTCAAAAACAACACACATGCATTTTATTTATAATAAAGAAAACACATGCGACCCATTTTATCCAGAGCTGATTCAAACCACACGTGGAGCTGTAAATCTGAACATCTCGGTCGCTCAGACAGTGGAAGACAATAGTTTAAATAACGGGATAAAAGCATGGAAGACAACAACACCGTGCGATACCACCAGCGCGCCCGCGGCTCCACATAACCTTTGGGGACAGAAACGGGCACAGATTTCAGTCGTCCATTTTGTCTCTTTTGTTTAGACTACTTGAGATTTAGCCGTAGAGAATCACACCCTCCTCCATCTTTGTTTAAATTGAGCCAAGCGTCCCACAGTGTGACGTCAGCATGAGTAAAAAGGCAAAAAGATGAATACATTCAGATAACACTGTTCTCGTTGATGTTGCACGGGCCACACAAATCTGATTTGAAAAATGAAAGGAGTGATAAGATTTTCTGTGTCCACACAGTTGAAAAATATCAGGATATGAGTCGCATCAGCTTGGCCATCAGAACATAACTGAACAGTCAGATTGTCGACTGCGCCCACTGCTATTAGCCTTTATTATAACAGTGGTCATCAGTGCTATTTGTATCCATTTGCATGAATCTTTCTATCTGTGCTGTTTCATTTGATTGAAAACTGCTGTCAAAGGAAATTGTCTTTCAGAGACAGGTTTGTGTTACTTTACCTTTTTATCTCAGGGCAAGAGACTGTACTGTTATTTAAAAAAAAAAAGAAAAAAAGAGAGAAAGACAATCAGGCTCGAGCTCACTGATGTGCAACCATCTGCCCCAACCAATTATTGGTGAAAGGAGAACATGTGAGAATGGATTGGTGGAGCGTAAGCGGGAAAGTATTATGATCCATCATTTAAATGTACATACTGAACTGTGTGTTTTAAATTACAGCTTCTTTATTTATTATATCTTTGAACATTTATATCACTTTACACGCGTGCCAGCTGTTGCACATACTTGCTTTGTTGTTCTCACCACTTCCATTTATTGTGTTTTGCTTCCATTATCCTGGTTCAGTAGAAGCCTGGAAAGTTTTTAAAACTGTAACGAGCGACTTCGAGTCACCAAGGATCATCACTTACTCGAGTCATATTCAGACATGGCTTCCTAACTCAGCACGTTAGAGATCAAATCCATCAAATATTTACGGGGTTGCTTACGCAAGCATCATTGAGCAAACCTGTGGGCTGATAAAGCTTCCATGAGATCGCATAATTACTCCTGTGGTCCGTCCAATGCTTTAACGTTTGGAACAAGGTTTATAAATACAGTACTGTACAAAGGTTTTTAAAAAATTTAAAAAACAAGAGAAAATGGGACATGGGATTGAAATAACATTTTTTCACAACACAAGATCAAAACGACGCTCTACTGAGAAACGCACAAATGAAGCGGTTCGACTGCTTGATGTCTTAAACTGAGTCTAATCAGCATCCACATGTGGACGAAAGATGTTTTAAGTGACTTTGACACCTTGCGGCACATGTAACTACACCGACATGTTAAAATAACTGGTGTGAATACAAAACTTGACGAGAACGCATTGTGATTTTGAGATTTTAAATGTTTTAAGTCTTCTTCTTTTGGTGATTGTTAAAGTACGCGACACAAGCCAAATTTCTGTGTGGACGGAAAATAAAGTGTCATCTTATCTTATTGTGACTTTCCACTAAAGTGGAAATGAGTCTTTGGATGTTTTGGAAAACATTTATTTTTTCCAAAAGGTTGAATTACAAATTCAAATGGATTTTAGGCTCATATAATGCACCATGAACCATCCCATGTTTCTTTCTTTTGTAAGGCTATGAAATAGTGGGAATCACAAAGAACCTCATGATACAATAATATCACGATACAACGATTCCATGGTGAGACAGTCATAGAGCGATACGTCGCGATATCCAACTGAAGAAAACTAAATATTTGTGAGAAGCCAAAAGTGCAGTATTTCTCTATTTATTCACAATACAAAGTGCATAAGGTCTATGTATTGAACATGGATGGAGCGTGTCTTAACGTAGCTTTCTCCACCATTATCTTTTTCCCTCCTTCATTTGAGCAGCGCCGCCGTGAGGAGACATGAAGTAACGCCGCCCGGTGAGTGAAGCTGACAGGGACTATTTCCTTTAGAGCGCCTTCATTTATTAAGTTAACTGTCAATATTTCTCATATTCTCATATTACACGAGGACGGACGACGATACATCACCGAATCAATATTTTGACCCGGCCCCTACTAGCCCCAAACCATTTGTTATCATCCATCCAGTCAGGCCAGGAAATAAAAGTCCTTGTTAATATTGAGGAAAGACTTCAGGTTTAGAGAGGCTCATGAAATCTGCACAATATCAAAGCTGAGAGGAGTATGACTCATACCAGTCAGCATTTTCTTTTTCTGACTTTGAGCACCCACTGGAAAACAAGCTGAGAACAACATGCAGAGAGGAGCTCCTATAGTCCTGATTCCCACTGAGCTCTTCAATCCAACAATCCACTCAGGGGAGACTAATCCACCCTTAAGACCGTACACGGTATAAGGTTTCAATAAGGCAACACGTCTGAACTCAATGGAGATGATAATGTGACCAGGTGACGTACAAAACTATGATGAAATGCTTTGCTCGGGGGTCTTGAAGGGTGATGGGTTTAATTAAAATGATTGTAATCATGTCTTGGTTCAAACCCCCAAAGCAGTTTGATTGGTAACCTTTCATCGAATCATGCGGGAGGAATTTCACACAAGTGCATTTAGTGTTCCAGCAATTTCCAATCTCAGCTTTTCCATGTCGTTTAAAGCCTGTCAGCAGGTTGTGCCTCTTTTATGTTTACATTGTTTATAGTAGGTATAGCAGCTACAACTGATGGTCTGCTGGCTGAATAGTTACTGTACTAAACCATTGCTATGAAATTACAATGGAACATTTTTACTGACACAAAACCTGAAGAGGTAAAGTGAAGTTGTGCTATTGCTCACAAAAGAAAAACAAGCATCTAAGATGTGGTTTTGGCCTTGGCAGACACAGAAACTTATTGTACTCAAAGAGCTTGTGGTTGAAGAAATAAAGAAGGACAAAACTACAGCAGAGCAACAGAGATAGGGAAGTAAAGTGAGTTGTGGCAGAGACACAGAAAATGTCTCTTTTATTCCCGGGAATTCATTCATCTAACAGAGGCCTTTGGTCTCCAGCATTTTCTTTTTTTTTACAGTTTGAGCAGATGCTCCCATATAAAACTATTAAATAGTTTACACATAACAAACAAACATCTGTCTTGTTTGGGCACAAAACTAATCAAATAAAATTTTGGAGTTAGTTGATAAAATATTAAATCTTGACACGCCATTCAACACACAATTAACTTTCAGTAAATAATAGAGACCAGAGTGATGTTCACAACATCTTCTTATTAAAATATTTAATATTTATTCGGTGTCCTGTTATTCTGCTGTGGCAAGAAGTGAATATAACTAAACATTGGTGTTGTATAGATATTGATCTTGTTTTATAATAAAAACAACAACTCTAGACACTAGAAAGAAACACTAGACTCTCACGAGAAGGGCCTGTACTCAAAATAGTAAATAATAATTCAGAAGTGTCAAAAACCTAGAAAGAAAGAGAGGTGTGGACATATTTTAAAATGAATGAATTAGAGGTTACTGGACTGAAATCAAAGATACAGCACAAACATGACCATATAAATGCTTAATTTGGCATAGTTGCTATGTGGCACTGTACACAGTAGATTTGCGGGTGGCATTTCTAAATGTTTTGGAAGTAACACAATCTCTTTTTAAAAGCCATGAATAAGCAACACCCCCACACTTAGCCACATCTCGGAGGAAATGTAGCCGTCTCACTTAATCATAGATGGCACCCAATCCACTACGGTATCATATTTCAATCATATTATTTACGGTCAACAGTCTAATTAGAGGGGGAAGCGAACCACAGATGACACGTGGAGAGAGATAATAACAATCAAACCGAGTCACTTTGAAATTGTGCATCAAAGGGAGATTCATTTGCGATGCATTAGGCCATTGTGATTCCATACATTATGATAAGAAAAGCGAAAAAAAGGAGGCAGAGGGACAGTCTGCGGCGTGAGGCGGCGTTTGAAGTCAAACTCCCGCAGATACATGACATGCTTGCAGAACATGGGTCTCAGTCTCAGACTCAGGAAAAAAGAAAATTCAATTTCTTTCTAATATCAAACCACCCTCCAGCCGTCGGTCCGTTCCTAAAACAAGGGAGAGTTAAACACACTCTTTTATGGGCTGAAGCGCACTACTGTGAATGGTTTGAAATGAACCCACTCCAGATTTATCCCAGGGACCCAGAAACAATAGGTGTGACCTATATCGCGGCCTCCACACAAAAAGACACAAGTCCAGAATTACAATCCACTGCCTCGTCTTCCACAGTTGAGGTTCTCATGCAGTGAAACCCCCACTTCCATTTTCTAACCCAGTAAATGTATTCATGTTTCTGGTGCTGGAACCGTGTGTCCGAGGGATTAGGCAACAACAGAGGACGTATGCAACTACTTCTTATTGTAATTGCTTACAATTCAAATTCATCGCATCCCAGGCAGGATTTGCACTCGTCTAAAGGGTACGGCATACACAGAGGATACAGCTGTCATGTTTAATTGGGCAGAGAGTAGATTCATATGCTCAATGATCTGCAGCAGGCACCAGCAAAGAGACAGCAAATTACGGCGCAGGGTATTTGGACAATGCTCGTCTGCCAAGAGCTGACGGAAGCTCATGCATGTTTGATAACCCAGTAAACTTCCAACCTCATCTCAGAAAAGTCTCCATGTGTCTACACTCTAAAAAACAAAACAGGTGAGTGGATTGATCCGCATTATGCTCGTCCTTCACTCCATAATTCACATTTCCATTTCTTAATAATCACTGCTGCACAATGGGTTTGGAAGGATACGACCGTGTTCAGGAAAAGAGACTTAAATAACACACAACACACAACACACGGTCGATGTATTGGCATTATAATAAAACGTGACCTTCTCGAGGTGAATTAATTGGAAGGGGAAAGGGAATTGTTTTTGTGCTTTTGGAAGTAGGATCAGACAGTTTGGAAGAAGAAGAAGAACTAAGTATTGGAGGGGTGATGGCTGCAGATTGATTTCCGAGGATAAAAAGAGATACAGAAACTCAATAATCATCACCCTAATGAACGGAAAATCCCACTCTGACAAGGCCACAGAAAAGTTGTACATGTCGAGAAATAAAGGAGTTGCCTTAATAAATAAGACAATTAAAAGACTTATGGAGTGCTTTAACTTCAGGGCTTGGGGTTGGATTCATTTAAATTAAGGAACAACTGCTGAGCTGCAGTGGGACTGTGGATGTAATAGGCAGGTAATTTCACGAGCGACATCTGACATGACATATTGAATTAAAAGTGTGAGCTTCTGGCAGCAAATCATGTCGGCTTCCTTGTTTAGCTCGTCTCTTGGGCTGCAGATCACCGACGATTTCAATTGCTGATGAAGGTTTGGAAAAGATCTTGTTTCACCGTCACTTGTTCCAATATATTTACCGTGTTGTGTCGGCATTTCGTTTTGGACTTCATCTGTAGGCCAAGTTAAATCTGTGGGGAGTAACAGGCCACATTGAAATCCCTGCTCTGAATGGGTTTTCCATGCTAATCAGTACACTGAGAAATTCGCCGCTTTTCCATTACTATAGTAACTCCTCAACGTGGGCGGAGTCGTCATAGCACAGGTGCAGGAAGCTGCTGTTTCTTTGTTTTATACGCGACACAAACACACACACACACATACACTAGTGACAGTCAAAGCAGTTGTTTCAGTGGAACTGAATCATTGGCATCAGTTCATTAAAAAGATTAGTTCTGCACTTCCTGCACGAGCGGAGCACAACATATATTGTAGAAAAGCTCCAATTGAGTCGTAAAGTGAGAAAACACATATAGAACAGTTAAGAATTGTGCATTCGATAGTTTTGTTTGGATTGTGTTATACGCGTTATTGATTTTAACTCCGCAGTAGGTGTGACGAGATGGCAGAACCATGGTTGAACTGGCTATCAGAACGTGAAGAGGATTTCACCAAATGTGCTAAAAAAGGCAATACGTCACATTTAAAAGGCAAGAATGTAAACGTGAAAAGCTCAAATTCAACTACACAGACGGTATATATTTGACCTCCAGCGGTGCTTTGATCCCCCTGCTACTATATGTTACTATATACAGGTGCGCACAGTTGACGATGGTGTGATCTGCCAACAGAGAAGCTACAGAAGACAGAGATTATTAAAATACTGGGAATAAATTACTGGAAAACTGGCCTTGCAGATGTTTTACTAGGAAGGAAATGGATTTCATCAATGTCTTACGACTCAAACAAACAAACAAACAGACAAACAAACAAACAAACAGACAGACAGACGTTGGTTAATAGCAGGAACCCACCGTTGAACTGTTTAAGATTTATTTCTTCAGGGTGCAACATTTTAGAATTCAGTTTTTTTTTTTCTTATCTGGCACTGCAATATCAACATCACATCACACTGAGGCCATGTCATTATTTAGAGAGCGACAGTAGCAGCATCCCATCAAGTGCAATTACAGACTGCACGTTAATGCAAGAGTTAATGATCTTTTTATGAAAATCAAGGGGCCAAATTCACATGCTGTCTGTTTGCATCACTGCTTTTAAATTGTTTTGTGACATTAGTACAGATGCTCACTAAATCAAGAAAAACAAACATTAGAATATGTTTTATTTTTTTCAGTCTGTGTGATGTTTGACTTCATAAGACTGAGGAAAAAGAAGAAGAAAGATTCATATTTATCTGTGCTCTGCGCTCATCTGCTCAGCTCAGAGGGGTCAATTAGAAGATTAAATGTGAATTACAACAAAAATTGCTTACAAATGAAGCACATTTCATTCATAATATTGAACAAATCTCATGTTATTTCACTATGAAAATGGCAAAAAAGTGTTGAGACGTTGGGGGATAATGGGAATCATCTGTTGATAGTTGTCAAGTGACAAAACATGGAAAAGAAGGTCAAAGTGACATCGTCTTAAGCCTCTTGTTTTTTTGTTCTGTGTTAATCTGCCAACAAAATGTTGTTGTAATAGGGGTAGAATAAAGTTATGTAGAATAATGTGTTAATACGTGCTTAATAATTACTAATAAAGGGCTAGTATGCTACTTATATGCATGTTAGTAAGCACCTAGTTAATGGTGAATATGTGTACCTTAATATAAAGTGTTAGCCAGTTTTTATATCTGAACACGCCAGATTGTAGGCGCGATACAGGTCAGCAATGTTAATAAGAATAACATTTGATTTCGGCTGGAGTGATGTAGAGCCTGTGTTCTTTTGCCCCTGGTGTTATGTTATACTGCACACACACTCTGTCTTTTTGACGGCAGAGGCACAATACCTTTCCCAGAAACAGGTAAACAGATATATTATGTGCTGTGGTAAAACCTGACGGCAGTTCAGTGAAAGTATTTAGACTTCTGACGATTACAGTACATCAACCTCAGGAAATTTCATTTCACAACAAAGCCAAAAGTGCAAGTTTTATTTTCCTCACTGTAAAATAAAAAATCAATACTGCAGGTTAAAGCGCCGGTGGATAAAATGTGTATTTGCTTGGAAAATCTTCTGGGTTGAATCATCATAATCATTCATTGTCTGAAACCTCTGGCTTTTGGGCCCAAAAGAGAAAATGAGAGTATACACAGTCAAGTGCTAATGAAATCCAAGGTTCTGTTATCAGAAGAAGCAAAATACAAAGGTATTCTTATTATGCAGCCAGTCAAAATTTAGTGCACGTTTAAACAAATATATATATATATATATATATATATTAGTGCTGGGCCGTTAACGGCGTTAACGTGCTGCGTTAACGCGAGACTCTTATCGCACGATAAGAAAATTATCGCCGTTAATCTATTCTCAAAGTTGGGTCTGGGACCTGGGTCCACATAGTGAGCAAGCTATGAATTTCACTTTGATATGTTAGCGCGGATGTATACCTGGCCCAGAAGGCTCTGACCTGGCTGAGCGCGGATGTAGGTAACGTTACGTTATGTCATTTATTGTCATTTTTTGTTTTATAACGGTCTATGTAATTTACCACGGTGAAAATGGTTTCAGGTTGGATATTCAACCGTCGCGTCCGACAACTGTCTGAATGAATATCCAACCTGAAACTAACTTCACGCGGTATAGCTTTAGCTAACGTTATCAACGTTTTGCTGATTAGTTGCTGATAGTTGCCTACTACTACTAGCAATCTTACTCTGATATACTTTTTCTGTCCTACTCCTAATGTTAGGTGTGATGAAAACAGAGGAGCGCCACTTAGCAGAAGAAGAATTCAAATGAGCCATTTTAATCTAGATTAATCTAGATTAACTCCAAGATTGCAGTGAGATTAATCTAGATTAAAAAAATTAATCTATGCCCAGCTCTAATATATATATATATATAAAAAAAATAAACTAAATGTCATATAAACCCATGGGGCTGGAAAATCCACGTTGCTGTAATTCAGTTTGGCAGTGCTTTTATGATTAATTCAGGTCTTTAGGTCATTAATACTCTTTTCTAAATCATATTTTTTGGCCTCATATGGCTATGTACCATGCTTCCATTACTCAGTTTTGGGGCAGAAAACCAATCTCTTATCATAAACCACATCAACTCACAGCAAACATGAATCACATACAGAAGGATATTTTGGAAAAGGCGCCATTGAACGAGGAGAAACTTAAAAAGGTCTGAAGAAATGAACACATTCATGAAAACTTCCCATGTGCAAGCACGTTAGGGTCGTGTTACAACAACGCTAACAGTGGAATTATGATAACAGAGAATAAATTGTAAAAATACAAGAGGGCAATTACTGACAGGATGAGTCATAAATAACCTGCGTTTTCGGGGTATAATTAATATCCTACTTTGAACGACTTTGATTCCTGCCTCTCTTAAAAATATTATACTCCTATTATTATACAAAGTAGCCTACAGTGTTAGAACCTCTTGTGTAAGATTTGTTCCAATTAAAATACTGCTGACACTCTCAAGAGTAAGCTTGTCGTCTCGGAAGCTTTGCAGTTTTCAAATCACAGACTTGGTGCACATTTTCAACAATAACAATAGCAGTTATACACCACAGAAGCTCAGTCATGATGTGGAGATTGTTTATTGGTGTTTTTGGAGTATGGGATACACTTTTATTAAGTTTGCCAAGAACTAAACACATTTACTTTGTTTGTTTTGGATCAGTTTGCCCTTATAATGTACATATAATGATGTACAGTATATGGCAGAGAAAATCCAAAGGTTGTTGGTTTTATTTCACGGACTGTGTTAATTTAGCGGTTCGTGTTCACAGATCAGATCATTAATCTCTGTTTCATGTAGGGAAATGACGCATCCTCTGCCCTGAGCATGAGCCTGCACCTACGCTGGGGCATAACACCGCCACATCTGCCACTGAGGCAGAAAACAGTTCAGCAACTTTCAGTGTGCTTCTCCTTTGGGACGACTTTGGAGCTCAAACAGAAGGAAAGGAATACTTTCTTCCACTCGCCAGTGGTTGGCCATATTATAGACCATACATAAAAAATGCATGTCTTGTAAGCGAGAATATATCAAAATGTCAACAGGGGGCGTCTGCATACGTTTCAAGTCTTTATCAATATCAATTTTGTGAATTATGTTCCTATTTTTTTAGGAAAATACAATAAAGTATGTCACATATGAGACTGACATCTTCTCATCAGAGCCCGGTGGGAGGGGACGCACAATTTTCACAACTTCCGATTCTTAAGAGTGATGTCATAACTGGTTTACCACTTGGGCTATATCCGTGTGTCACAGAAACTCTGCTCTCTACAGCTGCAATTTGAAGCTCTGCCTTCTTAGAATTAGTCATTTTTGCACACACACCAATTAGTGGTAGTGAATCTTTCGGTTACAAGCCCAATTCCTTTCCGAGCAGCTTCAGTAAAAGAGTCTCATTGTTGTAATGGGCTACTCTTTTGAAAGTGTTTCAATACATTCATGTCACGTATGTACCACTAATACACATCATTTATTTATCATTAATCCATTCCTAACTTGTTCTTAACAAGAAACTTTCTCCTCTAAAACTATTAGAGGAAGGAAGAAGAGGCGGCAGGTCTAAATGCACGGGTGGCCTCTTCACAGCGAGTCTGTTCCATTTAACGTAACGTTAGATGTCTAGTGGGCTTATCAGTATATCGTGTCCTGCAGAGACACACAGTTTTTTTTTGTTTTCCTTGCTCCATTTCGACTGATTTCTCTTTGAAAAGTTCCTCCTCTCAGCCCCTCTGCTGCAGACGTGACAGCTTCTCATGTTTTGGAACCAAATCTGTCAGTCTACGTGAAGTAAGTTTTTCTCCTCCACTATCTTCTATCTTCATTTCCATCTCCTTGTTATTCTAGCACTTTTGTTTTACTTCCTATTCGGACTTTATTCATATTTATGGATTCACAGTTTGGCCTCTGTGTCTCCTCATTTGTAATCTGTTGAGATGTGTTGACCTTTGCTCTTTTTCCTTCTGTGCGCTTTCCTTTCTAAATATCGAAGTTGGCCGCAAATGTGTTTGTGATATGTATAGGCGTGTGTGCGTCTCTTTGTGGAAGGTGTCTTTTCATTTTATTTGAAGCAGTTTGTGTTATAATGTGTGTGTGTGTGTGAGAAGTGCTATATGCTATAATAAAGGTTGTTTGTTTGTTTGATTGATTTATGAAAGCTATGTTTAGAGAGAAAGAGCACAGTGACTGCAAAAGTAATTCATTTATACAAAGAATATGGTAATACCGACGCTTGCTAACAAATGGGAGGTCAGAAAATAAATATTTACTGTTTTTTTAGATAAGGAAATGAGAAATATGTTGTTGTTTTTTCAAAGGACAAAACATACATTATCTTGGTATAATAAAGGCTTAGAGCGTGTGCATCACCAAAGTACAACTCTGTGCAGATTGCATGTGATAAAAACAAACAAAACTAAATAAAATAAAACCTACACCAAGTTCTAACTTCACAGTGACTGAGCAGCTGCTCCATTTCAATTTATGGTAGCACCTTCACCCCATGAGTGTGTGCAGCTCATACCATCCGTCAGCATGGCTACAACATATGCCACTGACTGACAGCCAAACAGTGGACAGTGTTTCTGAGCACAGATTGTCAGTCCGCTGTGGTCATGGAAGCTGAGAGGAAGAGCGAGCCACGTCCAGTCTCTTATTACAGTTTCATGTGTGGGGGGGGAGAATGTTCAGTGAGAGTGAAGACTGTGATGGACAGCTGCACTTTTTCAGTTTCTTGTTTTTGACAGCCATCTGTCTTCTTACTTGTTTTTCTCCATGGGAGTTTATTCATATTCGGTTTTCACTGTGGCCAAAAAACATTACACAATAACAATAAAAGTAAACTTTCTGGTTTTAACAACATGAACATTTGTACCAGTTTTTAAACATGACACACTTCCTTTTGTAATGTGACACAAAGGTTGCACTTCACATACAGTATTAGAGCTCCAGTGTAAGCACAGTCGCACAGCTGCCAATATAATCTACACCAGCCAAGCTGCATCCATGCTAGTTATAATAACATTTGCATGACATCAGACCATTTCTCCATCTTCACAAACATTCACATCACCGTCAACGTCATATTTTAGCATCGGGAAAGAAATGGAAAAGCCAAAAATCGAGTCCAGTCGAGTCTAGAACTGTAGAATGATAAAATTAAGTACAGGCGTTAACACGAGCGGAGAAACAAACAATAACTATAGACACTAGAATACAGAAGATCTCCAGGAGAACCGTGACGTTTACCACACAGGTCTGGAGAACCAGGGAAATAAGTAGAGGAGCTTGATGATTGAATTGGGAGCAGGTGTGCTGCCGCTGCAGGTGAATTGATTGCATGCAGAGACGAAAAGACAAAAGCGCTGAACTGTATCATGATAAAGCGCCATCACAATCTCTACAAATAGGTTCCCTGTTTTCCCTCCATGTACCCACAGTGGGGGGTGAGTCAAAATATCGATTTGGTGAGACACCACCGTCCTTCCTTGTGCAAGACGATAATCGATAAGCCAGTAAAACGGTCGCTGCCAGTTTCACTCGCCGGTGTCGGTACTTGATGCCTCCTCACGAATGAGGATGAAACTTGAGTGCAAGTTACCTGGCCGAGGAAGAAGAGGGAGTTTACAGTGGGATAAAGGCGGAGAAAGCTACACTAAGAGATGCCCCATCCACGTTCAATACTTAGACTTTAAGCACTTTGTTCATTGTGTTGTGAACAAATAGAGAAATCCTGCACTTTCAACTTTTCACCAACGTTTTGTTTTCTTTACCTACACAGATATCGTGATGTAGCGCTATAGGATTGTCTCGCAATAATCGATTATTACCGAATCGTTGGTATTGTGTATCGTATCGTGACGTACACTGTGATAGAGACTGTATTTCCAGTGCTCAGTATCTAGCTGCTATCTACTCCCCCTGCTAGCCTTCTGTGTACTGGAGTGCTATGAGCTGTGTTATTGGATGCGTGTTGGTGGGTGGTGTAATCGAGCAAAACATTAAATGAAATCATAAACACAGTTTGCAGCCAGGAAATGAAAATGTACTTTGTGAGTACAGGTACTGCCACTGTTATCAGTATTTGAATGGAAACAAGTTTTGCATTTAATATAATAATGTATAGTATCTTTGAGAGATGGGTAACCATTCGTTATACAGGTGGAATCAGTCGAGGTCTACTAGCCTGTGCCTTTGTGGCTTATTTATAATTATCCGTTTGTCCACTCCGGGGTAAGACTGAGAAATAAGTGCAACCCCAGACACCTGTCAGGTTGGTGAGATTAAAGCTGTGGCTTGTCTGCCTTTGTGGTCAGGCGCAGCCCACAAGGATTTTGCTGCTGTTCCATATTTCCGCTCTAAATACGATGTGTACACCACAAACTGCATGGGGCTGTGCAGGAGGCAGAATTAGTCTGACCCTCTGGAGGTAGAGTTATCTTTCAATACTGGTGGTGTCTTCTCAGGTGATCACTGCAACCCCCAGAGGGTTGGGCTTATTCCTCCTCTTCAGCTTAGCCACAATACCCATCACGATGTTATCCAGCGTGCTCATTAACATCTAAGTCGCAACCCAAGCGGGAAGCGGATTGCACGAATGAGTCATATACACGTACATTTCACAATATAGAATGCATTTAATGGGACTCTGGCTGTTTGTTTTTTTTTAACACTACATCGGTGGAAAGCACACATAAATAATCAAATGTATGAGAGTTTAGTTTCATTTCTCTTCCTCATTTTCAGGACGCACTCTGGCTCATTATCACACTGTCACCGACTTCTTCCATGAACGGAGTCAACATAACTCCACTGGTGTGAAAGTGGAAAAAATGGCTGCCGTGAAAAAGGCTACTTGAAAATATGTCTTTCATTGGATTCATAGGTTGTTGAAGTCATATAATGTGACACTTTACCATTACATTATTTATTTTATTAGACGTTGTCTGCGGTTTGATCAGGAGCAGCATGTGTAACAGTGTATCCATCAACATATTTTGATTTTGTTTTTTGCTACTGGTTTCTCTTAATTTACAATTTATCAAATGTGGCACAGTACAGATGTTTTTTGAAGATTTCTTGCCGCCAGTACACATAACTTATGGTGATAACCCCCCAAAAATTTGCAATTTGTTGACTAATTGTTTGTATTACAGATATGGCTTTAAATGATGCACAAATTTGTCAAGATTGTCCATATATGATGATTCATTTCATGTAATGATTATCTCAATGTAATCAAATAATTCTTCCAGTCTTGTCTCATCATCCAATGGTACGCTCTCTTCTTCCACACATAAACATGTGCACACCTTCTGTTTAAGAAACATACACCGCTCATGGATTCCTGCCGCAGTAATGACAGGTGTGACAGCATGAGTGGTTTTCTGGAGTCATCTAAAATGCTTATGACAGCGCTGACTGCATGAGATAGAACTCATTTCTTTTGACATTAATTAGAAAGAACTGGTGACAAATATTTATAAAACATGCAAATAACAATCTCATCCTGTCTTTGGACAAACTTCCATTTTACTTTGCTACTTTGAGTTGCTGTCTTTTTATTTTTTATTTATAATTACTAGAAAACAGGGATGCACCAAATTGGACTTTTCGCCAAAAACTGATACTGATATATACTCTATATATACGTTGTTTCTTTTGCCCATCTGCAGAGGTCATTTAGCCTTTTTTTTAAGATATAACATGTAACATTT
The DNA here is from genome assembly GCF_019176455.1 of Solea senegalensis. NCBI lineage: Eukaryota > Metazoa > Chordata > Actinopteri > Pleuronectiformes > Soleidae > Solea > Solea senegalensis. Next base: position 2,530,430 of record NC_058032.1, read on the forward strand.
TAGCATTAAAATATATAAAAAAAACAAAATTAATGTTATACACACTATATTTGTTTGATCCATCACAATTTAAACCAAAGGAATATTGACGGTTATGAACTGTTTCATGTTGGATGCCTCATTTCATGATGTATTTTGCTTTGAGGAGCAGCTGCTATGTTTCACGCAGGGTTTGTATAAATATAAAAACATTTTAAAATGTTGTAAATCCTCAGGACACGTTTGTATGAAGGCATTGTGTGGTCCCTTTAAATATTTCACAATAAAAGCCAGAATGAAATGAGGTTTCTTTGAAACAGCTACTGGACGTGCCGATCAAACTAAACTAAACTAAAAACAAACGGGAAAAACTGGATACTTTGGGTCAATTAAACAGGAAGTGAGCTGATCCAACACTGCCCCACGGTGGGAGCAGAGAGAATGAGGCCCCTTGCGTCAGAAATCACGTACTGCGTGTTTAATATCAGCTTTTACACTTTGATTTGTTCTAATCTCATTTACAAAAAAGAAAAACATCCATCTCAGTGTCCCGTCAGCCTGACTACAGATGCTGACACAAGCTTTGTGCAAACTCCTCACATTTAATGTTTGACTTTCAACTGTTAGTTCAGCATGTGTCAAATATGATGAAAAACCAGGACATACACCAGAGGGTGAAATTACATATATGAGAGAAATATTGTTTTATTGGCTCCACCACTGGTGGGTTAAACCAATATCAGCTATGTTTTTGCAAACGTGAGGGGGAGCAGATATGGAGGGATAATGATTAAGTTAAACAGATTTTATCCAACATCCAATCTTGTCATGGATCAAATTTGCAATGAAGGTTTAATAAAAACACCGTTTTTCCACTCCTATTTTAAACTATATATAGAAACATTTTTGTGGTTTTCATGCTGTACAAAATCCACTGTTATGAAACAAAAAGGAAGTATTTTTAAGATGTATCTGCGATGTGCTTGTGCTGCTCGTCTTTGTTGACTGAATAATTGAAGTTGTCGGGAATAAACACATTATTTTACCGTGTGTTTTTGTGCTGCACGTATTTGATGATATTCTCTTCACATTGCCTTCAGGTGAAAATCCTTATGCATTCATCACACTTAAATTTAAAAACAAACAAACAAACAAACAAACTCAAATTTAGTACGGTCTCCAGATCAGAGACTCTCCATAACGCTCGACTTCAACAGAAGCACCATCGAGAGCATTTCGACCAGCTGCATCTCTGTGTGCTCCGCCGTCTGCACAGAGGCCGAGTGTAATGATCTGAGACAGGTCGTGAGCGGATCATTGGGATGGAGCGGCAATGTCTACAAACCGCATATACCAACAGAGTGGAGGGAAAAACAACAACGCCTGCATTTTCATGGACAGTACTCAGATCAATCACATTTAGTACAAACAAGCTGAGGAACTGTGGCTTCCATCACACCTCTCCCTGTATCAGTAACAATAACACCACACACACACAAGCAACAATGTGCATTTCACATTTGCAGTCTTCATACTTGCTGCTGCTTCTGTTTAGTTATTTATTTTTGTGAGAAGTGGAGACGGGAAACAGCTCACGTTATATCGACATTTTCTCCAAAATCATTTTCTGTCCCCAGACCCTCAATATCCATACTAGCTTGGCAAACAAACACCAATTTACCTCAAAAAGTACTAGTGGTGGGTCAAAATATCGACGTGGTGACGTATTGTCGTCCTTCCTCGTGCCAGTCCATAATCGATACGCCAGAGTAAATACCTAGATTTTAATTAACAAATGAAGGCGCTCTGAAGTAAACAGTCCCTGACACTTTAACTCGCCGAGTGTCACTACTTCATGTCTCCTCACGGCGGCGCTGCTCAAATGAATGAGGGGAAACTTGGGTGGAAGTTACCTGACTGAAGAAGAGGGAGTTTACGGCGGGATAACGGAGGAGAACGCTCAGCTACGTTGAGAGACGTTCAATACACTCTGTAGATTGACAGAATCACAGAATTGTTGTATCGCGATAGTATTGGTATCGTGAGGTACTCTGTGATTCCAATCCATTAAAAAAGTACTGGAAAGTCTGTTTATCAGTGTTATCTGCAGTTCAGGGTTTTCAAACTGGGATTCAAACTGTTGACCTTCTTGCTGTGAGGCAACAAGGCTAGCCACTGTTGTTATTCAATTAGTGATGTTGTAATCAAACAAGACTTCACGCTGTAAAGTTTAAATACATGTACATTAACTCTTCTTCTGGTAAGACAGAAAAGTCCAGTTTTTAATTTTCCTTTGAGTTGTGTTTTTGTCTTTATCAACATGACTAACGATAACTTACAGATAACAATGTTTTGGTTTTGTCGATAACAAAAATGAAAGCAGTGCGCCGGGCTTTAAAGTTAATTATGTGTTTGAAAGTAAGCAGAGTGGGCAAAGGACCGAACAGGCTGCTTCTGTCTGACGAACATCCTGCCCATTCTGCCCAACAACAGCAGTGATAGTAGCACTGCGAGCTGGTAAAATACGTGCAGATTTATAGTATTTGTGCTCACTTTGCCCAAAAGTACAAACCACAACCATGTTATGATGCTGCTGTGATCATATGAGAAACTTTACTGAGCCAAATCAGCAAAAACAACTTCACTACTGTAGAAAGTTTTTTTTTTTTTAGCCAATGGACTAATCACACATTCTTAATGGCAACCTTACAGCTAACAGTATTATAGTATAGTATAGGTAAAATGTCCCCTTTCTTTTGATGGCGCTAACCTTAAAGCATTAGCACTTTGGTGACAAAAAGCTTTGAGATGATTGATCTGAGTCTAATGGACAAAACCTGGGTAGACTTTACGACAGTCATTTATTATAATTTGACAGACATCTCTAAAGCCTGCACCTGTTTCAGCACAGAAGTCATGATTGATTTCGCTCTCCTCCAGATAAATTCGGGAAAGCAGTCATTCATAATCCTATTTTCACAGGCACAAGCGGCACATTAGCAGTGTGAGGAGTGAGGGGGCACAGACATTACACCATCACCATTTTGATTAGCATACCGTTTCCTTCGGAGCATAATTCTTCTGCTTCTTGGCATTTCAAAGTGCATTTTGTTACAGCTGATGTCATCAACACAATATCCCTTTAATGGATTCTCAGTGTCTGCTGGATGCTTGATTGCTTTAAGTATTATGTTTTTGAGTCATTTACATACTAAACACGATCTTCCAACAATCTAACTTCAGCGACACGCCAGAATCTTGCATCAACCTCCGAGCAGTAAAACTTTTTTTTTATTTTTTTTCTTGGTTACAGGCACAAGCTAATCAGTCAGGGGTGAAATAGACAGAAGAGAAAAGAAAACAGTAACAGTTCTTATAACCTATGGCAAATGATTTTAATAATTAATGAAAGTGTCCACATAAGGCCATAATTTAAGTGTGATGTCATAGTAAGAGCCGCACTAACAAGGAAAAGGGGCACGCGGGGAAAATAAGCAACATGTTAACTGCAAGACGGTCGTCTAGTATCAAAGTTCCCTCGATGGCCCACTGTTTAAACGATGCTTACTACAGCATCTCTGCTCTGCACCTATTTATTTATGGGCAAGAATCAAGTGCTGTGGATGCAGGATGAATACAGACACGCTGAGCTAAAAATACCGGTGTAAATGAAGGGCAAGCTGCACAAGCCAGCATTTTGGGATACACCACTTCCATGTCCAGGGGAAAACTTGCTGCCATGACTTACTTTGCTATGGAAATTGTAGAATTACTGCCCAGTTCCATGGCTCCACTGATTATTGCAGTTGTTGTCTGGAGGTAGACTGATAATCAGGCCAATAACCTGTTATCATTTAATATTCAGGCAGTTATGTGATCATTTAGACTTTCTTTTTATTGAAAAGACTGCAAGTGAAGCAGTTTTTATATCTATTTTATATATATGTATATATATATATGTATATATATATATATATATATATATATAAATATATACATATATATTATATTTAATTCCAGTTTAGCAAATGGAGGACAAAAAATGGAAATTGGCTATATCTATATATATATATATATATATATATATATATGTATATATATATATATATATACATATATATATATATATATATATATATATATATATATATATATATATATATATATATATATATATACACATTTATATACACATATACACATATATACATAGGCAAACAAAAAAAAAGCATGGTCCAAAGAAAAACCCCACATACAATTTTACATGCTCGAAGAGGCCAAAAACACAAATATAAACAGTTAATCTGTAAGTCTTAGTGAACATTTGTGCTAAATTTGAAAGGACTCTCTCACACACACACACGTGTGCATAAGTAGGACATCCTTAAGTCCCCTAATGGTACAAATTACATAATGTGCATTTAAATGCTACACCCCCAGGTCTTGATGTTTTGTTAGCTTATATTTATGTTTCCTTCTCTCAGGATAGAAGTGGGAGTTCTGCTGTACGTTGCAGATTTTTTCAGGTCTCTCCGTAGGGGTTGGAGCTGTGGGCGTGGCCTGGGGAGCTGTTGGTTTCATGGTCTCCAAACCTTTAGTTCTGTTAGAATCTCTGTGAAATAGTGTAGTAAGAACTTGTAAGGGTTAAAGTTGCAGATCGTCCGTCACCCCCTGTGATTCTGATTCCATCGTTCCCTGATTCCCGCGCCCCTTCTCCGGTCACACAGGGAGAGAGAGAGAGTTTCTTTTAACAGAACTTTGGTAAGTTATGTGTTATTTATCTCTCTTTTCCGTTACTTGTCTCGATTGCTTTCAGGGAACTTGGAGCAGTGTGGTGCAGAAGTGAGGACACAGGCAGATTGTCAAGGATTGCCGTTGTCGAAGCAGGCACTTTTTTTAAAAATCGGTGGATCACATTCCTACGAGGCTAAAACTTGTGATTATGATAAAAATACGACTGTCAAAGTCCCACTGAACGTCCGGGATTATTTTTACCAGAAGAATCCACTTTTGAAACTTTACATGGACGCGTCTCGCTGTTGTCAGCCCCCGCTCGGTTCAGTCATGACATAAAATACATCACATGTGGCACAAGAATGAGTGGAGCTGATGGGTTTCATCAGCATGAGGTAAACTCATTTGGTAATGATTTGATTTGGAACAAAAATGTGGTTATATCTTTAAGTTCCAAACTTCAGCTTTAATTGATTTATTTTATTTGCTCCATTTTGATTATTTTAGGGACTTTGGGTAGTCATTATAGTACATTATTTGCCTTTGGTTTTAGGGTTAGTAACATAACTTTTCTTTGGCAGAATCTTGGGTTGTTTTGCCCATGGTTCACCCAGAAGACTTTGCCTTCGTGTTTTGGATATGAACTCTGAATGTTGTGCCCTAACCTCCTAGACAGGGACAGAATATTAAAGACTCCATGACACAGGTCTGGGCCTTCCCATTATTTACATATTTTCGGTTAAAATGAGCTGCGAGGTTGGCGTTTAGAGTAGCCAATAGTGCCGCTGCAGCTACGACACAGCATGAAGACACACACTAGTTAAATAAGGAACACAACTCTCTGTTGTGGAGGACTTCTCGCCCCCACCGTCAACTATATCTGTGGAGTTAACCTAAGAGGAGGCTAAAAGTCATGTTTCTCAGGAGAAAAGCCCACATATGGTTGACCTGATTCATTATGGTGGGGAACAGCTCTGGAGGGAAAGACGGAGGAAACACAAGCTCATCCCCATGAGTCGATGCGAGTGATATTTTGGCTGCACCGCGTTGGAAGGAAATCAGCGTATTCCCCCGAGTATGAGATGATTCATCATCATAATACATAAATATGGGGAAGTTACTAGTGCTTCTCCTGGCTATCACCAGGCGCCGAGGCATAAAAAGAAAAGATTTAGTGAAATATTATATTAGTCCATTTGGAGAGTGTGTCAGCTATTATCCATGCGAGTCACAGTGTTTACTAAATTGTGTGTGGATTCATTCAAGCAGACGCACTCACCACAGTTCTCCTCGTCGGCTTGATTCCCACAGTCATCAATGCCATTGCAGTGCAGGAGCTGAGGGAGGCACAGAGTCAGGTTTCCACAGGGGAAATATCCCAGCGGACAGGTTGCCTTCTCCTCTGTGATATTGACAGCTGTAAAAAAAAAAAGCAGAAAGTCCAAGAATATATGGTCAATCATTTATGAACTGTCAAATTTCAACCAATCTTCTTTCTCATGATCATATGATAAAGCATGAACATGCTGGAAGAAGGAGAGCTCAGTAATGGTGCGAGGAGTCCGCGTGAGCTCTCCTCCGCCTTTGTCACCCAAAAGGAAAATCTCTAAGAATGACCTTGGCAAACTTGAATGATAAACAAAGAAAAAGGTCTCCGAGTGTTTCACGTCTCAAATCATGTAAAATTCAGCAACGCTCTCTGCTCTGAGACGCTGGGGGAGTTGAGCTCTGCACAGTCACGCTTTAGTGAGGACCAAAGTGTTTGTGCAGAATGTGAATGTAAACACATTAGTGTCAAAATACTCTTCAATAAAAACATTCACCTGACTGGTGCCCATCAAAGTGTGTGTGTGTGTGTGTGTGTGTGAGTGAGACTGTCCTTTCTTCCTGACATACACTTTAGTGGGGACCAAAGCAAACGAGTGGGGCTGTTCATCAGTTTTAATAAAAGTCCTGCACTCGGTTTCCCTCTTTCTCCATCACTGGTACGTGCAGCCTCACGGCAGGCTGTTCATCTGTTATTCATTAAAGAGGTTTTTGCATGTTAAAGGTTCAAGTGAAGACACATTTGAAGGACAAAGACAAAGCAGCTGGCTACTAAACTAAAGACTGGATTCACCTGTGATGTACGCTGATGGTTTTTATGTCGTGAGGGGTTTGGGGGAGGACTTATGAGCCATATTTTTAGACACACCTAATAAAATCCTGAAGAGAAGACTGGAGGGAAACTGTTTCCACTCTTTATAATCCATAATTCTTTACTCCATATTATGTGAAGAGGATATTTGTTTCGCATGGTCCAAACCAAAGCCAGTGGGCCTAATCAGCCCTTGCATGTTCCACTGCTGTGCCTCTTCAATAAACCGTCTTTTGTGGCTTCTGTTGTACTTTACAGAATCTCAATTACGCAGAAAACCTGAACAAAGTGTGCAGTGCATGTAAAGGAGACTTAAATGTGCTCTGCAAGCTGTGGGAGAGAATTACCCTTTCAGTTTCTGCCATTGGGCATCTAACGTGACCTGCCCCTGCTTTAATACAAAGTGGACAGGCTAATTACAAGCCACCTGTGTGTATTATTGACCGAGTGTTTACTTGCATACCAGCACCGGCAGCCAAATAAGAACAGATGTGAAGTGATAAATCTCCTCATTACCTGCAATCCATATAATCGTCTATGTTAAATAGTTAGTCATGCCATGGCCATAAGTAGCTTAGGACACACTGTGCTCAGCTATTCATGGAGATATTGTAGAGCTGGCAACATCACAGCATCCAATTAAACAAATACATCTCAACTGACCTGATTATCTCAAGGTATAAATCATCTCCCTCTCTCTGTAGATCAAGTGTTTTGAAAAGTGCCGGTTTACTGAATGTGTCTCTTTCTAAATATGACTGGATTTTATGTAACAGTTATTCAGGCTTCATGAACAGCCAATCATCCTTCTGGCTCCTCAAAGACTCTGTGACCTGCTTCCGACTAGAAATAACAGTTGGATGTATATTACAGCTCTCACTGAAGATATAAAACCCAGTTTGAATGTGGGGGCTTCCGGGGTCCAAGTACGTTAATGAAAACTTTTGCATAGCATGTGCTTTAGTCTATGGGCATAATGTGATGTCATATGTTATCTACTCAGCCAACGAGAACATTTGAACACAATGTTCAAGAACACAACACAGGCCTTTGTATTTCAAATTGTACTCTGGCATAATTGAAGCTGCAAACCCTGTGAAATTATCATCTCTCAGTGAAAAAAAACCCCAACACTGATGTGCCTTATTTTCTTGGCTTCATGTTGCTATATAAAGAACACAGCGTTGATTGTTTTCTTTGACATGGTTTGCTTTAACGATTATCCGAGGTTTCTGTTCACTTAACACTGACACTTAACACTGAAATTCCCATCTCACTGGTGCTCAACTAATGAATAACTGCATTAAATTGTACCCTCATGCAGACCAGATGGGAGGAGGTTTTCGAGTGTTGAGTGTTTTGTTTGTACCAAATGAATTTCAATGATCTGTGGAGTAAACTTATAATGAAATTGTGTTTGAAATAGACGTCGTCTAATTTCTGGGAGGTCAAACATTATCACGCAACATCAGATTTAAATATTCCCATGGTCCACCACTTTTTTTAATGCGAGGTAACAGATGGAGAAAGTAAAGTCATGCAGTCGTCCCCCAACTGCAGTTAAAGAACACAACACTGTGATCCACTGTTTTGGAAACAGCAACTCACCCAGTATGAAACTAATCAGAGGAAGAACATACACAAGGGTGCAGGTGCGCACTTAGTGGATAATAATGCAATTCGGGCGCCTGCTGCCTTTGTATTTTTTCACGTGTGCCCTGTGAGCACAGCTTGGCCTTGGATGCTCTTTTAATGCACTCTTTCCCCTCCAGAGAAAATAAGACAGGGATGTTATGTCGTTTTGATGACAGATTATGCAGACTCATCTGTTAGTTTCATGCTAGTTTGTGTGGACACGTGTCACGTGGCCAATAGGAGCGGCTTCACTCTCATCGGCCTTATGATTGGTTGGAGGCTCGTGTCATGGGTCAGGTTGCCTCAAAGCTGGAAACGGAGTCTCACAGGGAGGCTGAGAAGTCTAGTTCACCCTCAGCTGAATCACTCATTTACAAAAGAGTTGTCCTGACGATGTGCAGGTCTGATCTGCAACGACAGGAAACCTTTGGTTGAGGTCCTGAGTTAGTAAATCAATTAAGGGGTTCACATACTTTTTCCACCCTGCACTGTGAATGTTTCCATTGTGTGTTCAATGAAAACAGAGATATTCGTGTAATAATGTGTTTGTCTATTTTTGTGACTTAGATGAAGATCGTGACCAATTTATGCAGAAATCCAAAAGGGTTCCACATCCTTTTTCTTGCCGCTGTACCAAATCTCAAAATCACTGACGACCACTGATGTTTGTTGTTGCTGATGTTATTATTATTATATTATTGTTTGGTCATTTTGAACAGAAATTGCATGTTGCATCTTTCATCTGAAAGCATTTATGAAGCATTTTCCCTTCATCAAACCGCCGGACAACCGATCAGTGGAATTCACTTCTGAAGGTTCTCATGGGCTTTGAGTTCTTTGAGGATTCAGTCATCGTTCAACCTGTTTGCAGCCGCCTCACTTTACTGCCTCAGTCCGTGCTGAAATAAAACCCGTCACTTTCTCTGTGCAGAGAGGGAACGTCGGCTGGCAACGTGAGACCTGACACTGAGAAACACTGAGTCGTGTGGAGCTGATAGACTTCATCAGCATTGTGTGAACTCATCATGGCAATAGTTTCAAGGAATCTGTCTGACTGTTAATGGCAAAACTGTCCCAACGGTTTGTTTAAAAGGCTTCACATCTTGCAGGTGATTAACTGGTGGCACCAGGTGAGTGAAGTGCATATGCAATGACCTGGGAGAGGCACAAACAAATATTTCTGTCTATTAAAAGGTCAAGTGTGTAATGTTTTGGGATGGATTATTGGCATAAATTGAATGCACTACTCGTACGTATGTTTGTATGGATGGATAATTGCTTGAAAATAAGAATAGTTTGCTTTCCGTAGCCTTAGACTAAGCGTTTTATATGTACTTTATGTAAGGGCCTTGCTTTATGAGCAATGCTAAATTCTACAGTAGCGCAGACAGACAAAGCAGCCAGATTAAGCAATTCATTCAATCTTTAATTAATTAATTCAAATATCTCTCGAGGGGTTAGCGTTAGGGTTCACTTGACAGTCTTAGCAGGTGACCAGAGTGATCAGAGTGTGCAGAGCTGACTCTGACGCTTTCGACTGATTGTCTTCTTTAGCAATTTTTTTATCTTTCTGTTAGGTTTCTGTTAAGTACAGGCACGTAACATTGAAATTCCCATCTCACTGCTGCCCAAAAATATAAAATGATAGGGCCGCACGCCGCCTGCCACCACATCATCATGCTGAATGAGTTCAATAAAAGGATTTCCATCTGCTAATGATATCTCTGTGATTACATAACAGCAGAGTACAAATAAGCAAGATTTTGTATAATGAAGGAAAGAAACAACTTTGACGGTCTGTTTTTCTGTCGCCCCAATCAACTGATTGTTGTGGGTGGAGCTGGTCTAGGAACACGTTGGTACTAACCCCACCCGGACCGCACCACATTTTACTCTGGTACCCCAAGGGAAGTGTGCTGAAAATGAAATGGTTGAGGCCAATTATTTTGGTAAAAATGAATTATGATGCTTTAGCCTTCATGACTGTTTCTTTCATTTGTTTGTGTTCTCCGCGGCCGCTGCAAACAAATTAAAACGGCACTCTTGTCTTCTTCTGATGAGCAAAAAAGGGCACGGATGCAGGCTAAGCTGGGCTCTCAGTGCCCTCTGCTGGACAACTTGGTAGTTGCTTCAAACAGTCATGTTGAAGCAGGCTGTTTGGATCTCTTTTTGTCGATTGATCATTTCAATAACCGATGACTTTTGTTTGCTATCAAAATAGTCATAAGTTGCAGCCCTTGGTTGAATATCATTCTTTAAGACACTAATGGCATTTCACTCAAGGCTCCAATGTCATCCTGCAGTTAACAGTTGCATTGGAGTGGAAAAAATAAAAAATAAAAGTATTAGCACTTATTGATAAGTGATGACCAGGGACAACATTTAAAAGGAGACAATGAGCAACTGCAGCTTTCAAAAACAAGTCAAATTAACTTCTCATTTGATTTTTAGTAAACATTTTCCTGAGGAGTTAATAGTGTCAGATGTTGATTTTGTTAATTATGTTCCCATTTTTTTTAAAAAAAAGATGAGTAAGTTTAACACATATGAATGGACACTGAAACCATAGTAGCTAGCAAATGTAACAATAAGGTTAATATAGCCATTCAAATAATAATAACTTCAGATTTTTACTACTTATTACTAACAGAGCTCTGCAAAAAAAGAGTATTGGTGACAGCCCCAGTTGTAAGGAAATGCATATTTCCATTTATTTGTATTTATGGATATGATCTGTGTCTTTAACATTGAAGAACTTTTAATGATTCCCAATAAATACTCTATCCAGAGCCAGGAGCATTACTTTAACTGCTTATTTTTTTAGTCACTGCAGAGGAGCTGCAGTGAGAGCATCAATTATCTGTCTGTGCAGCCCGTCAGTGATTTTAAGTTTGGGTTTAGCTCAGTAGCCCTGAAAACCAGAACACCTCAAGACTACAAATTACCTGACGACTACAATGGCCAAGAGTAATGGTCTTTCTTCACAGTGTAAATTACATGGTGCAGTAGAGGATAGACCAGGCTCATCGTGGTGAACACTGGGTCACTTTTGGGGCCAGCTTCATTGGGGCTGGTCCAGAAGAGTCAGCAGTCACTCAAACTCAGATTGTGTCATGTTAAGTTGCACTTGTCCACACTACTCATACAACAGCGGGTGGCCAACTAACTTCCAGAGGAAATAGGACTGATCTCTATTCACAATTGAAGGAATCATTAACTGACAAGAACTCCGATGTAGGGCTACTACTAAACAATTATTTTAATTAAGAATTTCTATGTTGATGAGTTTAATTGTTCAGGTGTTTTGTCCACAGAGCAAAGATTTGATGTCACAGAGAAGAAAATAAACCAGTACATATTTGCATCTACGAAGATGAAACAAGAGAAGTTGTAATGTAAGAAATGTAAGGAAAAAGCACATTTTCAAATAGTTGGTGATTAAATTAGTGGTCAACCACTTGAAAGCTTCTGGGACATTTCCCTGGACTCCACTACACTCACGATCGACCATTTTTATTATTCAGTTTATTTGTTACCAAGGGGTTTTCATTGGAATGGTAACTTAAAATACAGTAAGTTTGCTCTGCATTCTCAGTCCATGTTTTGTTTGTTGAGACAAAAAGGAAAATACGAGAGAAAGAACCACAGAAATACCAACAGCATTATTTTTGCTTGCTTCCTTCCTTCTGCTGGAGACCTCCAGCACACAGCAGAGGCAGTTACTCTTTGAAATGTTCTTTTTTTTCCCTTCTTCCCAGACCCACAAATCCATTGTTCCAGCTATATAATTCAATTAAACATAATCATGCAACGTGACTCACTTGACACGTGTACAAATGAATGTCCTGACTTACTGAAACCCTCACTGAATACCAAAGTCTCAAGTTTGTGAAATCCTTTACATTGGTCTGGAGCAAAATTAAAGAAAACCATCACATAAGATACACATCTGTATCAACATCAAAACAACTGAGGCTGCAACTAACGATTAATCTGTCAAATAGTTTATTTGTTAATCAAATAGTTGTTTGTTCCACTAAATGTCAGAAAATGACAGTCCACAAAAGGTTTTTCTGCTTCAAAGAAATTAAAAACCAAACAAAATCAAATCAAAACAAGTGGCTTCTTGGATGAGAGGTGGACGTCTTCAACAAATCTCAAGCAAGTCCATTTGCCCACAGAATATTTACACTCTCCACAGATCAATTGATGGGTAATTGATTAAACACTTTGTCTTTGCAGCCCTCCAACAAACATGTGCACTGGACATAAGTTCCTGTCTTCAACCACAACCTTCGAGGTGAATTACTGCATGTGTTTGGACAACATTTTCTTTAATTGTGAAACTGTCCTCTGCTCAGGATGAACGACAACAAGAGCAACTGGATAGTGACAAGAGTGGCAACAGCTCACACATTCACATGTTTGTGCAGCAGTCACTTCTGCAGCACTGCAATGGATCTTAAAGAGGCTTAAGGGGAAGACATATAGACATAAAACAAAAAAAAAATACAATGAGATCCTGGGGTAACAGCACATAATGCAATATAGAGGACTGGATACACTCCCTAAAAATATCCAGCTCTACATGAACATTGGGTTCCCTGCTATGTTCCTAATACACATAACAGAGATTCCCTCTTCAAACAACCAGCGACTCCCCGTCGACAAACACAACCTCAAAAATCTCTCATTTACCAAATTGCCTTCCTAATCTCCCTCCTTCTCGTTACCTTCTCTGCAGATTGCACTGACACAAAGGAAAACTGAATGCATAGTTTAAAAATAACAACAATAGGTAAAAACCATACATTTAGGTGCATCCATCCATCATTTGGTGGGGAAAAAAAAGAGAGAAGTTGCCGAACTTACCGGACACTCCATATGCGAGCACGAGAGCCAGAAGAACTCGCATGGTCGCCTGCGCCCACTTTAAGTTTGTGTAAAAAGGAATATTAAAAGAAAACATCTGGGGCATGGTGATCGAAGTAGAGAGGAAAGGGAATCTCTGTGCGTAAAACCAAAAGTTCGCTTCTTCTCGCTGCTGCGTGGAGGAGGAGGAGGAGGAGGAGGACCAGCGGCTACTTCGCAGGGTCGAGTCGATCTGGAGTCACTTCGACAGAGGGACAGGTCTAAAAAGGATCGTTTGCCATCGTGACGCACGAGCAGCGGAAGCAGCAGCAGCAGCAGGAGAAACTGCGGGCGCACAGGTGCAGCGCGCGCACAGGGGTGGAGGAAGGGAGAAACAGAGGAAGGAGGAGGAGGAGGAGGAGGAGGAACGATCTGGAGTGAGAGGACTAATGCGTTCAAGAGCACCACGATATCCTCCCCTTTATCTCTCTCTTTCTTTTCTTCTTTCCCCTCCCTCTTTCTTTTGTAGGAGGTCAGTGCGTATAGAGTTTTTATTTTCTCGTTTTTATTTTATCGCGGAATTACCTGAGATCATTTCCTCCTGTCTTATCCGTTGTCAAGGCTCCTCCAAAGCAATCAGTAGCACAATAAGTAAACTGGATGTTGTTGTCAGCATGTGTTTGTCCCGTCCTGTCACTTTCCACATAAACACACACAGACAGTGGCTTTGGACTGACAGGCAGGGTGACACAGTGCCAGTGGTTAGAGGCTCATCCAACACAACAGGCTCAGTGTGTCTGTCCTCACTCCATTGACGTGTCTGTGAAATCGAAAAGAACAAATGAATACAGAGACATATCGACCGATAAGAGTTCTTTCTTTTATGTCCGATGCCGATACCAGTCCGTGCAACCAGTCAGCTGATATTCATTTATTTTTTTCTTCAGATGATTAACAGTTCAATCACAAAGAAATTCTACATAAAATTCTCACTCACTCACTCACTCGTCCTCTACCGCTTTATCCTCCACAGGAGGGTTGCATGGGGGTGCTGGTGCCAATCCCAGCTGACAGGGCGAAAGGCGGGTTACACTTTGGACAGGTCGCCAGTCCATCACACGGAGACGAACAACCACTCTCACACCTACGGTTAATTTAGAGTGTCCAATTTGCCTAATCTGCATGTTTTTGGGCTGTGGGAGGAAACCCACACACACACACACACACACACAGGGAGAACATGCAAACTCCATGCAGAAAGGCTCGTGTTCTGATCGGGTTGGGAACACCGGTCTTCTTGTTGCAAAGGTGATACATAAAATTGCTTTATTTAAATAAACTGCAGTGAACAACACAAGCCTCTCATCCATTTTGTAAATGATTGTCCCATTAAGAGCCCAGTAAACAGCGCATGTCAATCACAGTGACCGCTGGTGCTAGGACTTTTAGAACTTCAGTCGACTTCTTCTTTAGCTCCACCCTCTCATCCAAATACTGTCTCTTTGTAGTCGAAGCTTCAGCAAAAACAAAATGCCGTGCAAATCCATTAAAATACCCCATTTAGTGCTGGATTAATCAAAATTCAGCATAACAGTGAAAAGGAAGTGAAAGACCAACGATGTTCATCCAACACAGCGGGTACTGCCTTCATGAAAACAAAAGGTAATAAACAAAATGAATCCTTTGGTAGTTAAAAGGCAGTTATTTCCCTCAGGAGTTAGTTTAAGACATAAAAAGGAGTTGAATGCAGTTGTTTCACATCTGTTGGAAGTTTAAAGGCCAATTGTTTTCCCCAACAACTCTATTTAACGTTGTTTACTCGAGCATCACTTAGTGAACCTCTTAAAGGAAACCCAAGACATGGTTGACTCAATCTGCTCCCCACACACACACAAACACACACACACACACACACACGCAACCGGTCTGAATATAAATGCTGAACTTCCTTTATTGCATGTTGTCATTATGCGTGATGCAAACAAATGTAGAACAATGTATTTTAGGTTGGTTTCTTTTAGATTAGATTTGCTATGCTATATCTCAATAGTGATAAAATAGACAACCAGAAATATATGACATACTGTTATGACCCTTGGTCACAAGTTTTGGGTTTGTTTAGCACTTTTATTTCCAGTATCCCTCCTCCTGTGTGAGTGTGTCTGTGTGTCTGTCTCCCAGGTGGATCTCAGCAACCAGGTGGCACACTGTGAGTTAATTGGAAGAAATAATTGTGGTATTGTTCGGGAAAAAAAATGTTTATTTTTAAGCAGTAGAGAGAAGCCATTTTGTTTCATCTTTCTGTTCTCTGGTTATTAGTTAGCTATTTTTTTGGTCATTTATTTTCAGTTTTCTTTTTGCAGGTAACAATAGGTTTGAAAAGAGAAATTTTGGTTTGTTATTTTGGCCTCGATCCTCTCGGAAAATGAATAAAACTGCTACACTTGTTTGTTACCCCTGGTTGCCCCAGGCCAGGGACGTAACATGTGCCACCAACTCGAAAACTGTTTTACCAACCGCACAGAAAAAGCCATTTGTCCGGAAGTCATTATCTGCAAAGTAGGATGAAACTTCTTTTTCAAGGGCTTATTTGAGGTTGTTAAAGAAAGTATCCCATGCTTGACATTATTGTACATTACCAGTGTGTTTCTGGCAGTTTGACATGCCTTGTGTTGCCGGGTCGTTAGATACAAACAAGCCCTGTGGGGTCTCGCTAAGTCACAGTAGCTTATAATGTCTTGCCAGTCAACAAATTTACACCAGTGAATGCGTCCTCTAATGCATCTTCAAATCCTCCCTTTGTTGTTGTAAAATGAGATAGCACATTTATTTTATTTTTACTCCAGATGCTCTTCTTTGGGTGCATGTTAGAATTCTGAATCAATCCACGGAGATAGATCCGAGGAGAGCATGGCAAACACGGTCTCACAGTTTGTCAGCCTAATTTTGACTCGAAGATGCCGTGCGTAACTTTTGTAACACGTCTGTTACATTCAAACATTGTCAAATTAGTTCACACAATACTAATTAAGCCTTTCACAGAAAGTCGTTTGTTTTGTGTCACTTGTAAAGAAAATCCCCCCCTTTGTCAGGTGTGATAGTTTTGCTTGACAGAGAACCTCAGATGAAGGATGCAGGTTACAAATAATGCGTCTGTTCACAGAGACCAAACAGGCAGAACAATAACAAGCGCGGGAACTTTAAAGATTCTTAAAACCACATGTTTAAGTGGCTCAATGTTTAGGACAGGAATGTAAAACGACCAAGGACTGGCCTTGAATTATGAGTTTGGATGTGTCAAGAACGTGAGAAGGTTAATAGAAATGGATTCATCCATGCAGCATATTTCACAGATGGATTCCTGTAAGAGCTGTGAATGGACGACTCGCAATAACAACCTTGTCTCCTGAAAATTACATTACAAAATCACAAGCCCAATAAGCAAGGAATGAATTTCTCTGAGCCGAAATCTGCGTTGCTCGTTAGTGTGACAGCGTTTTAAGAGCTTGTCGTAAACATTTTTGTGTGTTTTGGGGAAATGAGGCCGACGATAACCAGGGAATAGTTACATTTACAGATCGATAAACACTTTGTAAAGTCACATTTTCACACTGAACACATAAGCACAAAAGACCAAGCATGTTCACCAGATTAGTCCTAAATACAGTTAAGTGCAGCCAAGGCACGGGTAAAGCTTTTAGTGATTTGAGCTCTTTTCCATTTCAGGTTCCTCTGGCCGTGGCTTGATGGAAGGTGGTGATGAGAGTCATTGGTCATTGAATGTGTCAGGCATATGACGCATCTGTGGTTCAGTCTTAAGAGGCCAGATGTAGGGACGAGGATGATTTTGGATGCACAAAAAAGCACCAGGGTTTTTTTTCCTCATCTTATTTATCTATCTTTATATGCAAAGAATGTTTGTATGTCTTTGTTACAACCAGGCCTCGGGGGAAAACCCCATCACACAACATGAATAAGGAGACTGCCTCGTCCCATCTCCCAAGAAACCACCAGCAACAAGCTAAACAAAGCATTCTGAAAGTTTACTAAAAACAAACACAGCATGTGTGATGGCTGTGAGAGGGTCAAGGAAGTCCACTGCAGCTGGGATGATCAGGCCTCTTATGAAGTTTTTCGCCTCGACTTGAGTAACTCCTCAACGTGGGCGGGGTCATCATGGCATATGCGACACACACACACATTAGTGACTTTTAAAGCGGTTGTTTTCGATGCACTGGATCATAAAAATCAGTTCATTACAGTACTTCCTCCATGACTGGAGCACAGACTCTGTCTGACACAGAGACTGGCTATAGCAGCGGGGGTCGTGATGATCAGCAGTGCTGTCTCTGAATACATCAGACTCCTCTGTTAAATACTGAGATTAACCCATGTTTTCAGGATTGTTAAGTCTTTTTAACTGATCTACAGCCGGTCGTCGTTGTTTGGTTTGATTGTTGTGCCGCCAGTGCCAAGTCGCACTGGCGGAAACACGGCATTATACTCGAACCTCCTGTGCAGGACCAATCAGCTCCCAGGAACCACTCACACAGAGACTCTCTCTCACACACACACACACACACACACACATCATTCACTCAAACGTCAAACGGTTCGCTTCACTTGTTCCAAACTTGGTGACTTACCAAGGGCACCAGATACAGTATCAGTAGAAAAACAGGCACACATTCCCACCCTATATTAGGTATACTGCACTATAGGTTCTACAAACACAGCAACAATCTGCATCAAATCTTTTAGCATTTGGCGTTTAGCTGCTCTTGGGCTTTGTTGGTAAACTAAAATATTCTTGAAGGAAACACATTTCTGTATGAAACATGATTCAACATGAATGTAAACTGTGGGAAACAGTGTTGTCAAAAATAAAAGCCTACAGGTAATGCAAGGACAGTTGTATGTGACCTTTTCATCAAGCATTTTGTCCCTTGGTATAAATTCACACCTTGGTTGTGAGGTCAGCACCCACAAAAAAAATGTATTTAAAGCTTGAGCTCTGCTAAAGACGCTTATCACACAGAATTTTATCCCTGGCTTTATGCTTAAGGCTTAGGAAGGGAGAGAGAGAAAAAAAAGACCTCGATGTCGAAGAATGAATGAATGAAACATTAAGAATCCTAGTCATTTTAAGGGATTTGGAATGGGGGACTTGCTAATGCAAAAAACAAAACTTAACTTTGTGTTATTAACATAATGATTTGCACAAAGTTCAGTAAAAGTGACAACAATAAGAAGTCGAGCTATCGCAGAGTCACATGCCAGGTCACACATCCATCCCAAAATGTGCACGAGAACCACTTTTGATCCTGCATTTAAAGATTAAAAACATCTGTTAGAGAATGCATCCTGCACATAATGATAATTTAAAACATGTAGTATTAACTGCTGAGAAAGACATTTCTTATGCTGCCATTCTTTTTGTAAATTAAGTTTGAAGTTGTTTTCCCCTTTAGCTTCATTTACATAGACTGCTGGAGGAAGAAGTGTGGCTTAAAAATGAATTACAGATTACAGAGGCAATCATTTTCAAACCTCAACCGCACGAGTGGATCAAGTTATCTGCAGATCTCAGATGAGAAAAACCTGTAATTGAAAAACGGATCAATATTCAAAAGATGTGCAAAGATTAAAATGAAATAAAAAACAAAAATTAATTTGTAAGTGACAATAAATGACAGCAGTGTCACAGGTGATATTTCACACACAAGCAGCAAAACTGGCTCGCAATTCAGCTTTAACTGAAAATCTAATGCACGTGGTTGAATGTATGCATCTTACATGTTAAACTGCCATGGGACACTCCGGCCAGGAAAAGTCTAAAAAGGTCAGCAATGTATTATTAAAAATGAAATTGAAATATAAAGTTCAAAGATAAAACATTAAGCAAATGGTTGTCCCTCAGAATAGAAGCTTGTAAAATCCTATCTTATCTTTCACTGTCAATCACACAGTACATGTCATGCTTTTACCTCAATTTTACTACAAAAGTACGATAAAAAATGTCTTGTCTCTGGAGACTATGTCCACTGTCAGAGGAGGACACGGTGGAAACACGCTGTGTAACTAGCAAACTAACCCTAATACAACACTTTAGACCGTGTGCTACAGATCATTTAAATGGGGCCCAAGGTCTTGATGTGACTAAAAACACTCTCTTCAGGTTCCATCTGACTGGAACCTGGTCCACATGAACATTTGATCTCTGGGAACCTGCTGACAACTATGCAGACAAAAAAAAAAACAACAAAAAAATCAAAGCTATTGATCAAACCTGTAATGTGGATCAATCGTGACACAGTGTGCAGTGTGACTTCTATTGACATACAGTATATGCATCTACAGGCAATAACAATGAAGATCAAGAGTGTGTTCTCTGAGGACTTTTGGGGGTGACACCATATTAATCTGGGCTTTAATTTATACAAATCTAACTTCCTCTGTCTCTCCGTATGCAGCAGGCCGCAGGTGGCTATACTCTCAAGATTACTGATAACAAATTTAGACAAAACTGCATCGATGGAGCAAATAGCTCAACAGTGAACTGTTTCTCATGCTTGAAAAAAGAAATGGTCCCATGACTGCACAAAATGCCCCAATAATGGTTTAACTGGACTGTAACCACTGCTCTGTGCACACAGTTTAGCAGCAACTGTGAATTTTAATTATTAAGTTATTCAGAATGGAACGTTCATTCCTCTTATCGCTGTGCAGGTTTAGTGTCAGCTGTTGCACCACAGATTGACTCACCAATAGATGTCGTCTTACAGTTTGCCGGTGAAGCCAATCACGAAATAAGAATATAGTGAATAGCCACCAGGGGGTGACAACGGTATTTGCAAAAAGAACGCCATTTGAGCAGGGCTACGAGTTAATGGTGTGAGTCTTGTTCAATAGTTACATTTTATAATTATGATCCCATTGACAGGGAAATAGATGATAAATATGAGTGGCCACCAGTGCGACAGCTGCCATCATCCAGTTTGCAAAACATCACCTGCATGGATGCCGGCCAAATCGTAAATCTAGAGGATTGAAAAAGGGATTTTAGAAGTGATGTGATGACCAGTTGCCAACGATTTATCATCAAAATATCAAATTCTACTAAATAAAAATTGAGGATTTCCCATGCAAGCATTTTGACAATAGCCAGAAACTATGGTTGAGACTGAATGGTAAAAGCACATAAAGATAAATCCTGTAAAGTCCTCACTTTTTCTGCAATGCGCTGTTTCTGGAATTCAAAGACCACACACTCACACACACATACAGCTGCTTATCAGCAACCTTTCAGGTATTTTTCACTCCTTCAACTAAATAATCTCATTATGTTTAACTTCAGCCAAAGAACTGCAGGTGTATTTTATTTTTTCTCTATATATTATGAATTACAAACATAGGGTGGGAAATATTAGAATGAGTTTAATGCTGATAAAGGATATGTGTGTGCAAACACACAATGGAATTTAAAACATCTCCAAACGGCAGGTTGTCATAAAAGGACGAAGGCAGTCACTCAGGCTCAGCACGATTCCTGGGAAACGGGTGATGGTGGAGTTTCATCCTGCTAATGTTTGAGACCCACAGTATATGAAGAGCAGTGCAGCCAGTAAGAGCGCCCTCTCTCTGGTCAAAGTCCAACCGAGGTTTTTAAACAGCACCGGAAAGAGATGCAGATTTCATTGTGATGGAAGGTAGTTTTTGTATTGTGCATCAGTAATGCCAAAAGTATCCGGCCTACTCTACCTTTAAGTGTCTCTGAGTGAAAAACTCAAATCAAAACCATGGCTCTATAAGGTTGTCTTATGAAAACACTGTTACAGTCTTTCAAATGTGTACAATTGTCTTTGTAAAGGGCGGAAAAACAAATTACAAGAGCACATACCTTTTTTAACAATACTTTGTGACTACAGTCTGCTAGTTGCAGTGGTGACTCACGGGGTCTGTAAACACAGTGACTATATACAACATTATGTCACAATTGATATAACAAAACAACTACCTTGGAAATTGTTTTATTTATCAGGTTACCTCAGCGGCCACACAAACATGAAGGCAGATTTTTTGTCTCACTCTGTCCCATTCGCTCTGTGTGTGTTAGATTAAACTGAATAATATAACATATCAAGTAGGTATAATATAGAAATGCTACAAATATTATGATTTTTTTTAAGCAAATCACTGAAAAACATCAATGAATAGAAAATGGTGTAAATAGAGAGGGATGTTAAACAGAGAGAGGGAGCTCGTATAAAATGTTATTATATTTTCCTACATTGCAGCTTCTTTGATGAATATTAAAGTGGCGCATGCTTTTGTGACTGGTTTGAATACTGAAAGTGCTGAAAATCTATGGTTATCTGAATTATAATAGACTTACAGTACGATCTAGGGCAGCAGCAGCAATTTGCAGAAAAAAAACCTCACATGAAGGCAACAAAAGTTATCTGTGGTCAGCAGGTTTCTTTTGTGTCGCAACAGCTTAAGTGAAAAGGTGGCCACGCGAATAAGTGTACAGTAAATTTATTTCTGATTTCATGCTGTCACCTTTTGTTAAATGAAACAGGGAAACAGGGAGGGACGTTGTTACGTTTTCTTTTATTGAAGATATGCTGTAATGGCTATTATTCTCCAGAAGGAGAATTGAATTTGCAGAGTTTGCAGGGTCAATGATTTTAATGGAAATTAGTTTTTTTCTTTTGAAAAGTCCAGTAATCCCCATTAATATGAGGTATAGGAAATAGTGTTAGGCATCACCTTTTTTAAGATATTGAGTTAAATATTGATTAGACCCCAGCTAATAATATTTGGTTCCCAGAACGTTCTGGGAACGTTACCTTTTGGTTTGTTTGTTTACTGGTGGAATACTTAATGACTCTGCATCACTTACATGCATGCCCCAACCTTAGGAACGCATAATATCAAACCTGTCTGCTGGACATTAGGTTTCAAAACAACTAATAGCAACATCTGCCTTCCTTAGACTAATATGTATTTTTTAAGTCACAGATAGAGTTTCTTCATCCACATCTAAAATCTTTTTTAGTTTTAAGACTACGTAGGTTCTCCAACACACTTGGAAGTGACAGGTGAGGTGAGGGATACTCAGCCGCAACATGCTCTTTCACAAATAAATGTGAAAAACGTTTTATTCATTTTACCTTTGCAAGTCATATTTTTGTCTGTCCATTCATGAAAGCAGGTGTGTTTCGTCTGAGAACTATTGCTGATGCCCCAACTGTGAATTAGACATGTGAGACTTGGACAACATGTTGCATCAAATTCATCCATGACAACAACAGTAAACAGCAACATACAGTATTTACCTAAAATGGGTCAAAAGTAATGGTAGCAAACAGTTTCTGTTCATTTTTTCGTCATTCTGCTTTTTCCCTAATTTAGGTCAGTGATAATACATAAAACTAGAGAAGGCAATTTCAGAATAAATTGCTGTGGGACTTCTGCCTTCTGCCCAAGCCGAAGCCAATTTGGCATGGTGCATTCAACTGGTGTGAACGAGAAGTTTAAACGGCGAGTTCAAGTTTCCAATTGAACGTTGTCATTTTTGGAAAGAAGTTGAAAATGTTTCTGTCCAAAATCGGAATACATCCATTAGGGCTGTTGCAGTAATCACAAAAATGAAATAGCACAGTGTTATCGCAGAGGAACACGAGATACCACACATGACATTTCTTTGCATTAAAGGAAAAATACGGACATTCTAGGTAAGTCAATTTAATTTATAAAGCACATTCACACACAGCATAAGCTGACCAAAGTGCTGTACAGTGAAAGACTAAAAAGACACACAATAACACAAAGTAATACAAACAACATTTGACCAATAGTCAAAATGAATAGTGAAATATGTAACATTCAAGACAGGGCACACAACACAGAAAATATAGAGAAAAGCCAGGGAGTACAGGTGTTTTATATATATATTATATATAATAATATATCTGCATGGTATCACAATCACGTCAATCGGATGATTTTTGTCACGAAATGTCACATGGTGTCACAACAACGTTTCATTATGCTAGTGCTAGAGCTACCTCCAAACAGACTATGCTGTTCTATGCAGCTCACTTTCAATTTTCGGCTTCAATACTAGCCTGTAGTGAATATGGAAATACTGTCCTGCACTGGTGTCCACTGAGACAGTGTTTGGTGCTGCATTCTGCAATTGACTGCTACGGACTTTAAAGATGGCGTCACAGGAAGACTTTGAGTAAAGTACAAGCTTCTTCTATAGGAACTTGCAAAGTTATGGACACTTTGGTTAGTCTCTCTCTCCTCACTACCACAGAAGTGAAATGTTGTTTTGAGCCTTAACGTGGTTTCAAAAATCGGGATTTGTCTGGACGCAATGCTAATGCCCCGCGCACTGAGGTTTTTGCTCTTTCAGTCAAATCGCAAAGCACGTAATTTTCTCAAAAAGCATCCGATTGACGTGATTGTGATACCAGTACAAAATATGAACTCGTTATGATCTAAAAATAGACCTAGAATGTCTGTAACTCTGGATTTCCATTTAAGCTAAATTAGCTGATGTGTGTTTTCTGAAGAGTTGAACAACCTCTCTCCGCTGTAGGATGTGATGTCATCCACTCTAGCCATGAACCTTCTTATGCGATACACACCAATTTAAAATTGTGGAATGAAGGCTGACAATTTCATGTATTTTAAACTGTAACTGTGAAAAATCTGTGGCTCTGAGAGAGTTGAATTGAGGGATGGAAGATTTGAATGAAATTCTTATGTTGAAGTATGTGGAGCCAGTAAGTAGTAGAAAATAAGTGTGTCCAATATTTTGGAAATGATGAAATGATCAGAAATTCTGTACCAAATACTATCCTAACTGTTTTGAAGTCTGAATTAAGTTTCTACGTTGAAGCATGTGGAAATGACTCCTCTCATCTACCACTTTGTCCTCCAATTCATTTCAATAGGAAAACGTCGAGTTGTAATTAAGCTGAACATTTTAAAGTTTGAATGAAGTTTGTGTGTTGGAATTATGTTAATCTGGTCTGGTTCATTCGCTGCCTGTTTGCAAGTTTTGTGTTTTGTGCTGGAGATACTGGAGGAATTTGTAATAGCCTACTTCAAAAAGCAAATTGGAAACCTCTACAGAATGTCACGCATCTTCCACCACACACACAAAACCTTCAATTTTAAAACCCTATCTGAATCAAAATT
Source organism: Solea senegalensis (assembly GCF_019176455.1). NCBI lineage: Eukaryota > Metazoa > Chordata > Actinopteri > Pleuronectiformes > Soleidae > Solea > Solea senegalensis. The sequence goes on from NC_058032.1 coordinate 2,554,983, forward strand.
TCTCATTACAAAGGCTACATTTCCTTGTTCACCCCAACACTCGCCTAATAGTTCCGTATCCTTATTTGTCCTGTCGTAGGTCATGTTCCCTCCAGCCAGTGACCCAGAAATGAATCTAAATCTACAAACGTCCGGTCCCTTGTGCCGAGAACTCGGCACAGGATGCACGTCTAACATTTTGTCTTCCATCCCTCTGTGCACTGTCTCTGAGAAAAACATCAGGCGTCTCTAAACAGTATCACTGAGTTCTTGATAATTGAACCATTAGAGAAATTCTGAACATCTAGGGAAGAAAAATAACAATTTTTAATGTGTTTTCGATTATAAAGTAATTAAAAGTAAAAATGACAGCAAACGTTTCCCCTCCATAGTCCCGGTGTTGCAGCTATAATTAGTTATGCAACTATAGCTAACTTGAAAAGTGCTAGTTTATGGTCCCCAAACTTTCACAAAGTAAAATCATATTTTTATGGATGATTTACTGATTTTGTTCTGTCTCGTTCAGGCTTTCAGTAATTGAACAATTTTCCATGTGTGCCTTGTTACCGAACAGATATGTTGGGAAACAGTATGCAATTTATATAATTGATTTAAAAAAAACAAACACTCTAGCACTTGCAATTTTTATAGATGAGGCAACACATCATGCATAATGCACACGACTGCGTTGCTCTAGACGTTCATCTGTTCTTCTCCTGTTAATTCTGCACACTGGGACGATGGTTGATGTTGTCTTTGGAGGATACAACTAATTCAGTCAGCGTAGATGCAGATTTATGAATGAACGACATTTATTGCCCTGTAAGTATTTTGGCACAAAAAGCTCTCATGGCATTGTTATAATGTGAGATGGGCTTTTAGGTAGTACATCATCTCGAATCCCCTCCAGTGTCAAGACACTGGTGGCGGCTACTGAATAAGAGAAGCATGTTGTGCTTACAGGTAAAGGCGGAGGGGGCTGCGATGGAGGTTGGTTGCTATGCATCAAAAATGAGAAGTGAGTGCACAAGAGAAAGCTATGATGTGTTTGGCTGATTAAAACCCTTAATTAAATCTGGTATTAGAGCGGAACAAAAACCTGTAGAATTGCTCTGCTTGGACCAGCAGCCATAACACGGTGGCAGTAGTTACAGTGTAATTCGTGGGGCAACTGCATTCTGCTTGTTTTTGCCAATTAATTTTGCCCAAGTCGGACCACATTACTGAAGCACTGGTGTTGCACGGCTGTGGCTCAGAGCTCGCTCTGAATTCTCATGAGACTCGAAGGTTACCGCAGGAGTCGAGCAGCAGCAAATTGTGAAAGTGAAAGAGATAAATTGAGCAGGGAAGTTTGTCTACCAGGTGAGTTCTGTATGCTGTTCATCATCATTACAGTAAACATTGCTGTTGGAATGAATCAGAATCAGAATACTTTATTATATATAATGATGGTCAGTGTGAAACCAGGACCATGTTCTTATAAAGTCTTCACTGACAGGTTATACAGTATGATCAGTGGGGCTGTATACGCTGTGGATCAGGGCTGTCATGGTCATTTCCACGTTCAACCCTTTGTAGAGAAAAGCTTTGCTCATAAGGCTTAGAAAAAACAGCAGTCCACATTCAAGTGCAGACGCGTCATTTATGCCGCCACACAAACCCAAAAGCTCCATGCATTTGAGATATTTTTCTCACTCTGGAACTAGGATCTGTGGAGCTGGGCAGTTCGGCTCATGCAAAGATTATAAAGGCCCCACAGGAGCCGGAATGATTAACGATGTAAGCTTCTTAACATTATAATGAGTAGAAATGAATGATACTGTACAGTATCGTATCACGATCCATCTTTCATCCTCCACTCTGATGAGGGGAATTAAATGTGAATAAAGTTCATTAACTTGCCATTTACTTTTTCCAGTTTTACATCTTTTTCAGTTTTATGTCAATTACTAATGTACATTTTTTTGTGTGTTATGACCTTTTGGTCTAAGACAGTTTTTAATTAGCGGCCCACACAGAGGAGTATTTTTCCTTTTTTTCATCTGTAAGAGTTATGGTATGGTATGATAATGAAATCCCCTTTCTCTCTCAATCTCTTCCTTTGTCTTCAGAATCACCTCATACACGTATAGGTGCTTATGTGTGTTATGCTTCATTAAAATAGTAGTAATTATGAATGCCATGAAATAAGAGCACGTAATGGTCTATGCGTGGTAGATTTGCAAATTGGTTTCTGGTCACATATCAATGCAGATTTCTTCCACTGAACTTCAAGCAACATGAATATTTTCACCAGTATCCCCACACATGCTGCAGAGATAGAATTAATATTTAAAGTGAACTCAGAGTGTACGTGAGTACGCACCAAGGTCGTGGTCACTCCATGAACATTTAGCTTTTGTCACCATAGAGTGTTGAGGTGAGTCTGACTGATACTTCATGAAATGAGCCTCTCTGATTCTGAAGAGGGTTGATGGTTCAGATCCCAGTTTGACTAAGTGGAGGGGTGTTGAGATGAACTGCAACAAACATTCATGTTGGATTATTAGGTATTTTTTAATAAATAAAACTATGGTGAGTGAGTGAGTGAGTGAGTGAGTGAGTGAATTCATACACAACACACTATCACATATAGAACCTTTAATGTCCTCTGTTTGATGTGGTTAGGTTTAGGCAGTAGAACCTGTTTGAACCTTGAAACCTTAACTCAACCAAGGACTGTAAATAGACATGGCAATACTGTGCTAGTACAGAAAGAAAGAGTTATTTTGGTGAAAATATGTCGGTTATTAATCAGGTTACATGGGATTTCGAAAAGAAGACAATTCAAATCACATGTAAAGCTGTTAAGCTGATGAAGAGCAGCATAACAATGACGTAAATCCCCAGTGACGCACGTACAACTTCTCTTCTATACATTTGCAAGTGGAAAAAAAAAAAAGAAATACTGATGAATTCTGGAGATGAATTTGATAATATAATAATAATAATATGAGGGGGTTTCATCTGCTGTCTGACTCATACTAAAAATTACATGGGCTATGTTGAACAAATTCTATTCATAATATTCTCTGATGTGTGACATAAAATTGTGAACAGTGATTCTCCCATTCAAGGTCTTTTATGGAGTAAAAACTAACCCCGTATCTGTATTTTTAATAAAATTGTAGGAAGAAACTTGGCACTGATCAGCAACTTGTCTGCAGCAAACTTGCATCTACCTTTGTTAAAATTGAAGGTTTCTTATGTGAAACAGCCAATAGCAAGTATACGGTGAGTATTACATTTACCTTAAAGACATTATTTCGTAATATTAAGCTGACATGAAAGTGTCATAATAGTTTGTAAATGAAAGTAGACAGTAGATATTCCATAGATATGGACAAGAGCAGTAATATCTGTGAAGTATGAGTTAGTATTAAAAACTTTAATAAACCCAGTGTTAGTCAAATGTTTGCATGGACGATAATCAACCTGCTTTCTACTCTCTTGCATCAGCGTAGACGAACAGAGGCAGAGTGATTGTGTGATTGTGAACCAGCAGAAAACTACCTCACGCTCCCTCAGCACCCACAATATCTCTGTCTCTATTTCACTCAGTAATTGACTCTGACTGTGAGTCTTTTTCCGCAAGTCCATAGTTTTCCAGCGAGGATAAGCAAGTTTTATTCAACTGTAAGGTCTCTGACCCCTTGTGAGCAAGAGATTTGGTTGGGAGAGAGGTTTTCCACGAGTGCTGATACTGAATATATCACCACTGGGACTTTTAAATATAGTATCACTCCATTCCCCTCTCAAAGTTGACTGAAAAGACAACTTTCCAGAAATAACTGTTTAAATTATGAACAGCCAACAGGAGAGGATACTGTGAAGGAGAGGTTTGCTGTGGGATTGCTCTGTGCAAACCTCTGTGCAGCATGATGACTTTTAAGGTGTCCAAAAATTGGACCTGAACAAAAAACGTGTTCTGTTTTGCAGACGAGAAAGTGGAGGCGTGGCGTGACAGCGGTCATTTATGTGAGGTACGTTTGCAGCTCTGCTCAAGGTAATACAATAATAATACAATATCTTTTCACGCAGTTTGGATGGGATGAACCCTGAGACACCCTCACGGATGACTCACGCATATACAGTGGGAGGCATCGACTGAAATGCTGCTCGTGTACTTTGAATGGAGTGGTATGGAGCATGGCTTCATCGCTGACCTTTGCTCGCATTCCGGTTTCTCATCACAGGAAACGACTCTCATCGGATTTTACCTGAGAGTCGGCTTTATTGATTGATTGTTGGATGAGGTTCTTTTGACTACATCTGCCTGCTGAAGACGCCAAACACTTTCTCTAAAGACACGCGTTTGTCGAGAGTTTTTAGTGTCTGCAGCAGGCAGATGTAGCCTGAATCCGTCAGCTGTGCATGACAGCGCGTCATCGCCGCTGCAAAGTGCACAGCATTAAACTGTGAACACGTTCAGTGACGGGTCACGGTAATCATCCGTCATTAACTCACTCGACAAAAACTTTCTCCCTGGTGGATATTCTACACGTCCGTACTAATCTTTAAACTTTTCTTAGAGTATGTTGCTTCATCCTCCCTGAGTTGAGGGACAACATTGTTCTCCCTGTTGCTGGTGTTTTTTTGTTGGACAGGGTGTGTCTAACAATGGCAGATATTAGCAACAGACACTGCTCTGCTAACCCTTCAACACCTAAGCCTCAGAATGTCCGTCTGGACTTTTAGACTTATTTTAACCATGAAGGGGCCAGAAAATGTCCTGTAACTGAAAGGCTTTTTGCCCATTTTTCCAGAAAAACTTGGCAGTTATTTACAATTTACTGCATGTTAAAATGGTTTATTAACGATTTAAAATGAGCATATTGAGGAAAAAAAACATAAACATGTAGTTATACACAAACACCAGACTTTGCATGCTAAATTTGAAATTTGAACAGTGTAAAACATATTTAAAATAACATTTGTTTGATTTTTTGTCTCAATGTCCAAAAACAGGACGATATTTTTTTTTCAACTCTCTCTCCGGTGACAAAGACGCTGATTTGCCGGCTTCCTGCAACAGCGCAAGTGAAATTACCGCAACAGCCACATGTCGGCTTTGACGTTCAAGGTAAACAATCTCCTCTACACTCATTATTTCATTCCAGTCCATTATGTTGGCTCAAAGTCGCAGTGAATGTCAACCTTTTTGACTTCAGGCCACAGTAGCCTTTCACAATAAGAATGACTTCTGGGTTCTAAGGTTTCTCATCTGATTTAAACTGTGTGGGAAAAGCTGGTTTATTGATGCGGGATCTTTATTTGACATTAAATGTTGAACGTGGCCTCGTCTGCTGATGCAATAACACACCGTAAAAGGGCAAAAAGGTAAACACGTATAGAAAATGCTCTTCTACTTGCACCAGCAATAAAAAAAAAAAACATAAACATTTCATTCTCATCTTTCTTGTTTTGTCGTCAGATTGAACCCTGGCTCTTACAAATAAAATATTCACAGTGAGAGTGAATTTCTTTAGCAACAACAAACCCCTCACATTCTCTGCTTTGTCTATGTAACCAAGGCTGTAATTACACTATGTTTGGAGAGATCTTTTTCTGAGACACCTCTGCTTTTAAGAAAAAGCAACCAGTATTTTTAACATGATTATACTTTTTGGTACCATCTGGCAACTGTAAATTTGATTTGAACCAAAAGAAGCATCTGAAAGTGTAACTTACTGCTCCGAGGTGGTAAGAGATGCCCTCAGAATATATATTTGACAAAATGAGCCAGAGCTTTGGTGGTAAAACAGCTGCTAGCGAGCATACTGCAATGTTGTGCTTTAATTAAGCTGCTACAGTCTGAAGTCATTGACCTTTCTTTGTTCCTTTCTTTATTCATCTTTCTACAGTATAAATATATAATAAACTACAATGCAGTGTGTGGAAAGAATAGATTAGATCAAAGAGTGATACAAATATAAGAATAACTGGTGTTATATTATTCCAGGGCTTTAGTTAATATTCTGCTTAAATGTTGTTTCAATTGCTCTATGCTTTTTTGAGAAAAGTATTTTAAAGATAAAAGAGACGGCTTATTTGGTTTAAAGACATAATGTGTGGGATTACTGCAGGCAATCATCAGCATCCATTATTTCAGTAAAACCTGTCAGCTGTTTACAAACAGACCACGGGTTGATACTGTGTTGAGATAAATATGATGCAAACAATGAGCCTGCCACTGTGACAGCTGTCATATTAAAGAGATGTATTGTTGTAAATGCGATGAGAAAATGTGCACATCTTTGACTATTTCACTGTGTAATGACAGCTTTGCAGTTTTACGTGCAGAGCACAGAAGAACTTTTTTTTTTTTCCTCAGTCCTAAAATAGAGACAAACTTTATTAAAGTTTGATTAATGAAGTTTGTCTCCAGGGTTTAGGGAATAATCATACATCAGAGATTCTTCATCGATTACTTTCTAATGAAACAATTTACTGTTACATAATTCTAAGGGAGCTACATGAAGATGTCCCCTTTCTTTTTTCATGTGACTTGCTGAGGAAAAGAAAGAGAATTAAACATTTTCCATAGGTCGCTGTCTGTTCTTTACTCTCTTACTAAAACCAGTAACTGTACACATAAATCTACTGGCTGTTTCTTTTTACCTTGGCCTAGCAACTGAGCCCATGCCATCTGAAATGGGACTTGAGTGAGAGTCCCTGCTGAATAATAACACCCTTCAGAGTTATGATGTACAGTATTTCCTCTCTGAGAACTTTTGTGTTTCGTAGCCACATATGCCTGTGAGACAATTCTTGGTTTACATCATTAAACTTGCTCATCCTTGCACTGCACACCTGATCATCTACTCCTGGTTCGACAAAAGGTAAAAATGAAAACGTTAGCTTTCTGCATCTGCGTCTCCTCATTAAACTCCTACCGCCACAGACATTAGGCTCTAACTGGACAACATGACCGTTGTTTGCCAACACCACATGTTTATGGGAATGTTAGCGGATGTTGTTAGGGTTGGAGTTTCTGCACAGTTGTGAAAACATGCTTTCTATGCAGAGTGAGGGACTGAGGACGACATCAAGGACCGGGGAAGGGAGCAGGAGGTAGTTAAATTTTCAGGAGGTGATGGCAGTAGATGGCAGCAGAGTGAGGGGCATAGTGATGGGATAGACATGACTGATATGCTGCTTTGATCTGATACTGAGGGCTGTCACATTTAAACAGAAAAAAAACTCCACTTTTTTTGTTTCACAATAGACCCAACAAATGAGAAACAGATAATTATAGAAATATCTTTTAACATGTTGAGTCCAGGACGTTGTTTATTTATTTATTTTTATTAATATTTTTCCTAACCATTAGTGTCTGTATTCTTATGTGTTCTGAAAATATATACAAATTGCAAAAAATGTGCAATTTATCCCATTTCCTTACACATTTAAGTGCAGTAAAATGGGGCAAAGTGCAATTTATCTCTTATTCTTTAAAACCTTTGCACAATTAAATAAGCACTTAAACATGAGCTACATATTCAGCCCACCAAATACTACTATCAACCTGCCAATGGACTACAGATGTAAATTAGGTTATAATCTGGCATATTTACATGCTGATGTTCATCAATGTGCAGCGTCAGTCAGTCAATCAATCGACTCAGCAAAGTCAATCACATGGCAGCACCTCAGTGCATATACTGTACATGTATATAACACCTGCTGGAGTGCAAACTTACAGGCTCAGAGAGAATAGAAAAAGAAAACCCTGTGAGTGGCACCTGTCTGGATGAAAAATGACTTCTTCATGCCAGAGGTCAGTGGAGAATAGCAAGACTGGTGTGAAAGGAGCAAACGCAACAGCCGGAAAGAACAGGATCTCAAATAACAGCTCTGACTGCACAGCATGCTGAAGATCACATTGATTTGGTGTCTTTAAATCATACTAAATGAATACATACTTAAATGAATCAGTATGATGAAATCACTTGTTTTGTACAATCACATTTGTTCTACTTTAGGGTTATTATTTACGTGGCATGTATTGCGTGTAAATTACTGTGCCACGAACTACGTCAGGATTGGATTCTGATGATACCAAGTCCCTGCTGAAACAATTCTGTTTATTAACATGCAAGCCCGCAACTCACCTACACACCTACACACCTACACACCTACACACACACACACATGCTCACCCAATTGTTATAAGAGTAGCTGCCAGATGATTTTGCTAAATCTGGAGAGATCGGAACAAGGCAGATGGTGAGAATATCTTCAGGGAAAATCAGAGGGGTGGATTTCAAACCATGCTGGGATCATGAACCAGACTGACAAAATAGATGGTCTTGGCACACAGGTTCATTAACTTTACCACGGCACAAACACTGCCGTGGATAATCTGATGAAGATGCTCTGTAGAGCTGGGTATGGTGGAGACCAGGAGATGTTTATTCTTCCTGTGTACGCATCTGTTTTCTCTGGGTTGTCTGATTTCCTCCCACAGTCCAAAAACATGCAGATCTGGGAGTGTGAGAGTGGATGGTTGTTTGTCTCTATGTGGCTCTGTGATGGACTGTCGATGGCGTCAGTGTCTGTAGAAGATGCCTGGATGGATGGACGGATGGGTGGAGACCAGGTGAGGGTCAGATGATTGCAAACAGGTGCACTGCAGGAGCTGGGAAGGCTCCAGGAGGGGAGGAGGAGAGATGAATCCATGTCCTGGTGCACAACCCCTCAGACAGAGAGACACGACAAACTGCAGAATCATGTCTGAAGTTGAGCTGAGTACTGAGTAATATTGTAGTGGTGCACTGAGTGCATGGGTCAGAATGTCAGTAAGCCTCTCTTGAATGGCCATCACGGGGCAACTCCACTGCGAAAAACCCCCAAAACATTATAACCTTAACGTGAGACTTTACAGTCTTAATCTCAAGTTTCAGGTCTTCTTCAGTACAGCTTGTAAGAGATGGTAATGTAACAAAACGCTGAGTGCAACTGTTTGTGCACATTGTAATATCTTATTAAGGATCTTATTAGCCACATACATGCAATTCTGAACCATTTGACTATTAATAGAATTCACCCCACAGCAACTACAATAAAATGCCACGAGGAAGAGAACTCCCCTTTTTGCAAGAGCTGCAGCCTTGTGGTAAAATTCTGCTGTGGATGTTTCAGTTCATACAAACGTTAACGATTTCTAACAGCCAAAGAGCATGCCATGTTGGTAATCTTTAAAAGACTTCACAGATTGGAAAAGGAGTAGGGATTTTAATCTCGTGTTTCTCATGCAGACAAAACATCCAACATGTTTGTTCAATCTGTTGCGACATGCAGTTAAACATGTTGCCTCCAGGCTGTTTGTCTGCAGTCACAAGACATACGTTATAAATCAGGTGCATCAAACATGCAAGGTGCAGTGAAATGATTGAAATGAGATGGACGTCGTTTGCCTTGTTGTTTATATGCGTTTGTATAGGGGATGATCATGTGCAGCCAAAATATGCAAATTAACCTCCTTTGAGTCTTGAAGGGGCTGACAGCTTTTGGTGATTATTTAATACCCAGTGAGGGTTAAACTGATTAAAGCTGAGAGGGACAGATCTCTCTCCAGCTTGTGCCAAAGCCCATCCTTTCAAGATTTCCCAGCTATGTCTGTGATTATCGGGCAGGCTGTCCATTTCTCTTCTGATGCTCGTTGCATGCTGCGGCTGCATCTGCGTTTGCTTGACATGAGGACGCCTTTAGGAGTGTCTCACTCATGGGAGCTTAGCTGACTTTATGCAAAAGCAAATGTCTCTATGTTGCAAACGAAGAATGACGGTCAAGCGGATAGGTCGCAGAAATTGAACAGAAATGAAGGTATAAACGCTTTGAAAGAGATGCATTGTATTTACGACACTCAAGGTCACCTTACAGCATTGGAACACACTACAAAAGACACAGACAGACGGGCAGGAGGTGTGATGTGGAGCGGAGGATGGGAGGTCAGAAAGGGTATGGAGGTGCAAGGTTGTGGAGAGCCTTGAAAGTGACAAGAAGAATCTTATACATAGTTTCACGCCTGTAAATAAGCATTTCTTTATAAAGGCGGAAACTTGATAAGCAAATAATGAACCGCTCCAGCTTGTGCCAAACAGCTCCATCCACATTGTGCAAGAGGTTGAAGACATGACAATGAGGCTTAACGAGCTGCCAGCCACGCCCCCTCTGCACACAGCATGCCGGCGTGTAGCGGACAACTGTCAGTCCAATGAAGAAGCGATTGAGCGCGAGACGATTCCTCAGTTTTCAGGCATCTATGAACACTGGTGAGGGCTGTTTCTGTGTTTCTGTGAAGATGTTTTATTGCCACACTTGATTATTGCTGTTATCACTGTACAAAGATGAAGTGTGTGTCTGTTTCATGTGTGTAGCCTGTTAAGCATTATTTGGTGTGGAGCATAGACTATGGTCCTTATTTAGGATTTGTGTTAATTACAGATACACAACTGTAATGTCTTTCATTTCTTCCCATTTTAAAGGTACACTAAAGCGCTACATCCTTGGCTATAGCCCAACCAAAAGAATTTCATTACACACATAAACCAACATACAGCAAGGACGAGAGAGAGCGAGAGAGAGAGAGAGAGAGAGAGAGAGAGAGAGAGTTTATATCCTTTTTAGTGCAAAGGCCACCGTAGTTCAAAGCGTGGCAGGGTTTCACTATTAGATATTACTTCTCACCACATCTTCTTAGTGAAGAAATATTAAATTGTTACAACTCAATATGTCTTCATGTAGCTTCCAATTAAGTTGAGCTACAGCTGTAGCCCGACGATGCCACTTAATTGGACTACTGTCCTTGTCCCAGTATACAAGTGGGGAATAGTTTTATTAAATAGTGCTAGGTGGTGGCGAGGTATCCCCTGTCAGCTCATTTGTCCATGAATTCATCTTTCCAGATTTCTCCATTTTCTTTTTTTACTGTTTACTGTTGTCTTACGTGTCCTGCTGTCATATCAAAGCACTGGGTTCAATTTCCTAAGTGTGTCGGTCCAACTTTGATAATATAGAGCAATCTCAGTTGGACCACACATTTACATGCACTTTCTCTTCCTGTTCCACTTTGCAGAGTTGGTGATGCTGAACACAAGGAAGAGAGTAACACTGGGTTGACCGTGCATTTCTAATGTTACTCAAAATAACTTCATTCATCCTCATCTTAAAAAAGAAAAGAAAAGATCATTCCGCTCGCCGTCTGGTACATTTCTATTTGCCATTCTTTGAAGATTCCCTACTGCAATTTGTTGAAAGAAAAAAAAAAGCCACAAGTCCTTCTCTTCACCAGAACTGAAAGATAATAGAAACATACACTCTGTCATTGATTAAATGTCAAAAGAGTTACGTTTTCTGTCTCTTACATTGAAGAGAAAATTGTCTCTCATTGTACGTTACAGAAATGAATCATGTGTCAGGTTGTAAATTAACCATGTGACAAAAAGAAAGGCTTTCTCTAATGGGCTGATGGACGGAAGCAGCCAAACACCTGTCAAAATCCAGCAAACTATGGCCAGAAAGGCTTTTTTTCTAATGTACACGCTGTCAAATGAAGGTTGGATGTGAGTGGACTTAATTGGCACCCTATAGTACGTTAAATACATGCTATCAGCAACAGGAACAGAATAATGTAATGTAAAGTTTGTGAGAAAGCTCTTTTTATTTAATGATTGGTTTCTTACTGGAGACTGAAACCACACCTTTGTCAGAAACGACCTAAAGTTTTGGCACAATCTAGTGGCCCCCAGGCCTTCTTTGCCCCCGAAATGTCCCTGGAACTCAGTCACAAAGATCTCAAAGAACCTTCTGAAACAGCTTTCCCTCAAAGTGGTTTGCAGAGATTTGAGAGAAAGAAATTATTCCACTCAATCACATACAAACAGACATCTAAACATTTCCAGTAGAGAAGTGTGCAGAGCACAAAAAAGACCCACTTTGATGTCACATTTAACGCTGTGGAGGTTTCGGTGTTGATACGGAGATACATTTGAAAAATGAGAGCAGAACAGAACTGCATTGCCCACTGACGCATGTGAATACACATTTTCATGCTCTTTCCAAACGATGGTTTTTAAATCTACATATGGAAAAATGTACACTTACGAATTCAATTGCCTGTCCAAAGACGTGAGACTGTAGTAGGCATGCTCTCTAGTGACTGCCCTGATTGATGTTGGATGTTGGAGCTGATGTCGGAAACTTTAAAGTAAGATGAGTAGAACAGAAAAGAGTGAGTAGAAAAAGTATCCAGTAAAAAAAAAAAAAAAGTAAAAGATTTCAAGGTAATGCTGTCCTCACAATTCAAATATCTCAAACTTTCTGCCTTTTGAAGACAGCAGCGTGTGAAATTACCCGCAGCATCTTTAAAGATTAAATCCATTACATCTTTCACATTCAAATAGCCACCAAAGCCAAAGGGTACTGCAACAAAGAAAGGTGGAATAATGTCAGAAGCAAAAGAACATGCAGTAGATAAGACTTGCTTAAAGCACTGGTGTTAACAGTCTTGGATTTCCTTTTTTATTGCACATCCTCTGAACACACCATCTGTTCCTCAAGCTCCTATGGTGGCTTTCCGCTAGCTGCTTGTCTTTCCCTCAGGCTATACTGTGTTGCAAGGCAGATATATCGTGTGGGTCTGAAATGGCCAAAATGAATAGATTTATGTTGAGATTTGTGTAGCATTACTGCACCTTTAAAACCTACTGGACTGAACAACACAATGTTTTTATTCTGAAAACATATTTTAATTGTTAAGCCAAATAAGCTTTCTTTTTCAAAATGACAAAATCTTCTTCTTCTTTTTTTGCATATTTTATTTTGTCAGCACTTTCATTTGTAAAGGTTTGCCTTTAATTAAAAACACAAGAAAACTAATTAGTTAAATTAATTAAGTAACTTTTACCGAGTAAACAAGCTACTTTTTTCTTTAACTTTTATTAGTCCAGTTCTTTTACTTGTACATAAGCAAAATGCTATCAAAATAATGGTCAAGCGATTGAAATATTGAATCCTGATTCATCGCAATAATGTCATAGTTAACTCGCGATTAATTGCAATTAATCCCACATTTTTATCTATTCTAAATGTCCCTTGATTTCTTATTGTTCCCTTATTTTTTCTCATTTTAATGCTCTCATCAACATAGAAAAGTGGATATGTTTTTTTTTATATATATCTCTGTCTCTATATCTCTGTCACCCTGCGTATTTTGAGTTATTCCTCTTATTGTGACAGCCGCACAATAATAAGGACATGAGCACAGTGGGTGTAACAGAAGAGGACAATAAAACATCACAGCAACTATTTCAACAACAGCAACTGTATATGAAAGGGAAGTAAAAAGTTATTACAAATACATTCAAGCAGTTCTTTTGAGGTCCATCTGTCAAAGTGTATCCTGTAGGGATGTTTCCGAAAAGAGAAGACACACAGTGCAAAGATAATGAACTGCTGGTGCCCCCTCTGTGAAGATTTCAATCAATTAACGTTATGTTATCACTGCAGTGTTTGATAGCGGCTATAAATGATGCACAACTGTATTCTAATGGTGTTGGTAGAAAACCCCCATGTAAAATGAAGCTGCCTCACTAGTGTGCTGTAACATGCCATGGCTTTTCTTATGTGGTTTGACTTTTTATTTCAATCAGATTACACCAATTATAGTCATAATTGTTACATCTTTATCTTCTAATTATGTTCCAAATGAAGTAATTAAAATGTTTGCCCTTTCAAGGGAATGTCAAATACAACATCTTCTCTGAAGGTGAATGCGATTTAATCTTATGTTGTGCAGCCACCACCATGGTATTTCATTTACATAACAAAGCAAATGGTCACAACAGAGCAATTCAAATCCTGTAAATCAAACCAGTTATTAAAACTAAAGTAAGCTCTGATATAGAAAGTGCAAACTAGCCAAAGACAATCTGTCCTTACCATTTTATTGTTGAAAACAAAAACAAAAAATCTCCGGGTTTTGTAACGGATCAACTACTTTACAGTAAATAATCAGACTTTGAACTGCATAGATGTGATAAATCTTGACAGCCATCCTTTATAACGACTGCACTCTACACTGATTCTCTTCTCGTACGTGAATGCAGACGCAATGAGGAAACACTTCCATGTGCTTTTTCTCATTACAGACAAGAAAGCACTCAGTGAAGCAGTAAAAGCAGTGAATGCAACTCCACCTTTGTCTTTGCTTGTGTTTTGGACAGCCAGAAGAAAAAAAACAAACCCTGTAGGTGACTCACGATCACGGAGGGTCAAAGAAAATAAACTTTTAATGAAGTGATCATGCTCTGATGGGAAAGCTATATCATCCACACTCTTTGTCCCCAGTGCCGTAGACATTTTACGAAAAGAGGCTGAGGCATAAATCACACAGTTTTAAAGCTCCAGAGCATAACTTCAGGTGTGGGTTTTTTGTCACGGTTGATGCTATTATTCTGCCACTTTTTTGTCTTTGTGAACAGACACGATATAATGTTATTTGTATGCTGCATTGTTTGTCTGAAAATAGGCCGTGTGGCAAAACTACACCCTGTGAGTGAGGGATCGCTTGTGTGAGCAGGAAGCTTTTATCTTATGCAACTGCTGAACGGTGTTTGTCTTTGTGTTTTTTACTCATTCATTTCAGCACTTTTGAGACATTTTGCTTCTCTCGCAGTGTTGCTGTTGCCTCCATCTCCTGTGTGTGACACACGATTTAAACACTGCCAAAAAAATGTCCATTGCATTCACCACATGAGCTCACGCAGTGTTGATTACGCCTTTCAGCTCCACATGACTCTGTCTGTTTCTCAATGTTGCCTTGTTTCTTTTCGGGGGTGGGGGGGTGGGGGGTGTCATCATGATGGAGACCACACTGTGATGTGTGTCATGATCAATGATATCATCTACAATCTTCTAATACAAAGCCTGTATGAAATCAGAGAGGGCAACAAGAGTGGAGCTCCTGCAAAGTGCAAATGATGAACATTTCTCAAGTCACCAATGTGTTGCGACTCATGGATGATTTGAAATGATAAAACAAATCTGAAAGTCAACTTTGAGTTAACTTTATTTGCATCCATTTGACTCCTACAAAATGGAATTCAACACAATAAATTTAATCATCTGACAGTTGCACAAAAATGCCAAAAAGCTCCTCAGGAGAAGTTTTCACAGGTGGATTCAATACCTGGAGTTTCATTAGTTTGATGTAGAATTGTAATACGCAGCTGTGTGTAGGATCACCTACAGTACATGTACAGCAGGGGCGTCAAACTCATTAAGTCAGGGGCCACATACAGAGCAGTCTGATCTCGTGTGGTGCCGGATGAGTAAAATCCTAGCATAATAACAACAACGCCAATGTTTTCCCTTTGTTTCACATTTAATGTTTTCACAAAACATTAAGTTTGCGATTTACAAATGTGCTTTGCAACTTACGGATCACAGTGGATCTGCAAAGGTACAAGACATCGGTAACTGGATTTAAAACGTCGAGTATTTCACATAATTGGAACATGTCAAGTTCAAGACATCTATGTAGTATTCTTGAAACAAAAGTGGGAGCTAATAAAAATGCTACTGCACTGTAGTTACTGTATGTATACTAACTACATAATTCTAGTTGATTATCTTGAATTGAATGTCTACTTTCCTCCTCTACTTCTGGACAGTGGTCATACATCATACATATTCACATTCATGACGATTGGAATGCTCTCCCTGGGATGTGGTATGTTCCTGCAATACCGGAAACTGAGAAAGATCGGCAATGAATTGATCAAGTGAAGGTGGAAAGCGCAATAACAAAGAGGGCCATGGTTGGGCTGCGCTCCGACGTCTCCACAACCCTCGAGCGCGTGAAAAGAATGGAGAAGCAAAGCGAGGTGAATCCTACGGATGAGATGGATGACTAAAAAAAAGGTGCCTTGACCTCTATTGATTGGATTATTTTGTCGAGACTGTCACTCGCGACGGAATATCATGGACACATGTACAGACACACATGGAGTCTGATTTGACTGTCTAGAGCTAGACTATTAGACTATCTCTGCCACCTGATGCTGAAATATGTTTTTCCTTGTCAAATGTCATAAGAAAAGAATAATTATGTAATGTATGATGATAATGGGGGCGGGACTAGATAAGCTTTTGCATTGTGTGAACTACACTGATGTGTGATGAGTGATCTAAATGTCATGACCGAAATGAACATATGAATAAATAAATAAATAAATAAGATCATTCTCCAGGGCTGGAGCTGTGAAGGGTTATTCCACAGAATGTTATTAATATGAGATTCAAACATAGTGGTATTAAAGTAATAGAGGCATTATATGCCAACACTGTCATTGTAATATTGGGAGTGGAGTCAATATCATTAGTTATCATGACAGGAGGACATATTAGAGGTAAATGCATAGTTTACCAGGATCTTTAAGTGGGAGATTTAGTTTCTGCCTGATATACAGCAGCAAGATTTCAGACAGGTTTTCACTGTGATTTGGTGACAATATCCCCACACACTTCTTTCTCTTTCCTTCCTTACTTTAATTCTCACCAGTGTGTAGGTGTTGTGTTGCAAGAGGATTGTTGCTCTCTGTCTGTCTGTCCCATTCTTGAGAAATATGAAAAGCCCTGTGGAAATTTCTTCTTTCTTTTGGAGAAACAGGTTCACTTGGACTTTATAATGACATGAATTCAATTTGGTGGTCAAAGCACAAAAGGTCAAGATGACTTGGACCTCATCTCCAGCTCATTCTTCTGAAACATTCACTATATACTGTAGCTATAAAGCAGTATTGATGCAGTATTGAATGATTAAATGACACACATGCTATTGTATATGTTGTATTTGACATTCAAGACAACTGCAGCCTCTGATGAAGGAGTGTTAGCCTGAGGCTATGACAGCAGAACAGATAGATAGACTCTCAGGCATCTCAGTTCTGTGTCATCGATCACTGGACTGATTGAACCCCACAGAAAACACTCTGGAGAACACACACACACACACGTTGCTAGCACCACAGTAACTTTTTATTCTACCCTTTTGTTCTTTACTGACGTTTATGGCAACAAATGATTTATATCAGCTCAGCAGCAACTCCACACTTGCCTGTTGAAAGGTCATTTTCATCAATGTCAGGACAGGTGATTAACCTAACCTGAAGTTAGTTCGGTTAGGTTAGGTTTTTAGATGCACAGCTTGCAGCCTGGCAGATAAGGGTTAGGTTGAAAGGAACTGTATTTTAAATGCTCTGCTGCTTCTTTTGGTCACAGTAAAAGTATCATTTACACCCACTGTTTCCCAGAATAGCTGGGTTTTTTAACTGAATTTCTTCATTTCAGTTCACATCCACTCGCCGGGTGGTCTGGTACCAAAACGTTGCAATAAATTCATCCAAGTTGGACAGTGTGCAGCCGGTTTTGTTTCCTCCATAAACTCCATAAAACACCTTATCACTTTTCTTTGGTGTAGTCTTTTTTATCTGTAGCGGCTCTAACAAGTGTTTTCATAATTTGTTATGCCTTTATGTAATAGCTGTGCCAGTAAGATTAAATGACTCTTGACGCAAGAGTAAGAGATACAATAATTCTGGATAACAACAGTGTACAAATGATCGTTGGTGTTAGCTTTACTTTGAGTTGATTGGTTTACATTGCCGTGCAGCGTGAATACAAATGCTCCGGCAGTGTGAGCGTAATGAGCCGACACATACCAGGTGCTGCACATTATTATGTTAGCACAGCTGCTGCTGACATTGACCCACTATGGCTGAGGCTACATAGGGCTGCCAAAACATTGGTCAGGTTCAATGGCGTGATCCTCACAATGTATTTTTACTGCTCCAGGAGACGCCCAGAAAGTCAAAATCTCTCTTATTTTCATTTTATGTAATAACAATGCTGTTCAGTGTTGTGTAACAAGCCATGCACGCACGTTATTGGTCTGCTGTTGTTTGTTTCAGTTTGAAAAGCTGCCTGCATGCTCCCATAGTCAATAAAGTGACAGTATCAGCACCAAACTTGCAGAACACACAGACACACACACTCTCTCTCTCTCTCTCTCACACACACAGCTATTCTTCTCGGGACACTGAAGTGATGTCCATTCATTTGAACAGCCTAAACACAGGGTTATCCCTAACCTTAACCATAACCAGTTAATGCCTATCCTTAACACAATTCAATCTCAGCATCTAAACTTAACCAGTTCCTCTGCCTCATTAGGACCAGCTTTTGGTCTCCATGAGGACTACTGGTCCTGACAAGGTCAGTATTTATGCCAGAAAAGTTCCTTCAAAGGTGACAAATACAGGTACACACGCATACACACAATCAAACAAATAATTCCTTTGTGAACAGAAATACGCAACACAAGTAAGCATCACAACACAGAAACACACTGTGTTGGTGCTGTAGCTTGTGGAGACACAGGAAACACTGATCATCTAACTTTCAAAAGAAAGCTTCCCCCGTGCACGCTCTGGTGCCCCGGTGTGCACCGCTGCTGTGTGTACAATATCAACAAAAACAAAACAAAAAGTCTGCCTGTAACATTTTAAAGTAAGCGCAGAATGACATGTTTGCATGTCGGCTGATCTGAGTCAGAGGTTAGAAGCTATAGAGATATTCAAAGATGTTTAGTATTTATAAACATTTATGTTTTCTGCAAGCTTAACTGACAAAAAACAAAGAACGAAAAACACTTACATTAAATGTAATGTTTATTTGAACTGTTGGGTGTTAAGGTCTACTTAAAAAAATGTAGTGGCTGCAGATATACTGTATGATGATGTTATACAGCGTCCAGATCTACTGAAACAGACCTTTCTGAATTAATCAATGTTTGTTTATAGAAAATCTAGATTTCAATAAAACATGACAGTGAAGGCACCACTTCAAATGCACCCTGCCACATCTCCATATGCTCTTCATACATAACTGATTTGCTGAGTGGTAATACATTAATGACCTCTGGTCGCCTGCAATCAGCTTCTCTTGTCATGTGGGTGGGGGGGATTAAGGGTTATCCAAGGAAACATAAAGGTAAAATAATTGTTTTTCAAATGCAACAGTTAAAACACAAATGTATTTTTAAAAAAATGCATACAACCTCTGTGAATCTACATATAGAAGGTGTAATATAGTTGTATTTCTGCACACGGGAAGCAATTTTTTTTATGTCAGGACACAACTTTGAGCTCACAAAAACAGCCAGAAGTGAATTCTACTCCTAAAACCTCTGCTCCTTCAGTAGTTTGACAGGATAAATGTTCCCCCGATGCCATTCACCTCTGCACTAAACACACTCTCTGTCAGGTCTGATAGTTTTGCTTGACAGAGCTTGTTTTCAGATGACAGCAGCAGCCTACAAACAGCGTTATTTCTGTTCACGACAGCCCCACAGAGGCAGAACAACACATTTTCCATAGTGCAACTCCAACAACAGCAATACATCTCAGTTTTATGTCCTTTTTTAGTCAATACACTTCATATTTGATTTCTTTTCTGGCAAAAGAACTTGTGTTTACTCTCTGGACGTGACTTTGTATTTGTGTGTATGTTGAGCAGCGGACTCTGGCTCTCTCCCACTATCTCTCTTTGTTACCGTGTGGACAGATAAGACGCAGCAGCAGATGGATACTTCTATGAGGCATAACAGCATTTCGTGCGGAGCCCACTTCACACTTTAGAATCAGACACACTGTTTGAATTCACCACGAGAGACCTTCACTTTTCATTGAACAAAGGGAACAAGCCTAATCAATTCTATTCTCTCAGACTGTCATTTACATACCTGAGACTGTGCCTGTTATTTATTCATGTAGTTTTACTATACAGATGCACCACGACTACAAAGGAAATAAATGGAATGCATATAACATCTGTACTAAGACGCTGTCATTCCGTAATTATTTGACAAATTGCGTAGCAGAGTGTGTTTATAAGGTCATTTATCAGTTACGGAGCTGCTTTGGAGTCAAGGAAGTTCTTAATTGACTTCCTCTGTTCTGTGTCAAAAGAGATGCTAGTCCTGAAATGCTTAATAACTACATCTCAAATATGTCTTTATGCACAACCATGATGCTTAGCAACAGCTGTGGCCATTGTCTGCGCCGTCTGTGCAACCCATTCTTGTGATGAAAGCAACATGCAACAGTGTATTTTTAACTTTTAACTACATGTTTACTGTGTTGTCAAGTGAAAAAAATATAGATCTTGTTGCACACATATTCCTGTTATGTCTCCTTATATCTTACACTTTGAATGACACCTTTCTTGTAAAGGAACCCTTTTTGTAACATATGAAAGAATGCTAATTATTATTTTGTAATATGTATAATTCCAAAAATGTCTAGTGATTTGTTTTCATCCCAAATGTTTTGCACTTTAGCTTCCTCTGTTTTATAATTTTTTATATTTTCTCGTCATATGTAAACTTATTTTCATTATTTATTTTGCTCAGGACTTCATATGTGTCCGAGTAGTGTTTTTTCATTAGTTTTATGCTCTTTCTGTCAGGAATTAAATGGAGACTGCCTCCAAAAAATGTTTCTTTTACCCCACCAGTTACACAGTTATAGAAACAAATGTCTTTAAGTTGGAATGCTGAAACTGCACAGATCTCTGAGTATACACTACATGGTTATAAGTGGTATGACACTCACAAATGCAAAAGCTATTGTGATTGATGTGACAATAGAGCAGGACAGGTTTTAATACAAGATGCCAGAATGGAAAAAGATCAGAGGGAAACAAAGAGGACGGGAAATGGATCCTGTCAAACTTATGACATATTAATATATAATTTAATTTTGGGAAAACCAAAAATGCGGGAACAGAATCTCTCTCTCAGTAAATGATCTTGTTTATTCAATTTACAAATGGCACAGATGTGATCACTCTGCTAACAACTGGTGCTGTTGCCAACACAGCTGCACCTTATATGACCATTTTGTTTTATCTATTCGTTCTTGGCTGAGTTCCTCTTTCTCTGCAGTCACACAGGGAGATTTCCCCTCGGTGAAAGACATTAGAAAAGGTCTATAGTTTCGGCTGAAAATACCACAGCCTCGCTGTTCCCTTTTACATAAGCATTTTGAAAGGACTGATAGACCCCTTAAAGTGCCTCATAATTGATGTAAGAAAAACTTGAATTTTAACTTCACCTGTGGAGAATAACACTCAAGCTTTGGTTCAGTGGGAGACCTCAAATTAAGCTCCAAACTGAAGAGATGAATTAAAGGAGTGGACTGCAGTGAGTGCAAAAAGAGGGACACCACTGATTGCACTTGGTAGCTAATTCCAATTCCACCACCGGAAAACCAAAAAACATTGCATTACGTGGCCATATGAGATGATGACCCTTGGAGAAATGCAACGGCTGAGAAGGAGAATTGCCTTTAAGGGCCACTCCCAGAAGTGTCTCCGTAGACATGAATAAGTGACTTGAATTTGATTTGGACAGCGTTTGGCAGCCAGTGGAGGTCAAAAAGCTGCAGTGACCTAAAGAATGTGTACATACATACATATACATACATATATATATATACATATATGTATACGTATATATGTGTATATATGTATATACACACATATATGTATATACATATATACACATATAAATATATATATATAAATATATATTTATATGTGTATATATGTATGTATATATATATACACACATATATATATACATATACATATATACACATATAAATATATATATATATAAATATATATTTATATGTGTATGTATGTATATATATATATACACACATACATATATATTTATATGTGTATATATATATATATATATATATATATATATATATAAATAAATAAATAAGCATGGCCATTTTAGGAGAGCCACTCAACAGATTTCGTAAGAGCGTGCGAGATGAAAAATAAATTTCATGTTTTCCCATGAAGTAAATAAAAAGGATCACCTCCTCCTCTGCTCAAATGAAGAATAATTGCATTGTTCCTCTAAACGGCACCTTTTTGAAGTTGAACCCAAAGGTGAACAACAAAAAGACTATTGGCATGCGTGCTGTGATGAACGCACACTGTCCAAAAGGGAAGCAGAAATTCACTCCATGGGAAATTTCAGGACTTCTGTTGATGGAAGATTCTATGATTGTTTCAAAAGGAGATGGAAGAAAGGTGCATGGTGGGAAACTAATACCGGCAATTGAGAATCGGGGAAAATAGGTAACTGTAATTTCCAACACAACAGCTTTTGGCAATAAGGCAGTCCCATTTGCTTCCTGGTGCCAAGAATCACAGCCATTGGACAGTCATATATATTGATTTATAATAAAAAGGTAAAAAATATGTGCGTTGAAAAATAAATATCTACACGTTTATTACCCCCAACTGTCATAAAAAAACAAGAAAAATATTTTGGAAATCTTTTAAAAACAGACAAAAAGTATTCTACAAACAAAAGTATTACAATGTCCACACTCAGTTCTCGCATAGAGCTCTGGACGTCTCATGACTCAGTTTGATTATGCCATCATGCAGGGCAGGAAAAGCTTCATGAGCGGCGCCAGTGCCGTTTTCGAGCTGTCACGAGTTCAGTGCACACTTTAAATCCATGGAGATCGAGCTGTATATCGCAGGACTTGATATAACTGACCTTTATAACGCCCCTGCTGTGCTATTCATCAGCAGGAGCCGGCAATTTTCCAGACGAAGTGATGCTCAACTTTCTGATAAACTTTCATCCAACTCCAGAGAAAGGTTAGAAATAGCAGAAAAATCACGTTAAATAAATATAATAACACATGTTCTGCCTTTGCTGCCTCTCTGGATCTTTGATGATCTGATAAAATGCTCTGTTCTTTGTTCTGGCAGCCACCATCTTCACTCTTTATGAGCACAGCCGGTGAAGAGATGAGTTGCCTGACATAATTTCCTGGTCGCCAGCTCCCAGAGCTGCAAGCAGTGAAATAAATAGGCCGTGTCAAGTCAAATATGTTGTTTCTTCTGACCATTAGTATCAAACATGGCTGTTCACCTAGATCTGATTGGATTTTGACTGATGAGACACGCAACGCCGTTCCATCAAGTTTAGTGTGTTTGACTTAAAGGACTCAGTCTTGTACAGAAACCTTTCCTTCTAATGAACCTCAGACTTCCATATTTCAAAACTAATCCATCTTTTTTACATTTTTTTTTGACATTTCGTACTGAGATGGCTTTAACTACATTGTAGAGATGGATGACCACAATGCGTTCAGTAAATAACTTCTATTTTGAGCGCAGATTTTTTCCGAATATTAAACCTATACCTGCCAGTGCTGTCTCTTAGCGGGGATGTGTAAATCTGCACTGGACATGTTATTCAATACGAGCCAATGAATGAGTTAAACAAAGCATGTTAATTGTGGTTTAAGTGGGTGACACTGAAATGACTTGTAGCAACGGATTCCCTTATTATCAACTCTTATTTTCACACTGACATTGACGCAAGCATAGCATCCTCATTCCATACACACCATAGGTTCCTGAGACATTTTTCTTCATTCACCTGCCCACTAGCTGTCACCTCTGGGGGTTTTCTGTTCAGCTCATTACCTGAACTTCATCCTCTGCACACCCAGGGTATCTCATCTGAGGACAACTTCTGTTTGTGTATATGTAGACAGCAGCTAAGAGCTACTCTCCCGCCCTCCCGGTTATTGATTAATCCATAAATCCATAAAATTTACCAGCCTGCGTGTGTCATCATGGTGACGTCTGCTTAGCCTTTTCTGTACGTGTGTGTATTCTTAATGCAGGGCATCAATATATGTGTATGTGCATACACATACACATATATACTACTCTACACTGCTGTAATATATCTTTTTACCACATGGTACTGTGTATTTTAATAAAAATAAATTAACACATTTAGTTAAACATTTAAAATGTGAAACATAATAATATTTATGCATTTAAAGTATTTTACATGTTCATTTATCAACACTCTGTAGGTGGCAGTAATGAGGCTTAAGCACTTGGCGTCACTTGCCATTCAAACAGAACAAGGAAGTACCCCGCTGTTCCAATTGAAGAGATCGTACTTCTGTACTCTAGTCGTACTTCTCAAGTATGCAAGTACATACTTTAAATAAACTGTACCTGGAAGTACAGCAACTAAAAGACTCCCAGAGGAAACAAAGGTATGCTATGGGGAACTATTTTCAAGTGGCACTCATTTTAAGGCAAAGCATGAATCTTTTTTGACATGACTTAAAAAAACAAGACCTCCCACAGTCACCTCTGCTGCTTGTAGTGGCCTGTACAGTTGGGTCGGATTTTCTGCAAAAATCTCAACAATGTGATGTGATGTGCATACTCGTGTGCCTCGGGGTAAACATTACTGACTCCCAGCACAACATGGAATTCAACAGAAACCCAACAAAAGCACAAAGGGCAAAGGAAGGGTTCTTCAAACACAGTGACTGAAGTCGAGCAAGACTAGACTTTAGTTACCTCATCAGTGTGCATCTTTTCCGTGAATAATTTGGAAAACATTTGCAACTGTGTCCATGTGTGCAGACATATGCGTGTGTGAACTAAAGCTGACAAAGCATTTTACTGCGGCCGTGCGCATACACGATTTATGTCTCTCACTGTGATAATCCCCTTTAAGAACATAGCCATACCAAACCATAACAAAATTGGTGTTTGGTAAGAATTGCTTCAGTTTTAACGACAAAACAGTTTCAATTTCATGTCTCTGCATGAGCAGAGCAGAATGTGACTCAAGCGTTGAATACACCTTACATGCCGTCTGTGAACCACGAGCCATCAACGGCGACAAATAATGACCCAACACTCCAGCTTTTTCCTCTCCGCTTTAACATTTCAATGATGCATTGAAACAATGGCGGTGAATCAAGGACGACGCTCAGTTTCGGAGATTAAGTATGTTTTGCAGTGATCTGCAGACGCTCCACAGATCCTCTTAATGACTTCATTTGGATTGTGGATTCATGTTGATGAATTAAACTGGAAATAACTCTTTTCTACAAAACCCCAAACTCCTCCTCTGTGAGTTAGGAATAAACTGGAGTCGAGGGGGAGGGGGCAGGTTATTAAGTGTTTGACCCACAATTAACAGCGGAGTTGCTCCAGGGAACGTGGAAAGCTATAACTAAATGATCTATGTTTCACAAACACCATTTGCAATTTCTACAACAGCTCTGTTTCTCATTAACAAGTTATTTTCCATTCTCTTCAAAGAGTATTTGGATACTGGGATTATGTCACTCTATTAAGAGTGCAAATCCAAAGTAAAGCAAATCTTCTCTTAGAAATGTAAAAAATACTTAATAGCTCACTTGCTAATAGCAAGCTAATCAGGCTGAGACTATAGATTAGCCAGTGTCTTGCTAATGCTTAACAATAAAATTACATTGTGGAGATTAGGGAGCAAAATGTTGCCTATGTTGGTCAATTACACTTGTCCATTAATGCATGTACTTTACTAAAAGAACTTCAAAACAGAGCCTTTGGATCTCTAACCTTTGAACATGCTATATGTACTAGCTACCTCACTTACTGTATGTTATAGTAAAATTATCTACAAAAGCATAACCAGAAACACTCATATGATTCAAACACAAATCTGTTTGAATTCAGTTGACTTGAGATACAAGTTTGTTTTGAAGGCTACGTTAATTACATGCAATCTTAATGTCCCTCATCGAGGATTTGTGTCCCGTTACAGCAGCGGTTTTACATTTAAATGAGGCAGATCTAAGACAAAGAACATGTTAGCCTGACTTTCTCTCTGGTGGCTTTTACATGTCCCCTGTGACAGTGTCTGTCCACTGAAGTGGACAATTCCTTGGAGATAAGGACTGTAGGAAAAAAAGGTGCTGTAAAAGCCAATGTATAGGAAACCAAGGTTGTTTTTTTTACCCTCCCTTTTCCATGAGAAAACAAAAGGCCAGTTTCTCTCAAACTTTGTTCAGATTTGTTTTCTTACACTAAATTTGTTCTCTCAAACATTGTTTCCACATTTTCTTTGGCCAGGATAATCCATCAACCTGATGGGTGATTTACACAGCGTGACTATCGTACATGTGCTTTGGGGCAGTGACAAGAAAAAAAAAAAAAGGTCATCGCAAGCTGTCAAATTACGTCAAGCATCACAATGCCACAAATGTTAGCCACGATCAGGAGCGTGCAGTGAGCATGCTGATGGCAGACATGTCAACCAAAGCAGTGTCTGCAGAATTGAACGTCCATCAATCCACCGTCAATTGTCCAAGAGTTTGACAGCAGTGTGAACTGTGCACGAAAAACATGTCATCATGCCAGAGCAAAAACCTACTAAAGTGTCAACTGGAAATCACCATTGTGCGACTCAAATGAAAACGGTTTGACGGTTTCTGAAAGCTGAGAAGTTGCATAACAAAACCAACATGTGCTTATTACGGTAATTTCACTCACGCTGTTGCAGGACGCCAGCGAATCAGCGCCTTTGTCACCAGAGAGGAGAGACTTGGAAAAACGCCTGTACATAGTTTCCATTTCTTTGCGCCTGTTTTTGGACATTGAGACAAAAACTCAAATTTAACACGCAAAATCTGGTGTTCATGTACAACTGCAGTGCTTTTTCTACATAAAACTTCATTTTAAATTGTTCCGCCAAAAAGGCAAAAATACTGATGGAGGACGGAGGACAATATTAAATATTTTTTAATGTTTTTTTTACAAAAATACAAATAAATGTCAAGTGCTGACAAAACCACCACATGTTTATTGTATGAATGAAAATGTGCCTTACAGCCCCTTTGAAAAAAAACTGCTAAAGTGATAAACGTGTGGATATTCTGTGAACAAAGAACATTTTCAGCAACAACATAGAACAAACTTCCTCTCTTCCAACCAAACAGCATGAAGAGGGGGCTCTTGTCAGAGTCTGCCACCCGATGTCGGCTCAGATTATAATCCCCGTTAATTCAAAATGACATTTGGCAAATCAAAGAGCCTTGCACTGAACCCTGCTATCGTGTATTTGGGTTTAATCTGATTTAATTCAAAGAGTTTTATATAAAAGAAAACCCAAGGACATTTTCTGAACCAGTCAAGGAGCTGAAGGAAGACAACAATCCGCCGCGTTAGAGCTTTGAGACGGCGGTGAGCAAGGAGCCAGCGAGGACCACACAGGTGGCCAAAAAAAAGATAAAGCAGTTGGCCAAACCCTGAAGGGAAGAAGAATTGAGGTTAACTCGTGACAAATGGAGTTTGTTGTTTTGCCAGTGGGCAGTAAATTCACTAAGTGAGTACAGTTCTACACAGAATTCAGCACAAGTTTGAATGTCACAAGAGTTAAATTTCATCCAGTGGTAAATACAAAAGGCCATATAGACATTATTATAATAATATTAAAACAATTATTTGGATAAGTGATATACACAAAGAGCAAGAGGAGAATGTGGATGCAGTTCTGGCTACTGTCTTCTGTGTTAGTAACATGATCATCTTAATTAAAGGTCCAGTGTGTACAATTTAATTGACATTGTTTTCATTTGGCAGACATTGAAAATAAAAACAACTATAATTCATTTTCAAAACTCAATGTGAATTGTTTTAAATTATTCTTACAATAGCCCACAATGGACAGACTTAACAACGTTTGAGTTTAATGCTCACTGGAGGCTATGTATTCAGCTGCAACATGTAACTTCACCAATAAATGTTTTTTACACACTGTGCCTTTAAATAATACGGTCAATCAACACTGTTTAATTTCAGGCCATCTTTAGGTGAAAGACCAGAATAGTTGTCTTTGAACCGGCATTTTAGAAACACGGGTATTGACGTCGCCTTGTTTCGCTCATATTGCATTCATCTGGTCTAGGGTAGCTATATAGAATATAATTAGATGTCATAGCATCTATTTCAAAGCTACTGAATGGAAATGTTCAGTGTAATGCTCACCTTAATCTCCTTAAAAATCAGTGATCCCCACATTGCTGCAACCAGACTGTATCCCTGCAGAGGAGAAACCGAAACAAGGTGTTCTTTGAGCACAGCCCGCTGGCGCGGAGCATTTCCCTCGAATGTGTTTCCACTTTGAAGAGCACTGAACGTTTTTGAAATTACAAACAGCTTTTGACACATGGCTTAAGAGGGAAAACGGGGGGAGAGAATAACAAATATGTTTTAAGATTTAACCCTTCTCTTCAAGCATTTAATTAATGTGTTTTCCACATAAATTTGACTGAACCTTTTCTCTTTTGTGGGGATGTACTACCACAAATACTGCACTTAAGACACGGGCATGAAAATTACCGTAATGTTTTATACATAACAGTGTTTGATAATACAGTACCAGCTGTAGGGTGATATTGGCACTTTTTGTTCACATCATAATGTTTCATTCATCATCCCTCAATGAAAGCTCACGTCAGAAACTATATGGTGCAAGTGGTTGACAGAATGAATCCTCATTTTCTCTTTTAACGCACAGGACAAACATTTCTTTTTGGGAAATGAACCGTTGCTTTCTAAAGACACTGTCAGCTTTGTTCATCAGCAACCAGAGACAAAAATCACATCTAGAGGCAGGAATAAACTCTGCAATACTACATAGAATAAAAATCATTTTACCATTCTATTTTCTTTGAATTTTGACATCTGAAGGGCTTTAAAAAGGTGTCCCAGACGACAGTGAGGAAAATTGAAAGGACTAAAACCTTTCCAAAATGAGTACAAACATTTTGAATGTGTTACAACCCGAGCAGTGTTGGTCTCAACAATGGCAGTAAATACGCCGGCATTCATTTCTCGATGCTTTACTTACTGCAGAGGTGATTGGAAAGGTGATGACTGCACTCAAGTAGTTATTAGCCAGGAACCAGCAGTATGTAGCCAATGCCCACATCAGCCCAGACAACAGACCTGATGAGCAGAATGAGACGACAGAATGCACAAGTGCGTCAGTCAATACGACTCGGACAAAGAAATGTGTTCACAACACAGGCAGGCATTGGGAAGAAAACCCCCAAAACTCATAATTAGAATAATGTGCTCAGGAAAGAAACAGGAGCTGGTGACTTGATTTTTAAGAGCAAATCGTCCGTCATTATGGCCAAAAACGTCACCTGCAACCAGCTATCAATTACACTAGTGTACATTCATTAGTGTTGTGCTTTATCATTATTTTTCCTCTAAGTGGTAACCGACGTCACAGGTTATTGACGAACAGTTGAGACCATGAAATCCTCTGGAAAATGTAGAATGACGTTCATTCTTATTTTTATTATTCCTACTGCCCAGCTAGCATCAAATGGGAACCACAGAACTAATAAAACCACTTTTTTTAGATGCAGTTGATGGTATGAACATCTGTCCTCAGTGATGACCTCCAACTATACCTTTAATACCACATGTTTATGGGGTCAAACTGTAAACCATAAATCTAAACTCGCACATTACAATGGATGCTATTAGTTTTCTCTCTGAGCCAACACATTCAGCCATTCCTTCACTAATATGTCTGCACTTGCAGCTTACTGCAAAGAACAGTTAACACGTCACAAATGTCAAATTGTAGTAATTATTAAACACTCTTGTTGCTCCAAATCCATCAACAGTTCAGGGGTTAACAGAGAGAGAGCGGGAGAAAAATATAAAGCTGGTGGAAAATGTGTTATTACAAGGCCAGCCACTCCATTTTTAGACTTTTTTGTGGGCCGCATGCCAATTCTGAGGGAGTAGAGTTTGTGGTTTTGGCATCAATGACATTGTTGATGTAAACAGGAGTTTCCTGCATACTTAGGGAATTCAGACGTCAAACTACTTGTGGTTTCGTGTCACTTGTTACAGCCTTAGTCTGAATATAAGTTGTTTTTTAAGTCATAACTTGTACAGATAACTACTTCATTTAAAAAATAAGGAGCCACAATTTGACACGTGTCACATCTTGCAGATATGATTGCAGAGTGTATTCGTCAATAAGCTGAATTAACTGTCTAATGAATTTCCAATGTTTCTCCATCTGTTGCTTCAAGTAAGTAAAAAGTGTAACGGCAAGTTTCTGTTCACGAAAAAAATGCTTGTGCAGATGTTTCAACATTCTTCCACTGTGCCATCCTGTGTTATCTCCGATACCTCCCTACAACCTCACCTCTTCTCTTCTACTAAAGCTGCCTCACCAGAAAACCTCTCAGACTGCCCTTTCTTGCAAAAGAATAACAACACACACACACACAAAAAAACACTCTTTCACACAATATTATTTAGCAATCATTTCCACAACAAAAAGTTAAAAGCCTGATGTTTAACAGTAAATGGCAAATGACCATTTACTAAATGACCATCTCAAAATAATTATAAAAATAAATATTTTACTCATAATTAAAACCATGATTTAACACCTCATGTACAACATTGCTCCTGAAAAATGTATGTTGCTAAAATTGGTGGATAAAGCACAGCGAGTATTTTATAGATTTGGATTTATTGACGTATACAAAAAGAAATGAAATAATGAACTCACATTTTATTTCTACTGCAAACCATTTCAATCCATAATTTGTTTAATAGGCTGAAGTTTCAATAGCACAATTACACAGTTCAGCAATGACTGAATTAAATGAAATATTCTTATACCGGATTCTCATTGGATATAATGGGAGAAAACACATATGGACTCAGGAGTGCGAGGAAATTAAGCCTAAGAGTGTGAAAGGAGTTTAGTGTAGGCCGCATCATTAAATACTGAACATGGTAAATCTCAAAGAGGCCATTTACCGTAAAGGCTGAATGAACTGGATTGTGCATGTGCATCGTTTGTAATTTGGCAGATCTGATTTGAGTGGTTACCTGGTAAGATGGCTCTGGAGTAAACCCTGGGTCTGTTGTTCATCGCAGCACAGTAGATGGCAAAGTACAACGTGCTCGCAAGAAAAATGCCAGAGCAATGTGCGTAAACATAGTCGAGGTCTGGGGAGAAAAAAAACAAGAATTGACAATTAAATTACTTTAAGAAATATCTACGTTTCTACGACGGAGTATTAGGGCCACGTTGAGAAAATGCAGGAGAGCAAGAAAATGCATCTTTTCCACAGAAAGAAACAGGTGGACTTGGAGGAAATCCTTGCTTTTGTAGAGGGGGAAATAGCTGGATGCATCAGCGGGCCTGCAGGTGTACTGCTGGCGTCAGAGACGCCGTGCTTGCCAGACTTCAACTCCTTCTGGATCTAAAATCTTAATTATCAGTCGGATTGTGTCATGAGAAACCACAAAACCCCTCTGAATTGCAGCTGATGCGTCCACCGATAACCCTGCAGTGGACCAGTTCCGGCTATTTCCCCTTCCACAAAAGCAATGATTTCCTCCAAGTCCACCTGGTTGTTTATGCGGAAAAGACGCATTTTCTTGCATATACTTTTTAAAGTCCTGATACTCATGACAATGTGATGCTGATGTGCTAAAAGATTAAGTATCTCCTTGTTTGTGAAACCCATTCTAAAAGTACAATTGCACAAAATGCTCCACAGTCCTCATTTTAACAACTCTCCTCTTCCAAAAAGACAGGTTACTATATTGTGACTTTATTCTTGTAAATTGAGACTCAATGTGGCCCTAATACATGCAATACAAAAAACTTGTGAATATTATAACAAAGCAGCAAAACACTGTATTGTGAAGTTCTTTAGTTCCCATCGAGGACTTCAGAGAGTCACAGACGATTGGATGTGAAGCTCAGCCCGCTGGAGCCATCTATTGCCGTTTATAAATCAACTTGAGCAGCACATCATGATTGTAATCGCTTTTTCATTTCTTGTAATTATAGCACAATTAAAAAACACAAATCCATACCATAGACACTGGCTCCATGGAAAATGCTATCCTCACATGATGAATGTGTCTTGATGTAGAAGAGTGGTACAAATGAGGCGCCAAACAGCAGACCTGACGTGATGGCCAGCATGCAGCCTCTGATGGAGAATAAAAACAACGCAAAAATTACTCGTTAAAAACCTTTAACATTAGCATTATTTACAGGATTTTCCAGTATTAATATCCTTTGAATTACAAATGTGTGTTCGCTCCATTATACCGTGAAGTTCATAGGCTTCAACTGGTTTTCCAAAATATGGATTTCTTTTTACTGGATTTGATGAATGTGCTGCCACTGTTGAAAATACACCATTTTAAAGTTTTTCAGTGTAACTCACCGAGCCCGATTGTGGCAGTGAAAAGTCTCAGGCTATCATTAAGTTACACACCTTTCACAATTTTCCCACTATAGTGCGAGGACAGAAAAAAACCCACCATTCTCCTTATTACAAGTCAGTGACGGATCGAGGATTGTGAAGCCTTATTTTAAGGTAAAATGATAATGACACTCAGAGTATCTCATGGCCTGGCATGGTCTAACAAACTCCTTAAATTAAATCAAGATTAATGGCGACCCTGACTCCTCGATCTACTCGCTGATGCGGATACATTTAACCCGGTTCTTTTAATAGCCCATATCCCATCCCTTCATAAAGTTATGCGAAAAGTGTTTTTTCCATAATTGCTCTTACAAAAAAACAGGTGAAACTCTCAGTGGATGTAAGAAAAACGTTGTACATTGTTGCCTGGTAGTATTATTAATTAGTCTATATAGTATCATTCTGTATACAAGCAAAAATAAATTGCTTTAATGAGAAAATAATGAGTTGAGCTCACATGAACCGCCTGGTCTTTGGTCCTATGACATCTATCCAGAACTCCGAGGAACTTGGTCCAAAACTGCTTGAATTTGTCCTCTGCAAACAACGAAACAGCACCGCATCACAGAGCCTTGTTGTTTATCACACAGGATTGGCAGAGAATTCACCATGCCTCACAGTTTACCTGAGCAAATCATTTCTGTGAAGGTGTAGAAAAAAAACAAACAAACAAAAAGAAATGAGGAACCAATTTACTTACCCTGTCAATAAGTAGTGGAAGTGATTCGGAATCGGGATGCAACTCCACATCTGCCTTCACAAAGAAAAAGATCAGCCCACTGGAACAAATAAATTCATATCCATCAATTATAAAGAAACGCCTGCAATAATACATTTGATTGTTTTCGTAAAAAAAAGAGAAGAGAAGATGACTGCATTGAGAAGAGAGTGTGATGTTTAACCTCAGCAGACACAGTCCAGCTCCGCAGTAATTCAGTATTGGCCTGGGAACGTCCTCAGCATCAATCCCAAACCACCCAAACCTGGAAGACAGTCACATCGTTTCATAAACTCCAAAACTGATAAAAAAGAAAAGATCACACAGCGTTCTGACTCACCTCGCAGTGGCCCAACCCACCAACAAACTGGAGGATCCCCAAAATAAGGTTCCAAGACCAAGACCAATCGCTTTCACAATTGGAACAACTGCTAAATTTCCTGTGAACGACATGGATGAAAGATTTAAAAAGCTGTAGTGCGTAACTTTGGGTGATGACTGTATTCTGTCTCTGGTCTTTGAGAAGACGCCGCTTCCTTCATCTCTATCAAGCAAAACTATCAGACGTGACTGAGGGATCGTCTGTCTTTATACAGCGGCAATGTCGGAGAAGGTGGGAGCGTGAAGCATTGAACCAGTCGAGCTGCTGAACGACCGGGTTTTTTCCGAGCAGGAGAATTCACTTCTGA